>NW_028227256.1:92610131-92835131 GCF_978045245.1 Mus caroli
GGCCCTTGAGTTATAAAATGAGCCTTATGTGAGTAATTTGTAGGCTGGAAGCCACAATAAATATGTGGATCATACTCTCATCCCTGACAATAGCCATGTAGGACCATGATGATCAGCTACTAAAGTTTTAACTTTCCCTGAATTAAAAACAACAACAACAAACAAAAACGAAAACAAAAACAGAAACAAACTCTGCTTTTCCAATAACACTAAACCTCAGAAATAAATCTCTATTTCTACATTTAAACTTGTATTACCCTTACTACTTGTATCAAACAATTCATTGTCACCAGGCAATCTTACTTTTCTGGATTGCTTTTAATGTATTCAATTTACTGTTTCCTTGGAGAAAAAAGAACCATCATGATCTACTCTCAGGCACAGTATATATCATTATACTGCTCTAGTAGGTGGTGTGAACTTGGGAAAGCAGGGCTTAAAATTTAGGCAAACTACGTTCTCGTGATAGCCAACTTTATTCAGAGCTTCAGACAATTTTGACTCTGAGTGTTCAGAAGAGTCAGTTAAGTGTAAAATTGAAAGAACAAGCCGAATGAGGCAAAACATGTTTTTCTATAAAGACATATAAGCAAATAACCATAGACTTGTGTAATGAGTCTATGTGAATTATGTGAATTTAACGTGAAATTGCTCCTACCTGCCTCACCAGGGAGGGGCTAGAAAGAAGATTTCAAAAACAACCCAGGTTATGGAGGAACAGAGATTAAAAGACTCTTGTCTTGTTTACTTGGAGTTTTGCTTTCTTGGTGTTTTCTCACAAGGTCTCACAAGTCTCCTTACACAGCTTGGTTCATGGACCATGTTCTGACAGAAGTCACAGAAAAAAATTTACCAGTGTCTGAGCATTTGACAGTGGAATTGTAACTTTTTAGTTCAAATTTAAATGCCATCGAGACACAAACTCCAAATATTTTTTAAAATATTCAGGGAAAAAATTGTGAAAATTGTCTCTTGATTTTCATTTGAACCCTTTATTGCTTCTATTTTTGTTAAGAGTTACAGAAGAGGTTGTGGGAAAATGATATTGTGCTCAGTTCTGGGAAATGTTTGTAACTTTTATGTAATAAAATGAATGAGAGTTTTTTTTCAAAAGGGAAATCTACTAAATATTGTCTGCATGAAACTATTTTACTCCTTAAGGAATTTGATGTAAAATTAGCTTTTTGTGTACATTACACTAGTACTTCCTACCTATGAATAAGACTGAGCTCATCAATCTTGCCAAAGGCATGCGATCTTCATAGGATAATATACAGGGTGCTTTTCGGTATTTCACTGTATGCACATATGAACTCACCTATAACACTTAGGAAAGTGTGCATCTCATTCTAAGATATATACTTCTTCAACTTTCACTTACATGACAGGTTCCCAAAACTCACTCTTCAGGTTTTACAACTAACTTGGAATTGAATTTGAAAAGTGTAATCAGAATATATTGTATGAAAAAATTATCTTTTCAATAAAAAACCCTGCAAGAATCTAGCCTAATTTGCTTGCATGTATAATATACCAATTTGGAATATCTCTGTATTAGACATTTTCAACAAATTTTACTTTTAATGTTATTCCATTTATAAGATTCAAATTAGATTTTTCTGCATAATTATATTCAATGAATATTTTCTTGCCAATTTCCAGGAAAGCATGATCCACAATTGTTTCTTTTGACATTTGGATCCTGAATTATCAATATAGTGTAGTACATTCACATTTGCTACAAGTATAAATTACTAATCAAGAAACTAAAGTATTTTTTATACTAGTTGGAAAATACAAATTAGTCTCTCGGGAAATAAATATTTCTTGATTAAATGATTTTAAAACTAACTTCTTGCTCTAAAATCCTACAACACCTGGATAAAATTTGCTACATGTATCAGATAATATTGTATATGCTGTTTTCCTATCTGTTAAGAAAAGTTTTTAAAGTGATTACTCAGTAAAAAGAATCCAATCACACAGTAGCAGGAGAAGCCACAAGTGTGTGTGGGTGGAAGAGGTCATTGTGATTTGTGATCAGAATTCTGAAGAGTCAAGATAGAAGCTCACATTTGTTCACAGACTATTTTATTTTTTTCATTTTTTACTGGTTATTTTATTTATTTATGTTTCAAATGTTATTCCCTTTCCCAGTTTCCCCTCTACAAGCCTCCATCCTCTCCTCCCTCCCCCTGCCTCTATGACGGGTACTTCACCACATGCTCAACCACTCTTGCCTCTGTAGCCTAGTACTCCCCTATCATGGGTCATCAAACCTCCACAGGACCAAGGGGCTCCCCTCCCAGTGATGCCAGATAAGGCAATCCTCTGCTACATATCCAGCTGGAGCCATTGGTACCCCCTTTGTGTTCTGTGGTTGGTGGTTTAGTCCCTGGGATCTCTGGGCATTCTGGTTGGTTGATATTATTTTTCCTATGAGGTTTCAAACCCGTTCTACTCCTAGAATCCTTGCCTAACCATTGGGTTCCAGCACTCAGTCCAATGTTTGCCTGTGTACATTTGCACCTGTATTGATCTGGCTCTGGCAGAGCCTATCAGGAGACAGCTATATGTTTCCTGTTAGTAAGTGCTTCTTGGCATCAGCAATAGTGTCTGGGTTTGGTGTCAGCAGACAGGATGGATCCCTAGGTGGGGCAGTCTCTGGATGGCTTTTCCTTTAGTTTCTGATCCATGTTTGTTCCTGCATTTATATTTGACAGAAGGAATTTCGGATTAATATTTTTGAGGTGGGTAGGTGGTCCCATCCCTCAACTGGGGATTGTGCCTATCCACTGGATATGGTCTCTACAGGCTCTCTCTTTGCTTTGTTAGGTATTTTGACTACTGTCCTCTCTGTTGTGTCCTGGGAACTTCTTGGGTCTCCGGCATCTGGGATTTTTCTAGTGGCTACACCCAGATCCCCCTCCTGCACTGCTACACTCCTACTTTCAAATTCCTGACACTCTGTACCTCTCCCCCATCTCCTCCCATATATGAACTGGCCCTGCCTTTTACCCGCCCCCTGCTCTCTCCAGATCCCTCCCTTCCTCTACTTCACAGAGAGTATTCTCTTGTCCTTACTGAGTAGGACTGTAGCATCCACACTTTGGTGTGATCTTCTTCCTTTTGGAGTTTCACATGATCTGTGAGTTGTCTCGTGGGTATTCTGAGCTTCTTTTTGGCTAGTAGCCACTTATCAGTGAGTACATACCACATGTATCCTTTTGTGACTGGGTTACCACAATCAGGATGATGTTTTCAAGTTCCAACCACGTGCCTGTGAATGTCATGAAATCACTGTTTTTAATAGCTGAGTAGTACTCCACAGTGTAAATGTACCACATTTTCTGTATCCATTCCTCTGTTGAAGGGCATCTGGGTTCTTTCCAGCTTCTGGCTATATAAATAATGCTGCTATGAACATAGTAGAACAGGTGTCCTTGTTATATGTTGGAGCATCTTTTGGGTATATGCCCAGGAGTGGTATAGCTGATCCTCAGGTAGAACGATGTCCAATTTTGAGAAGAACAGCCAAACTGATTTTCAGAGTGGTTGTACCAGCTTACAATTCCACCAGCAATGGAAGAGTGCTACTCTTTCACCATACCTCACCAGCATCTGCTGTCACCTGAGTTTTTGATCTTAACCATTTTGACTGGTGTGAGGTGGAATTGCATTGTTGTTTTGATATGCAGTTCCCTAATGGCCAAGGATCGTGAACACTACTTTAAGTGCTACTCAACTCTTTGAGATTCCTCAGTTGAAAATTCTCTGTTTAGCTCTGTACCCCACTTTTTTTTTAGCAAACAAAACAGTTAGTATATTTATACTTTCTTTTTTTTTCTTATAAAGGACAACATTTAATTGGGGTTGGCGTACAGGTTCAGAGGTTCAATCCATTATCATCAAGGCAGGAATATGGCAGCATCAAAGCAGGTATAGTACAGAAGGAGCTGAGAGTTCTACATATTCATCTGAAGGCTGCTAGCAGAATACTGGCTTCCAGGCAGCTAGGATGAGGGTCTTACAACCTAGACCCACAGTTCTGTACCCCATTTTTAATAGGGTTACTTGGTTTTCTGTAGTCTATCCTCTTGATTTCTTGGTATATCTTGGATATTAGCCCTCTATCAGATGTAGGGTTGGTAAAGACATTTTTCCCAATCTATGGATTGCATTTTTGAACTATTGACAGTGTCCTTCGCCTTACAGAAGCTTTTCAATTTTATGAAGTACCATTTGTCAATTCTTGATCTTAAAGCATAAGCCATTGGTGTTCTATTCAAGAAATTTTCCCTTGTGGCAATGTGTTCTAGGCTCTTTTGCATTTTCTCTTCTATTACTTTCAGTGTATCAGGTTTTATGTGGAGGTTCTTGATCCACTTTTCCTTGAGCTTTGTACTAGGAGATAAGAATGGATCGATTTGCATTCTTTTACATTCTGATTGCCAGTTGATCCAGCATCATTTGTTGAAAATGCTGTCTCCCCTCACCCGCCCCCCACTGGATGGTTTTGCCTCTTTTATCAAAGATCAAGTGACCATAGGTGTATGGGTTTATTTCTGGGTCTTCAAGTCTTTTCCATTCATCTACCTGTTTGTTTCTGTACCAATACCATGTGGTTTTTAATCACTATTGCTCTGTAGTATTGCTTGAGTTAAGGGATAATGATTTTCCCCCAAGAAGTTCTTCTATTTTTCAGAATGTTTTTTGATGTTATTCCAGGTAAATTTAAGAATTGCTCTTTTGATCTCTGTGAAGAATTGAGTTGGAATTTTGATGGGGATTGCATTGAATCTGTAGATTGCTTAAGGTGAATGGCCATGTTTAGTATGTTATTCCTTCTGATCCATGAGCATGGAGATCTTTGCATCTTCTGAGCTCTTCTTCAATTTCTTTCTTCAGGGACTTGAAGCCATACAGATCTTTCACTTGCTTGGTTAGTGTCACACAAAGATATTTTATATTATTTGTGGCTGTTGTGAAGAATATCATTGTCCTAATTTCTTTCTCAGCCCATTTATCATCCTTTGAGTAGTGGGAAGTTACTTATTTGTTTGAGCTAATTTTGTATCCAGCCACTTTGCCAAACTTGTTTGTCAGCTGTATGAGTTCTGTCATGAATTTTTTTTGGGTCACTAATGTATGCTATCATATCATCTGAAAATAGTGATGTCTTGACATTTTCCTATCCAATTTGTATCCCTTTGATCTCCTTTTGTTGCCTAATTGCTCTGGTTAGAACATCAAGTATTATATTCAATAGATAGGGGGTGAATTATGGCCTTGTTTTGTCCCTGATTTTAGTGGGATTGCTTCAAGTTTCCACTTAGTTTGCTGTTGGCTATTGGGTTGCTGTATATTATGCACCTCGAATTCCTATTCTCTTCAATATTTTTTGCACAAAGGGGTGTTGTGTTTTGTCAAAGGCCTTTACAGCATCTAATGAGATAATCATGTGTTTTGTTTTGTTTTTTTGAGTTTGTTTATACAGTGTATTACATTGTTGTATTTCTGTATCTTGAACCATCCCTGCATCCCTGAGATGAAGCCTACTTAATCATGGTGAATGATTACTCTGATATGTTCTTAGATTCAGTTTGCAGGAATTTTATTGAGTATTTTCATCAATATTCAGGAGGGAAATTGGTCTGAAGTTCTCTTCCTTTGTTGGGTCTTTTTGTGGCTTAGGTATTAGTGTAACTGTGGCTTCATAGAATATATTAGTGTTCCTTCTGTTTCTATTTTATGAAATACTTTGAGAAGTATTTGTATTAGGTCTTCTTTTAAGGTCTGATATAATTCTGCCCTAAAACCATTTTGTCCTGGAAAATTTTAATGACTGCTTCTATTTCCTTAGGGATTATGGGACTGATCCTTAGGGGTTAGATGGTTTATTTTATCCTGATTTAACTTTGTTACTTGATATCTGTCTAGAAAATCATCCGTTTCGTCTAGATTTTCCACTTTTGTTGAGTATAGGTTTTTGTACTAGGATCTGATAATTTTTTGAATTTCTTTAGTTTCTGTTGATATGTCCCCCTTTTCATTTTTGATTGCATTAATTTGGATATTCTCTCTGTGCCTTCTGGTTAGTCTGGCTAAGGGTTTATCTTGTTGGTTTTCTCAAAGAACCAGCTCTGGGTTTTGTTGATTCATTATATAGTTCTCTTTGTTTCTACTTGGTTGATGGTTGATTTCAGGTCTGGGTATGATTATTTCCTGCCATCTACTGCTAGTGGATGTATTTGCTTCTCTTTGTTCTAGAACTTTCAGGTGTGCTGTTAAGTTGCTAGTGTGTGCTCTCTTTAATTTCATTATGGAAGAAGTCAGAGCTACGAATTTTCTTCTTAGCCCTGCTTTCATTGTGTCCCATAAGTTTGGGTATGTTGTGCCTTCATTTTTGTTAAATTCTAAAAAGCCTTTAATTTCTTACTTTCTTTTTTCCTTGACCAAGTTATCTTTGAGTAGATAGCTGTTCAGCTTCCATGTGTATGTGGGCTTCCTATTGTTTTCTTTGTTGAAGACCAGACTTAGTCTATGGTGATCTGATAGGATACAGAGATTATTTCAATCTTCTTGTATTGGTTGAGGCTTGTGTTTTGTCCATTATATGGTTAATTTTGGAGAAGGTACCAGGAGGTGCTGAGAAGAGGGTGTATTCTTTTGTTTTAGGATGAAATGTTCTGTAGATATCTGTTAAATCCATTTGGTTCATAACTTCTGTTAGATTCACTGTACCTCTGTTTAGTTTCTGTTTCCATGATTGGTAAGAGTGAGGTGTTGATGATTCCTACTATTATTGTGTGAGGGTCAATCTATGCTTTGAGCTTCAGTAATATTTTTCTTTTACATATGTGGGTGACTTTGCATATGGGGCATAGACATTCAGAATTGAGAGCTCCTCTTGCTGGATTTTTCCTTTGATGAGTATATAAATCCTTCCCTGTCTTTTTTTTTTTTGATAACTTTTGGTTGAAAGTCTATTTTATTGGAATCTAAAATTGCTACTCCAGCTTGTCTCTTGGGACCATTTGCCTAGAAATTTTTTTCCAGCCTTTTAATTTGAGGTAGTGTCTGTCTTTGTCACTGAGGTATGCTTCCACTATGGAACAAAATCCTGTGTCCTATTTACATATCCAGCCTGCTACGCTATGTCTTTTTATTGGAGAATTGAGTCCATTGATATTGAGAGATATTAAGGATGAATGATTGTTGCTTCCTGTCACTTTTGTTGTCAGAGGTGGAATTATGCTTGTGTGGTTTCTCTTCTTTTTTTGTGAGAAGATTGTTTTCTTGCTTTATCTTGGGTGTAGTTTCCCCCCTTGTGTTGGAGTTTTACTTTTGATAGAAAACATATAGACCCTGGAATTCCCCTGTACTGGGGCATAAGATCTTTGCAATACCAAGGGCCTGTCCTCCCACTGATGGCCAACTAGGCCATTCTCTGTCACATATGCAACTAGATGCATAGTTCTTGGGGGTACTGGTTAGTTGATATTGTTGATCCTCCTATAGGTTTGCAGACCCCTTTAGCTCCTTGGATACTTGCTCTAGTTAGGGCCCAGGAAGCGGGAGTGGGTGGGTTGGGGAGTAGGGCAGGGGAGGGTATAGTATAGGGGCCTTTCAGGATAGAATTTGGAATGTAAATGAAGAAAATATCTAATAAAATATTCACAAAGAAAAAAACATATAGAACAAATTTTTTATCAATGAGCAAGAGACTAACAGCAAAGAAATTTCTCAAGCATTCTAGAATTTGATATTCCAAACTAAGCCATGTGGACTCTTAATTTAAACTCCAGAAAGACCATATCTGAAGACTGAGAATTGCTTTCTTGTAAGGATAGCATCCTTGAGGTAAATGAAAAGCTTATATAGAACTACTCTAAGATATCCAAGCACCAAACAATGACCTACTAATATATACGTATTGTAGGAAATAACAAACATTAACATTCTTAAGAAATTATATGGATAGCCAAGACTTCAATATATGGCTATCCATAATGGAGAAAATGTCCTAAAATTAATACACAAAAGAAACAGCAGTAAAACTATTCATAGGAAATACAACAACAAAAGTAATCGAGGATGATCCCAACTTGGACAACACAGTGAAGCTGCATACTTTGCATGATTGGTTCATGGTTGCTGAAGTTTCAGACTTCACATCACACTGTCATGAGGAAAGACAGATGAGGAACTACTCACATCCAGAAGAGCAAGAGAAAGGCAAAGGAATGAATTTTATCCCCAATATTTTCTTCAAGATTATTTCTCCACTTGATTTGCACGAACCCGATCTCTTAAAATTTTCACTGTCTCCAAATACAACCATTGACTGGGTGCCAGCCCCTAGCCCATCAGTTTCAAATTCCAAACTCCAGCAGAGAAAGGTCTCAATATATTCATGAATAACACCTTAAGTCTGGGGGTATATAGAGAACATAAATCATTCATGAGTAGAAATAAAGTGCATATTTCAGAAATGTCATTTAAGTAGGAAAAATATCAATATATAGATGTAATGGCACAACACAGGACAGGAAAAAGGATTCAGTGGGTGAAATTTTATATTACAATCTCCACATGTGAGCATGGTACATGTGCAGCTGTATACAGACACTGTAATAATCTCCCCTCTCTTTCTATTTTTATCTCTTCTAAATTAAAAGGAAAATAATCTCAGTTTTAGAACTAAGAGTGATCACCACCACTGGTGTAAAGATTCACAATGGGGATGAATATGAATTTTTTCATTATAATATTGTGCAAACTTTCTTAATATTTTACATTATTAGCTCATCCATTTTCCTGGCGAATTTTAACAGAACTTTAAAGGAGAGATTTATATTTTATGTAGGCAGCAAGTTTTCATTATTCATCCATCCACTGATGGAAAATGGAGTTAATTCAAATTCTTTATTATAGTCTACTAAGCAACAGTAAACACAGGAAGACAAATACATGGTAAAACATGGAATGCTATAGGTATTATATACAACCTGGATTTAAATATCTGGATCATATGATAGCTCTATTATGAATTGCTTGAGAAATCTTCAAACTGATTTCCACAATGGCTGTTCTATTTGCATTCCACCAACAGTAAATAATTTCCTTTCCTTTCCAAAGTCTGCCTAATATTTATTGTCAAAATGCTTATGATATCCATTCTGACTCTGAAGAAGTGGTATATCAAAGTAGTTTGGTTTTGTTGTTGTTGGTTTTTTGTTTGTTTGTTTGTTTTTTGTTTTTTGTTTTTTGAGACAGGGTTTCTCTGTATAGCCCTGGCTGTCCTGGAACTCACTCTGTAAACCAGGCTGGCCTCGAACTCAGAAATCTGCCTGCCTCTGCCTCCCAAGTGCTGGGACTAAAGGCATGCGCCACCACTACCCGGCATATCAATGTAGTTTTAACTTGTTTAATTAATTAAATTAATTCTTCTGGGACAGGCAGGAGCCACAGAGCCGCTGAGGCAGCACCCTTTTGGGGCCGCAGACTTCCGGCACCCTCCCAGCCATAGGACAGAGACCTGCCCTGCAGAGAGTGCCATCTTGGCTCCGGGACTCCGCCGAACTTAGTCTACAGGTTAGAGTGAGGACCACAGAGGCAGACAGCTTCTGGGACAGGCGGGAGCCACAGAGCCGCTGAGGCAGCACCCTTTTGGGGCCGCAGACATCCGGCACCCTCCCAGTCAGAGGACAGTGACCTGCCCTGCAGGGAGCGCCATCTTGGCTCCGGGACTCCACCGAGCTTAGTCTCTACAGGTCAGAGTGGGGACCACGGGGGCAGACGGCTTCTGGGACAGGCAGGAGCCACAGAGCTGCTGAGGCAGCACCCTTTAGGGGCCGCAGACATCCGGCACCCTCCCAGTCGGAGGACAGTGACCTGCCCTGCAGGGAGCGCCATCTTGGCTCCGGGACTCCGCCGAACTTAGTCTGTACAGGTCAGAGTGAGGACCACAGAGGCAGACAGCTTCTGGGACAGGCGGGAGCCACAGAGCCGCTGATGCAGCACCCTTTTGGGGCCGCAGACATCCGACACCCTCCCAGCCGGAGAACAGTGACCTGCCCTGCAGGGAGCGCCATCTTGGCTCCGGGACTCCGCCGAACTTAGTCTGTACAGGTCTGCTGACAGAGGATACTCAGAATCCCCAGAAGAACAACCTCTGAACAGAGACAACTATAACAACTCCAGAGATTACCAGATGGCGAGAGGTAAAGGTAAGAATCTTACTAACAGAAACCAAGACCACTCACCATCATCAGGACCCAGCACTCCCACTTCGCCCAGTCCAGGGCACCCCAACACACCTGAAAAACTAGACCTGGATTTAAAAGCATATCTCATGATGATGGTAGAGGACATCAAGAAGGACTTTAAAGAACTACAGGAGAACATGGCTAAAGAGTTACAAGTCCTTAAAGAAAAACAGGAAAACACAACCAAACTGGTAGAAGTCCTTAAAGAGAAACAGGAAAACACATCCAATCAGATGATGGAAATGAACAAAACCATACTAGACCTAAAAAGGGAAGTAGACACAATAAAGAAAACCCAAAATGAGGCAACACTGGAGATAGAAACCCTAGGAAAGAAATCTGGAACCATAGATGCAAGCATCAGCAACAGAATACAAGAGATGGAAGAGAGAATCTCAGGTGCAGAAGATTCCATAGAGAACATGGGCACAACAATCAAGGAAAATGGAAAATGCAAAAAGATCCTAACTCAAAACATCCAGGAAATACAGGACACAATGAGAAGACCAAACCTACGGATAATAGGAGTGGATGAGAATGAAGATTTTCAACTCAAAGGACCAGCAAACATCTTCAACAAAATTATAGAAGAAAACTTCCCAAATCTAAAGAAAGAGATGCCCATGAACATACAAGAAGCCTACAGAACTCCAAATAGGCTGGACCAGAAAAGAAATACCTCCCGACACATAATAATCAGAACAACAAATGCACTAAATAAAGATAGAATACTAAAAGCAGTAAGAGAAAAAGGCCAAGTAACATATAAAGGCAAGCCTATCAGAATTACACCAGATTTTTCACCAGAGACTATGAAAGCTAGAAGATCCTGGACAGATGTTATACAGACACTAAAAGAACACAAATTCCAGCCCAAGCTACTATACCCAGCCAAACTCTCAATTAACATAGATGGAGAAACCAAAGTATTCCACGACAAAGCCAAATTCACACATTATCTCTCCACGAATCCAGCCCTTCAAAGGATAATAACAGAAAAAAACCAATACAAGGACAGGAACCACGCCCTAGAAACAACAAGAAGGTAATCCCTCAACAAACCTAAAAGAAGACAGCCACAAGAACAGAATGCCAACTTTAACAACAAAAATAACAGGAAACAACAATTACTTTTCCTTAATATCTCTTAATATCAATGGACTCAACTCCCCGATAAAAAGACATAGACTAACAAACTGGCTACACAAACAAGACCCAACATTTTGCTGCTTACAAGAAACTCATCTCAGAGAAAAAGATAGACACTACCTCAGAATGAAAGGCTGGAAAACAATTTTCCAAGCAAATGGTCTGAAGAAACAAGCTGGAGTAGCCATTCTAATATCAGATAAGATTGACTTACAACCAAAGTCATCAAAAAAGACAGGGAGGGGCACTTCATACTCATCAAAGGTAAAATCCTCCAAGAGGAACTATCAATCCTGAATATCTATGCTCCAAATACAAAGGCAACCTCATTCATTAAAGAAACTTTAGTAAATCTCAAAGCACACATTGCACCTCATACAATAATAGTGGGAGACTTCAACACACCACTTTCACCAATGGACAGATCATGGAAACAGAAACTAAACAGGGACACAGTGAAACTAACAGAAGTTATGGATCAAATGGATCTGGCAGATATCTACAGAACATTTTACCCTAAAACAAAAGGATACACCTTCTTCTCAGCACCTCATGGTACCTTCTCCAAAATTGACCACGTAATTGGGCACAAAACAGGACTCAACAGATACAAAAACATTGAAATTGTCCCATGCATCCTATCAGATCACCATGGACTAAGGCTGATCTTCAATAACAAAATAAATAATAGAAAGCCAACCTTCACGTGGAAACTGAACAACACTCTTCTCAATGATACCTTGGTCAAGGAAGGAATAAAGAAAGAAATTAAGGACTTTTTAGAGTTCAATGATAATGAAGCCACAACATACCCAAACATATGGGACGCAATGAAAGCATTTCTAAGAGGAAAACTCATAGCTCTGAGTGCCTCCAAAAGGAAACTAGAAAGAGCACACATTAGCAGCTTGACAACACACCTAAAAGCACTAGAACAAAAGGAAGCAAATTCACCCAAGAGGAGTAGACGGCAGGAAATAATCAAACTCAGGGGTGAAATCAACCAAGTGGAAACAAGAAAAACTATTCAAAGAATCAACCAATCAAGGAGCTGGTTCTTTGAGAAAATCAACAAGATAGATAAACCCTTAGCCAGACTCACTAGAGGGCACAGGGAAAGCATCCTAATTAACAAAATCAGAAATGAAAAAGGAGACATAACAACAGATCCTGAAGACATCCAAAACACCATCAGATCCTTCTACCAAAGGCTATACTCAACAAAACTGGAGAACCTGGATGAAATGGAGAAGTTCCTAGACAGATACCAGGTACCAAAGTTGAATCAAGATCAGGTTAATGATCTAAACAGCCCTATATCCCCCAAAGAAATAGAAGCAGTCATTAATAGTCTCCCAACCAAAAAAAGCCCAGGACCAGATGGGTTTAGTGCAGAGTTCTATCAGACCTTCAAAGAAGATCTAATCCCAGTTCTTCACAAACTATTCCACAAAATAGAAACAGAAGGTACTCTACCCAACTCATTCTATGAAGCCACAATTACTCTGATACCTAAACCACAAAAAGACCCAACAAAAATAGAAAACTTCAGACCAATATCCCTTATGAATATTGATGCAAAAATACTCCATAAAGTTCTTGCTAACCGAATCCAAGAACACATCAAAACAATCATCCATCCTGACCAAGTAGGTTTCATCCCAGGGATGCAGGGATGGTTCAATATATGGAAATCCATCAACGTAATCCAGTATATAAACAAACTCAAAGACAAAAACCACATGGTCATCTCGTTAGATGCGGAAAAAGCATTTGACAAGATCCAACACCCATTCATGATAAAAGTCTTGGAAAGATCAGGAATTCAAGGCCCATACCTAAACATGATAAAAGCAATCTACAGCAAACCAGTAGCCAACATCAAAGTAAATGGTGAGAAGCTTGAAGCAATCCCTCTAAAATCAGGGACTAGACAAGGCTGTCCACTTTCTCCATACCTATTCAACATTGTACTTGAAGTCCTAGCCAGAGCAATTCGACAACAAAAGGAGATCAAAGGGATACAAATTGGAAAAGATGAAGTCAAAATATCACTTTTTGCAGATGATATGATAGTATATATAAGTGACCCTAAAAATTCCACCAGAGAACTCCTAAGCCTGATAAACAGCTTCGGTGAAGTAGCTGGATATAAAATTAACTCAAACAAATCAATGGCCTTTCTCTACACAAAGAATAAACAGGCTGAGAAAGAAATTAGGGAAACAACACCCTTCTCAATAGTCACAAATAATATAAAATATCTTGGCGTGACTCTAACTAAGGAAGTGAAAGATCTGTATAATAAAAACTTCAAGTCTCTGAAGAAAGAAATTATAGAAGATCTCAGAAGATGGAAAGATCTCCCATGCTCATGGATTGGCAGGATGAACATTGTAAAAATGGCTATCTTGCCAAAAGCAATCTACAGATTCAATGCAATCCCCATCAAAATTCCAAATCAATTCTTCAACGAATTAGAAAGTGCAATCTGCAAATTCATCTGGAATAACAAAAAACCTAGGATAGCAAAAACTCTTCTCAAGGATAAAAGAACCTCTGGTGGAATCACCATGCCGGACCTAAAGCTCTACTACAGAGCAATTGTGATAAAAACTGCATGGTACTGGTATAGTGACAGACAAATAGACCAATGGAATAGAATTGAAGACCCAGAAATGAACCCACACACCTACGGTCACTTGATCTTCGACAAGGGAGCTAAAAACATCCAGTGGAAGAAAGACAGCATTTTCAACAAATGGTGCTGGCACAACTGGTTGTTAACATGTAGAAGAATGCGAATCGATCCATTCCTATCTCCTTGTACTAAGGTCAAGTCTAAGTGGATCAAGGAACTTCACATAAAACCAGAGACACTGAAACTTATAGAGGAGAAAGTGGGGAAAAGCCTTGAAGATATGGGCACAGGGGAAAAATTCCTGAATAGAACAGTAATGGCTTGTGCTGTAAGATCGAGAATTGACAAGTGGGACCTCATGAAACTACAAAGCTTCTGCAAGGCTAAAGACACCATCAATAAGACAAAAAAACCACCAACAGATTGGGAAAGGATCTTCACCTATCCTAAATCAGATAAGGGACTAATATCCAATATATATAAAGAACTCAAGAAGGTGGACTCCAGAAAGTCAAATAACCCCATTAAAAAATGGGGCTCAGAACTGAACAAAGAATTCTCGCCTGAGGAATACCGAATGGCAGAGAAACACCTGAAAAAATGTTCAACATCCTTAATCATCAGGGAAATGCAAATCAAAACAACCCTGAGATTCCACCTCACACCAGTCAGAATGGCTAAGATCAAAAATTTAGGTGACAGCAGTTGCTGGCAAGGATGTGGAGAAAGAGGAACACTCCTCCATTGTTGGTGGGATTGCAAGCTTGTACAACCACTCTGGAAATCAGTCTGGCGGTTCCTCAGAAAATTGGACATAGTACTACCGGAGGATCCAGCAATACCTCTCCTGGGCATATATCCAGAAGATGTCCCAACCGGTAAAAAGGACACATGTTCCACTATGTTCATAGCAGCCCTATTTATAATAGCCAGAAGCTGGAAAGAACCCAGATGTCCCTCAACAGAGGAATGGATACAGAAATTATGGTACATTTACACAATGGAGTACTACTCAGCTATTAAAAAGAATGAATTTATGAAATTCCTAGCCAAATGGATGGACCTGGAGGGCATCATCTTGAGTGAAGTAACACAATCACAAAAGAACTCACACAATATGTATTCACTGATAAGTGGATATTAGCCCAAAACTTAGGATACCCAAGATTTAAGATACAATTTGCTAAACGCATGAAACTCAAGAAGAATGAAGACCAAAGTGTGGACACTGTGCCCCTTCTTGGAATTGGGAACAAAACACCCATGGAAAGAGTTACAGAGATAAAGTTTGGAGCTGTGAAGAAAGGATGGACCATCTAAAGACTGCCATATCCAGGGATCCATCCCATAATCAACTTCTAAACGCTGACACCATTGCATACACTAGCAAGATTTTGCTGAAAGGACCCAAATATAGCTGTCTCTTGTGAGACGATGCTGGGGCCTAGCAAACACAGGAGTGGATGTTCACAGTCAGCTATTGGATGTATCACAGGGCTCCCCATGGAGAAGCTAGAGTAAGTACCCAAGGAGCTAAAGGGATCTGCAACCCTATTGTTGGAACAACATGATGTACTAACTAGAACCCCGGAGCTCTTGTCTCTAGCTGCATATGTATCGAAAGATGGCCTAGTCAGCCATCAATGGAAAGAGAGGCCCATTGGACTTGCAAACTTTATATGCCCCAATATAGGGGAATGCCAGGGCCAAAAGAATGGGAATGGGTGGATAGGGTAGTGGGGGGGCGCTATGGGGGACTTTTGGGATAGCATTGGAAACGTAATTGAGGAAAATATGTAATAAAAATATTAAAAAAAATTAAATTAATTCCACGGAACTATGTGCATTGATTAATCTTAAAAGTTATGTAGACATAGATATACTGTTTTGTTTCCAAGTCTTCTATTCCAATTGATCTGTCTACATTTCTGCCAGTGAGACTCTGTATTTGTAACTAATCCTCTCTAGTATAATCACTTTAATTTTGGTTTTAGTTAAGCATTGTACCTTTCAGGCTTCTAACTTCCTTACAAATATACAATACATTTCACACCTAATCTGACCTTTCCAATAAACACCCTTCCTTAATGGCTCCCCTCCTACTTTCAAGATATATTAAACAGCAAAGAATAAATATATTTGTCCATGTATATTCCCTTTAAGTAGTTAAAACATTTTAATTGAAAACAACATTGAAATCTGCAAATGGTCAAAGGCCAATGTAAATGTTTGACAAATTTTCTTTATTTTTAGTTTCCTCTGTATAAATATTGACTTTTTAAAAGAATTTCACATTTTCAAAAATGAAGATTATTTGAAACATTAAGAAATATTTTCTGTATTTCCTATATTGGGGGCCCTGTGTTCCATCCTATAGATGACTATGAGCATCCACTTTTGTATTTGCCAGGCACTGGCAAAACCTCACAGGAGACAACTCTATCAGGGTCCCTTCAGCAAAATCTTGCTGGCATATACAATAGTGTCTGCATTTGGTGGCTGATTATGGGATGGACCCCAGAGCTTGTGTCTCTAGCTGCATGTGTAGCAGAAGATGGTCTAGTCGGCCATCATTGGGAAGAGTGGCCCCTTGGTCTAGCAAACTTTATATGCCCCAGTACAGGGGAACGCCAGGGCCAAGAAGTGGGAGTGAGTGAGTTGGGGAGCAGGGCAGGGGGAGGGTATAAGGGACTTTTGGGATAGCATTTGAAATGTAAATGAAGAAAATATCTAATAAAAATGTGGGAAAAATATTTTCTAGCCAGAAATATTAAATATGCATATTAATATTACCAAATCAATAATCAGCATGTAAAAGTGCCAAATCCTTTCATTTGTGGCATAGAACCATATTAATTCAAACACATAAACCAAGATAGACTGCTGTTTAACACACAATCAAATATTGCCTGACATTGCGTGTTTTAAAAATCATTGCCCACCCCTTGTGTTTTAACATAAACTTTTAATGATAAATATAATATATGCAATAAATCAAAATTCTCCCTGTTAGATGATAAAGATCCTGGGCATTATTCCATGCATCAGAGTTTCTGAATGTAGTCAGACAGTTTCTGTAGGTTTATTGTTGTTGTTGCTGTATTGCTGTGTTGTGTTGCATTGCGTTTTTTACACTGACAATGTCTAACCATGCACACAAAAGTAAATTCATGGGCTTAAAAAGAACAGCAAGGGGGAAGTAGATGAGGAGAAAAAAAAATACATCAAATCAGGCACATCACCATGGTAACCCTGGACTGGATTGTCATTCTTTGTTTCTGACATTCTTCCTATCTTCAGGAGTTGGGCAATGGTTTACATGCCCTGTACTCACACCTCTGACATTTGAGGCCTTTGCAAGCTCAAGTTCTAAACAAAACACAACAAAAGAAAAACCTCTCGTATTTTAATGTGTTGCCCTTAATTTACTCAATAGAACCAGATTATTGTTTAGAATGTAAAATTTGAAAGTATTTCATATAGGGAACCATTGTTTATACTTCACAGGAGAAGGGAATATGCAATTTTAATCTTTTCAATAATCTTTAAAATGTGTTAAATTTTATATTCATGACATATATCTACTTATTTTCTTATGAAAAGATGTATTGTGGTGGAATGACTGATATTTACCAATCACTCACTCTGACAGACTTTTTTTTTTCTTCAAAAGAAAAACTTTTTCTTTCTTTTTTTTTTTTCTAAATATTTATTCTTTTCTCATGTATTACATCCCAATAGCCGTTCCCCTCCATCCACTCCTTTCAGTTCCTTCCCCTCCTACCACTTCCCCCTTTCTCAGTTCCTCTCCTTTTCCCTTCAGAAAAGAGCAGGCCACCCAGGCATATCAACAGAGCATAGCCTAACAAGCTACAATAAGGCTAGGCACATATCTTATTAAGGCTGGAGGAGCTATCTCATTAGAAGGAAAAGGATCCAGGAGCAGGCAAAAGAGTCACAGACAACCGCACCCACACTGTTAGGAGTTCCACAGAATCAGCAAACTACACAACCATAACCTATGTGAAGAGTTACTGACCTAAAAGCTTCAGGTAGGAGAAAAATCTTGCCAGGAAAATTGATTTTACTAGTAATACCTGTGGGTTCTTAGGTCTTGGCATTCAGGAAGCTTCAAATAAAGAGATCAACATTCTAGCCTGTTTTTATTTACCAACTTGAGAATGCAGGGAACTGACCTTCAGATGGAATTTTTCATCTGAACCCTTTCCCCAGTCTTCAGTGCCGTGTATACACAGACTCCACACATGTGGAAAGCCTTCTGTCTTTTATTTGTGTTGTGGCAAATATTAAAAATGACTGACAGGTTTCCTGCATCACTGCAGGTAAACTCTCTGCCCTGGTGTGGTCCTGCATCTCTGCCTCTAGACTAGCCTCATCAGAGACCCATTGCAGTCTACCCAGCTCCTGTTTGCTTGACTCATAGCCACCTGTACCTTCTTACCCATTAACCCCTTTGTTGGTGGTCACACATTATGGTAACCCAGTAAAATAAAACTCTTAAAGTTTATAATTAACCAGTCAGATTTATGTATCAATACATTCTCAATTCATAAGATGCACATACAATAATTTCAGAGCTAATTGAGAATGATAAAAGCTGCCCACCTAGATTAGACAGGTTACCCCAATTATTCTATTCTTTATGATATCATATCTATCTGTGGCTATTTAAAGCTATATGGAATCTGAATCTTCCTGTTCATCCCTCTCCATATTGCTTTCTCTCCCTCTCCAGTCCTGTCTCTCTTTGTCCCTACAACTCTAGACTCTGCCTCCTTTTCCCCTGTCCAATCACAGGCCTCCTGGTGCACTAATAATTAAATAGATTAGACAGGGAAAATTCTGCCACACATTTGCTCCAATTAAAGAACAATTCTGCTTGTATAAGGGTTGTCTCCATTTTCTTTTATTTACACATTTCGTCCATCAATCCCTACCTAACATCTGGTGGAAAAACAGAGCAGAGCTATGTGAGTCCTGAACTCCAGTGACTTCCTCTGAGTGACTTTTCCTTTTTCACCATATCTGTCTCCTTTCTTTTTCTTATAGCCATCTCATCTAATATGGGCACTGTTGGACTCACTAAGGGTAAATGGCTATCAATTGTGAATTTAAAGATTCTGGCTTTTTGCAATTTTAGTCTACATTACTGGTGCAAGCTGCATCCTGATAATTTACTTGTGTGAAACATAAAAGCTTGACTTGGGTCATTTTCCTCATCTGTCTTGTCATATTACCATCAAAACTCCATAACAGAGGTCTTTGACATTCAAATGCAGTCCATTCGACACCTACACCTAGGTAAGGTATGGGCTCACTCTGTAGGTACACTAGACTGAAACCCTTGTCTACAAAAGGGGCTTCCAGCATTTTGCCTTTGGCTTTGCCTGCCAATCACTGGAGTTTGGGATGCTAAACCCAGTCTCTGATCACTTGTTTCCAGCCCTTTGCTAATATGGGTACTTACTTATTACCAGAAACTGGCCTCACCTATACATTGCCTAAAATGGTTGTTGCCAAGATTTCCATTTCTATATGATTTAGCTTGTTATAAACAAACTTCAAAGCTTTAGCCTGTCTGCTGTCTGAGGTCTGAATCTAGTACAGACAGAATATTATTATTATTATTATTTTGACTTTAAATGTTTCACTGACTCAAGAAACTTCATACAATGAAAGGACAGGTAATCTGAAGTTCCAGACCTCATGTGTTATTTCTATGTTTTCTATCTTCCCTCATCCATTACTCTATTACTTTATGTCCATATTCCAGGATTTAGAAGCTCAAACTTCTAGTCCTAATTTCCTAAAACTGTCTCTTTCTTATCTCATTCTCTCCCTCCCCCCTTTCTCTCTCCTAGTGCTAATCTGGCAGATGAGCTTGTGCTTAATAAAATAGGGCACATAAAGGTTTGCTAGCATTTTTTTTTCTTTTGCTGTTTAACCCAAGAAGCTGGATTTAGAAAAGACTTGGCCTTCTGACCCCAGACTCACGCATGTTTGCTATTTTATGAGGTCCCATTTGTCAATTCTTGATTATAGAACATAAGCTATTGGTGTTCAGTTCAGGAAATTTTCCCCTGTGCCCATGTGCTTGAAGCTCTTCCGCACTTTCTTTTCTATTAGTTTTAGTGTATCTGGTTTTATGTGGAGGTCCTTGATCCACTTGGACTTCAGCTTTGTGCAAGGAGATAAGAATGGATCAATTCGAATTCTTCTATATGTTCACTACCAGTTGAACCAGCACCATTTGTTGAAAATGCTATCTTTTTTCCCATTGGATGGTTTTAGCTCCTTTGTCAAAGATCAAGTGACCATAGGTATGTGGATTCATTTCTGGATCTTCAACTCTATTCCATTGATCTACCTGCCTGTCACTGTACCAATATCATGCAGGTTTTTTGTTTGTTTTTGTTTTTGTTGTTATCATGATTTCTCTGTAGTACGGCTTGAGATCAGGGATCTCACCCTGAAGTTATTTTTTATTGTTGAGAATAGTTTTTGCTATCCTGGGTTTTTGCTATTCCAGATGAACTTGGAAATTGCTCTTTCTAACTCTATGAAGAATTGAGTTGGAATTTTGATGGGGATTGCATTGAATCTGTAGATTGCTTTCCACATGAAGCTCAAGAAGAAGGAAGACAAAGTGTGGATACTTTGGTTTTTCTTAGATGCAGAATCAAAATACCCATGGGAGGAGATACAGAGAAAAGGTGTGGAGGAGAAACTGAAGGAAAGGCCATCCAGAGACTGTACCACCTGGGGATCAATCCCATATACAGTTACCAAATCCAGACACTATTGTGGATGCCAACAAGTGCTTGCTGACAGGCTCCTGCCTGTTATAGTTGTCTCCTGAGAGTCTCTGCCAGTACCTGACAAATACAGAAGTGGATGCTCACAGCCATACATTGGACTTAGCTCCACAATGTAGGAGCTAGAGAAAGGACCCAAGGAGCTGAAGGGGTTTGCAGCTCCATAGGAGGAACAACAATATGAACCAACCAATACCCCTCCTGAGCTCCCAGGAACTAAACCACTAACCAAAAACTACACCTGAAGGGACCCATGTCTCTAGCCACATATTTAACGGACGATGGCCTTTGTGGGACATCAATGGGAGGAGAGGCCCTTGGTCCTGTGAAGGCTTCATGCCCCAGTGTAGGAGAATGCCAGGGCCAGGAAACAGGTGTGGGTAATTGGTGAGCAGGGGGAAAGGTGAGGTTATAGGGGGTGTCTCAGATAGGGAAATGAGGAAAGGAGATAAATTTGAAATGTAAATAAAGAAAATATCTAATAAAAATCTCAATAAATAAATAAATACCAAAATATATAAAGAGGAAAAGAAGGAGTACATCTTCAAAATGATAACATGATTTTAACTTCAAATTATTTTCCTTCTCAGATATTAAAGGTATTTGCAGATCCTTAATAAAAGAAAAAAAAGAGGAAAGGCCCCTCACATAGATGGAAAACTGATAGTCTTGAGCAGTTCAGAGACTCCCTCTCATTCTGTCTGATCCCTGAGTACTAGATCTTCTTTTGGCAGTACAAAAATTAAAATGAATTTTGTATACCTACATGGGATGCAAGGTATTGCAGATCATCATAGAGAGTATAATCCATGTTTTCTATGTGAGTTTTCACTTTGTGTCATGTAGCCAGGATGACTCCCATCCATCTCTTGTGACTCAATTCCAACATAGCTCTGTTCTGTATATACACTTCCATAAATATTAGAATGTTTAACCTATGTATTATTGGTCATAAATTGCAAATTTGAATGTGCTCAGGAAAGGAGTTAAAAACCTGTCGCTTCCATGACTCCTAGAGATTTTTTATCAAAATTATATGGGAATTTGGGCTCAGATTTAGGAATTGAAGAGTTTAAGCTAATGTGCATTTCAATACTAAATCATCTAATTTACATCCATCCTGTTTATCCCTGAATTTAAAAAATATGCTATCTTAGCTAGGCTGTTTTTTTCCCTACTTTAACTTCTCATAGTGATGGTAGAATATTTGACATTGAGTATATATTTATGAGAGTCTAAAGCCTAACAATAAAGATAAGAGCTAGTGAATAATAATAGATTGCTGTCTAAGATCCAATGCTATTAGACAAATATTATGGGAGTACATAATTCATATTTCCTCTAAAGATAGACATAAATATGCCATATATTGTATAGATCAATGATGATGAAGGAACTCTAGTGCTACAATAAGTATACTAGTGAAGTATCAATGATAAAATGGCAAAAGAGGAAGTCCTATGAATGGTGTTGTTAATATTCTCTACCAAGCTCAGGTTTGACGTTAATTGGACAGCACACGTGCATAGCTCTTTAACTTTTCCCTGGGGTGTCTTTTTCAGGTGTGGCAGTTTGAATGATAATGTCTCTCACAGGATCATACATTTGAACACTTAGTTCGAGAGGTTTAGGTTCTTGCTGAAGGAGGTACATAGATGTGGGTGTTCTTTAAGATTTGAAAGAATTTCCCCCCTTTAGTTTACTCTCTGCTTCATAGGAAGTATCTCAGCTTCCTGCATTTGACTCCATGTGTGTCTACGTCTATGCGTGTCCTCCGTGATAAAATCTCATCTGTCCTTTGGAAATACAACCCACTTCCCCCAAATAAAACTTCCACATGTTGCTTTTGTCATGGTGTTTTATTAGAAAAATAGGACAATAGAAAACTGAAATCATGATAAAAATGAAATTGTCCAGGATCATGGGCCTAAGAGATGACAGTGGTTCCAATAAAAAAATAAAAATAATTAAACTCAACTAAGTTAAATATATATTGAAAGATTTAAATCTGGAAGAAGTGTACTCTTTATATGGTAAAACTTAGCTTTGCCATGATTCTATTTATAGTAATCAGTGTTACAACGTAAGTTCAGATCTGTGTGTCTTTGTTATTTTCAATTTATTATGACAGAGTTATGGTAGAATTAAAGCAGTTAATTTTAACACTGACAAATATATTAATAAATTTCATGTATATGTGGTTGATGTTTGGCTTAACCATTTAGTATCTACAGTGAATGAAAGTAAGAATTTGTGTTATGTATATGTAAGAGGAATATATATATATATATATATATATATATATATATATATATACTCTTCTATATATTCTCCCGAACCAAGACAAACTGTAAAAAAAACTTGAAATAAAATTTAGCATATAATATTTAAAAAGAGAAATATACTAAACACAAAATATTTTAAAGCATATGTTTAAAATGCTAATAACACTATATTAACTTTATCAAAAAGATCTTGGAAAGGAAATGTGGAACTAATTTATGGGTGAACAGGGCTGATTGCTAGACACCCACACAGATCTGCATTTGTGAAATTGCTGCAGTTACTATTTTTGGAACGGAAGGTACTTTTTATTTTTGTTTGATTGTATTAGAAATAAATCTAACAATCTTTCAATAAGTTATAAAGTCTAAACAATCTTATGTTAATTGTTACTCTGTTCCTAAATAAAGAGAAGTATTTTCATTTTTATCTCTGTTTACAGGAACCAGGTGCTATCACTGATTTCTATGTCAAAAGGAAGAAGGGCTAAAACCAAAGGGAGAAAGTTTAGAATGCCTATGTAATGGCAAGGGAATATAACTGTCCTTAATCCTTCAAGTACTGTATGGAATGATCGCTAGCAACATTGTTCACTGCTAAATAAGTCACAACTAGCCAGCTCTAGAAGTATAATTGAAAATATTAAAGTATAAATTTAATATTCTGCTGTTCTAAAAATAATAGATTTTTGACAGCTATTAATAGAATATTCTGGTATGCTCTAAGTTTTACTGTTATAAAGAAAGGCTTTAGGACATTTAATAACTATTTCAGACTGCAATTGACATATGAATCCTAATTTTCATCTATAAACTAATGCAATAATAAGGTTTTATATACATCTATATGTATATATTGTTTTAGAAATAACTAAGGTCATATCTGTTTATTAGCTCAGCTATAGGAGTGTTGTGTTTAGTAATTCATATAAGATTAATGGAATAGAAAACTCATTTTCTTGCAGATTATAGTAATATTTCCATCAAAAGTAAGATTTTGATATTGGTCTATATCTCAGTTGGTAGCATGGTAGTGTGTCTCATTTCCTAGCATAAATAAGTCCCTGGTATCAATCCCCAGCACTGATTAAATAAGGCATTGTGCTACAAAACTCATAATCCAACACTTGGGATGTGGAAACAGAATGAACGTTTAAAGTTCAAATCACCCTCCACCTCATGGTAAGTTTCTGCCCAGTTTGAAATACACGAGGTTCTATTTCAAAATTTAAAACAGAAGAAAAATAAAGAAAGAGAGAGAAAGAGAGAGAGAGAGAGAGAGAGAGAGAGAGAGAGAGAGAGAGAGAGAGAGAGAGAGAACTCAACAGAGGGTAGGTAAGTAGCACAATTTAGTTAACCCTAAATATTACATAACAAGGTAATATAACTAACATAGTTAAACCATATTTCTAATGCCACAGATATACTACATTTACTTGGCAATAAATAACTATAGAAAATGCACAATGTAGCAATATATAATACTTGTAGTAGAGTTGAAAATCTAGTAATGATCAAGATGCCAGAGGTACTTTAGGTGGAGCTTACTGTTCCATAGAGAAAATAGTCATAAATATGTATTCTAGTGTCATAATAAAAGACATTATATTTTATAATTAACATATGCTATAAAAGAAAACTTAATCATTCTGTAAATGACAAATGATTATATCTAAACAAAGAATAAAAGATAATCAATTGGAAATTGAAATATCATATATAACAGTATCAAAATGTGAAACTTTTAAAAGTCAATACCGTAATTTACAAAATGTATATATGTAGAATTTATTAAAGGCCATCCATTTAATAAAATGGAAAAGCTTTAAACGAATGAGGATGCAGACCATGTTCATGTGTCACAAGCTATTCCTAAATTTTCAGTCCCACGGAGCATGATGAATAGAGCCAATAAATTCACAAACACTATAAAAGTGTTTTCATAGAGATTTATGAGCTGATTCAAAAAGTTTTGTGGAATAGCAAATAGTCCACTTTAGCCAAAACAATACTAGAGAAGTACTAAATTATGACATACAATTTGTGCTTTCAAGATTCACCTTTAATTGCTTCTCAGCCTTTGGGTAAGATTAAGTGAAGAGTCACTTGATTCTAAGCTATATTAATCAAGAGAATTCAGACATCTGGAGCAACAGATAGAATAAAGAATTTGAACACTGACTCGTGCATTTAAAGAGTATTTTTTTACAATGATACTAATGTATTTTTACAATATGTTAAAATATATTAAAATTTTGCATTTGTATTTGGGATATAATTTCTGATGTTTTACATATTCTTCACAAGCATATGTTTGGAGTTTCTTTTATACTTACTTATGATTTTAATTACAATACTCAGCAATCCCTCTGATGCTAAACTAATGCTATCATGGTTGGAAAGACTACATACAGAAACCAATAGAACAGGCCTTTTAGGCAATCCAAGGACTAGTGTAGCAAACCAAGAAAGCTACATCAAAATTGCAGATCAGATTGGAAATTTTTAGGAGATAGTCTCAGAAAACAGATGATGAGAGACTTTGAAGATAAAAGATCCAAAAGATCCTGACAATACTTAGTTTGGAATGTCTGAGTAAATGTAGCTGCTGTTCACTGCTGTAAGAAAAGAGGAGATACAGCTAAAAGCATGACCTTGAACACTCATGGATTTATAGAAGAGATAATTCCACTCACTTACAAATAAAGGCTCTACATCACACATTTTTGTTTCAATTTTTAGGAAACTTCAGTAATTCTGTCATTCAAAATCAGTGCTTTGTTTTCTTCTACTTCGATTACACTTACCAATCTTATCTGCCGAATGATTTACTGTATGATCCAGCATTGTCATGTTGAAGGCAAGAAAGAAGAATAAAGTGTGAGAAAGCAAGCATGAGAATGTTTCTCAAATTTCAAGGTTAGATATGGAAACATATGAAAAATATTAAATCTTCCTACTAACATTTGGAAACTATCTGGAAAAACAGAATAGTTCAAATGTATTTTAAAACTAAAGAGTTAGAGAAAATTAATCTGCATATGTGACAATACATACTACAACATTTTTGCCCTAAAGCTGATGAAAACAGTACAAATCAATTTACAAAAGCAAAGCAAAGCACAGAAAAATCCTTGCCAAATACAGAGAAAGAATTATGTCTGTCTGTCAAAATATTTCTGGCACACAGTACACACTCACCATTCATTTGTGAATACACACACACACACACACACACACACATATATATATATATATATATATATATATATATATATATATATATATAAATTTTAAGCTCATTCAATTTGGTATGTTATTTGTATGTTATACTATTGCTATCATCAACAGTACAATGTGCTCTTGAACACATCTTTATTTTCCACTCTTTCATTTTCACTAGGATTTAGTCTGCCATGTGTTCTCATCCTGATGTGCAACTAGGTGAAAAGAAACAGGGGCAACAATCCATGAGGGTATTCATTATAGCAATGAAAATATGAGCTTCAACAAGTTATATCTAAGAGAATCCTTGTGTTATGCATTGTGAGCCATGTCTCTTCTATTACAATAAAATCTTTGATGCAACATACAATTATCCATGGGAATACCGAAAACATGTGGTTTTACATGTGCTTTTTGTTTAACTATTTACAAATTCAAATTGGTTAGATGAATGTTGTGGGTTATAATGCCAAGACATTTATTTTATCCAAATTAGTGCTTATTCTTGTTTGTTGCACGAACTTTGACATTCATGTAATTTAGGGAAACTAAGAAATTACATGAAAATATTGCCCTTTGACCGTCTCTTTATCATATAGATTCTCATTGTCATTTACTGTAGCCAAAGTGTAAAAACTGCTTATCAATCAGAAAGAGAATAAAATTAAGAGTTTTAAATATTTTTCTATGAGTGACTCATTTAGAACAAATCATGGGGAGAGCCAGTGGAAAGGAAATATATATATAAGCATATATATGTGTGTGTGTGTATGTGTGCATGTGCATTTGTGTATATATATATATATACACATACATACATAACTTCTCTCTCTCTCCATATATGTATGTGTGTGTATATATATATATATATATATATATATATATATATATATATATATATATGTTAGTATAGGAGAAATATTACAGCCATCAGTTGAAAACTCAGTATGATTACCAATAACAAATCTTCCTAGGCTACAAATGTGCCTCTGGTAGAGAACCATTAGAAAAGAAGAATCAAGGGTGACAGAATTCTGCTTATTTTCATCTCAGCCTTGACAGAGGTTCTCCTCAGCTTTTAATCTCTTTTGAAATAACAATATATGGTCCTTAACAATAATATTCCACAGTATATCTATAAAATAGAAGATAGTACAAATTTCAGTTCTAAGGATTACATAGTAGTAAAAATAAGCTGAAAACCATATTAAGAATTTTAAACCAACTCTGTTTAGGTAATTAGTCTTCAGATCTATAATAATTTTGATATCTTTCTGAAATCCAGGTTAGAATTGAATCTCATTGACATTTAATCAAACCTTGAAAAGGCACATGTACTAAAAGAATATGCACTATATTGTATCAAACTATGCTAATATATTTATAACAAGAGAAAGACCTGAATCTATGTGATCTTGATTACTTAAAATATTATATGAAACATAGTTGTCACATAAAGAAACTTTAAATTCGTAGGGTTAAGGGAATTTTAGAACAAAAACTAAAGGTTCATTTGTTTAAGATGTAACTAAGGAAATATTTGTATAAATCTCAAATAAGATGTTTTTCATATTCAATAGAAAGTCAAATTTCCAGGGGAATTTGTGAATTTTATATACCTGTCTAATGACTGATATCCAGGAAACAATACTCCCACTGTTCCTTCCACTATAAGCACTCATATTTACAAATAAAATTCATCATGATTTTATATATATATATATATATATACATATATATATAAAATTAGTATAGATATAAGATATAGTGTGATTTCGATATGTAGTGTATTATAGAAATGTAGATAAAGGCTTGATGCTTCAGTTTGTATCATGAAGAAGATGGCCTTAGTGGGAGAACTAACTCTATATTATTATTTGCATTCCCATGAATGGATTAGCACAATCCCAGACCCTTTATTTTCCACTCTTTCATTTTCACTAGGTTTTAGTCTGCCATGTGTTCTCATCCTGATGTGCAACTAGGTGAAAAGAAACGGGCAACAGTCCATGAGGGTATTCATTATAGCAATGAAAATATGAGCTGCAACAAGTTATATACAAATGAAAAGATGATCAAAAGTAAGCATTAATCAAGAACACATAAATATATACAGCCTTTCAAGGAGTCTTTCCCCATGTCCAAAAGTCTGATAGCTAATGAGTAAGAGTGAGGAGATTCATTGATAGGAACATTGGAAACACATGCAAACAACTAAAGGGTGTTTTGCACTATAAGAATTTTTAAAAGATGTTACTATGCTCCAACTGAAAGTTATGTAATTCTGTGCATGACAGGTCGTTCAAGACTAGTCCATGAAAGTTCTTAAGTCAAAAACTAAGGCTAGAAAAAGAGTATAATAAGAAAGATGCTGTGGCCTAACCAATATTCCTGCAGTAAAAAGGCCGAGACAATCAGACTACTAGAGCCTAGGGCTTGAAGACCAGCCTGAGAAACAGTAAACACTTATCTAAAACGAAGAAGCATAGTAACTGATGTTTCCTTGTAATTGTGTTTCATTTATAAGGACATAGAGATAAATTGCATAGAACTAATGAACTATGGACACTAAGTCTGTTTATTTCTAACTGGATAGATACTAAACAAACTTTCTAATCTATAATACATATATAGTATATTTTTATTATATGGTATGCTATCTTTATAATCAGAATGAAATAAAGGTACATTAAATCTGTTTTCAAATAACTAGAAAAAATACATTAATTTTGTATAGACTCACTTCTTGGAGGAACCAATATTCTTTTCATGACCTCCTATCTCTCCCCCTGAATAAACATTCTTTTTGTTGGCTTCTGTTTCCATAGCTGTTTTCCCAAACAAGGACCTTTGCATTTCTCTTTACAAAATCCTCATTTGCCTCTTGCCTTTTAAATTCTTCAGAGAAATTACTCAATAAATAATGAATGATAAAGTATAAAATGCAAAGAAATAAATAACACCATCATGATTAAACATGGGCTAAAAATGAGAACTTGATTCAAAACAAACAGCTGTCCTTATTATATCTCAGCTGAAATTTGTATATAAATATAAAATGTGAGCAGTTTTTAAAATGAAAGAAACAACAGAAAAAAGTCACCCAGTAACATCTGATATCTAGTAATGGAAAGCCTCATATAATACAGTTGTGAATATGTGGTATATCTACAGGAGAAGGAAACAAGAAGATTTCTGCATATGCAAATCTACTGCTCAGAAGTGCTCTTTCTATCAAGACAACTACTCAGAATATATAAGAAAATACTAGCAGAGATTTACACCATTGGAAATTGTATGAATGTGGAAAGCTTATAAATGAGATGAATTTAGCAGCTCTGTCTATTTACTTGGTAGAATAATTTGTTGCTTTTATAATAGCTAATTATAAGCTAGGTAAACCTACTTTTTGTGATAAAGGAATTTGGGCTCCTCAAACTCAATAAACCAAAACAAACAATAAATTAAAAAAAAAAACAAATATAAAACCAAAAGGAACAAAAACAAAACAAAAAAAGCCCTGGAAAATATTTTGGAATTATATTAGATTACATTTATATAATGTTAGAAGGAGTATTAAAAGGTAAATAGGTATTCTATAAGCATTGTGATGAAAATGCAATATAGAACAAGATATTGAAAAATTGAATAACATGTTAATGGTAATTTGGGCTATTATGAATGGATCTGGAGGATATCATCCTAAGTGAAGTAACCCAATCACAAAAGAACACACATGATATGCACTCACTGATAAGTGGATATTAGCCCAGAAGCTCAGAATACCCAAGTTACAATATGGAAAACACATGAAATACAAGAAAAGGAAGGCCAAAGTGTGGATACCTCGATCCTTCTTAGAAGGGAGAACAAAATACCCATAGAAGGAGTTTCAGAGACAAAGTTCGGAGCAGAGACTGAAGGAATGACCATTCAGAGACTATCACACCTGGGGTCCCATCCCATAAACATCCAGCAAACCCAGACACTATTGCAGATGCCAACAAGAGCTTGATGACAGGAAACTGATAAAGCTGTCTCCAGAGAGGCTCTGCCAGTGCCTGGAAAATACAAAAGTGGATGCTCACAGCCTTCCATTGGACAGAGCACAGAGTACCCAATGAAGGAACTGGATAAAGTACCCAAGGAGCTGAAGGGGTTTGCAGTCCAATAGGAGGAACAACAATATGAACTAACCAGTACCTCCAGAACTCCCTGGGACTAAACTACTAATCAAAGAAAACGCATGATGGGACTCATGTCTCTAGCTGCATATGTAGCAGAGGATGGCCTAGTTGGTCATCAATGGGAGGAGAGGCCCTTGGTCTTGTGAAGGTTCTATGCCCCATTATAGGGGAATGCCAGGTCCAGAAATGGGAGTGGGTAGGTTGGTGAGCAGGGGAAGAGGAGAGGGTATAGGGGATTTTTGGAGGGGAAATTAGGAAAGGGAATAACATTTGAAGTGTAAATAAAGGAAATATCTAATTCAAGAAAAGATGGGTCTTATTCAAAAATAAAAAAGGAAATCCAATATGGAAGAAGATATTGAAAAACTGAATAACATGTTAATGGTAATTTGGGCTATTAGGATTATGGGTAAATATTGATTTTCTATATCAATATTTGTAAATACACTAAGGTAAATACAAATTGTAGAGTACCTATAAGATGGAAATCTAATGTAGTCACTTTTAGAATTAATTTTTCATAATAATAAACAAAATGAAAAATTGATGCAAGTTTCTTGGTAAAGTGTCTTGTGAGTCACCCTGGAAAGGGAGAGATGGAGGTTGAGTTGAATTTCCAAACACCCAGGGAATTTGAGGTTCCACTTCTTTTTTAATTATTTAAAATATAAAAAGCTTTAAAAATCATTAATTTTTATATTATCTTGACTATATAAATTTGTGTGAACATGCCAATAATTGTCTAAAGTTATTGTTAAAAAGAAAAAAAATTGGTCAAGTTTGGATAACAGGCCATTTACAAATGCAAATTCGTTATGTAGATCATCATCAGAAAGTCCAATTAGTTCCACCTAGTTCTTCTCACCCAGGAACCATATTCCTCTGCAAAACTATTGAAATTGTATCACCTGAAATGAAATTCCTGGAAGGCTGATGAAGAAATCCAAGAGACTCTATAAATCTGAAAATAACATTTGAAAATCAGTCTTGCTCAAGAATCTTATTAGTGAACTCTAATAGAAAAGATGCTTTCCAATTCAGACAGTTTTGTAGCCAAATTATTCTATTCCTAGAGTCAATACTTAAGCCAGTCTATAAGGTCCAGGGAAAATTTAAAGCCTAATATAACACAGTTCATTTATTTATGAACAAAATTCCATGTTACTAATATTTTATAATTAAATCTTACTAAAATTTCATGAATTACTTAAAACAAAGGTGTAGTAATTAATGTTTGTTTTGAAGTTTTTAATGTATCAGGAGATAGGACTTAGTGGTTGAACTCTTGTGTACTATATTCAAGGTCCTAGGATTAATCCATACTACTATAAAAACAAAATTATGCACCATAAAGTACTAATATTAACACCTTTACTCCTGATATATCAAGGCTTTATTTAAGAGTTTCATTACTCAAAGTAGGATACTCAGCAAAAGTCTATTAATGTTCATATTAAAATCTAAGAAATCCTCTAATTGTACATATTAGCAACAGCAAAATGCACATACTGAACAAAACCTAAGAACCATAAGGACATACTTTAAAACTAAAACTTCAACACCCCACTCTTAACATTGAAACAGAAACGAGGTAACCCAGTCATAAAAGAACATACATGTTATGCACTTACTGGTAAGTGGATATTGCCCCAAAGCTCGGAATACCCAAGATAAAATTCATGAACCATATGAAGCTCAAGAAGAAGGAAGACCAAAGTGTAGATACTTGGGTCCTTCTTAGAAAGGGTAACAAAATACTCACAGGAAGAAATATGGAGACAAGGTATGAAGCAGAGACTGAAGGAAAGACCATCCAGAGACTGCAGAACCTGGGGATCCATCCCACATACAGAGGCCAAACGCAGATGCTATTGTGGATGACAGGAAGTGCTTGCTGACAGGACCCTGATATGGCTGTCTCCTGAGAGGCTCTGCCAGAGTCTGACAAATACAGAGGTGGATGCTCACAGCCAACCATTGGACTGAGCGGGGGATCCTAGATGGAGGAGTTGGAGAAGGGACTTATGAGTTGAGGGGTTTTGCAGCCCTATGGGGGAAGCATCAATGTCAACTGGCCAGAACCCCTGGAGCTCCAGGGGACTGGACCAGCAACCGAATAGTTCATATGCCCATGGCTCTGTCTACATATGTACAAAGGATGGCTTTGTTGGACATCAGGAACGTCCCTTGGGCCTCAGCGGGTCCAATGCCCCAGTGTAGGGGAATGTCAGGGCTGGAAGGCAGGAATGAGTGGATGAGTGGAGGAACACCCTCATAGTGGCAGGGGAAAGCAGGATGGGATAGAGGGTTTCAGGAGGGGAGACCTGGAATGAGGATAACATTTGAAATGTAAATAAAGAAAATATCCAATTTTCTTTATAAATGGGGGAAAAAAAAAGAGAAGTTTCCTCATAATAGAAGAGTCTACAGAGTATGAAAGATACTGACTGCTTAGAGGAAGCTGGGGAGATAAATTGGCAGCAATGACTGCCAATTTTAGGAATCTAGGTTTATCCTAAAAGCAAGAAAGGAATTGAGCATATAAGCTATGATAAAGGTTGTGTTTAAAATTTTCCTTTGTACCAGATGGAAAAGGGTGTTATAATTACAGTTTGTGAGGTAATTAGGTAGCTACTGAAGTGGAGCATAAATAAAGCATCTTCTTCAAGGGTTAGATAGAAAAGGATTGATTCAGAAAACACTGATGAGCTAGTACTTAGATGGTAAAATATGTTGGATGTAGGCCAATTTTCCAGATAAGACACAGAAGAAGAACACAAGGTGTTCAGTTACCTTTGCAGTACAGATAGCCAATACGTGTTTTTTTTTTTTTTTTTTTTTTTTTTTTTTTTTTTTATAAATTTATTTCATGGAATATTTGGAACATGTTATAACTCTTTCTTATGTTTTTAACTGAATTTATTATAATAAATAACATAAATTTATTATTAATTAACATCATTAACTCCATCTTTGCTTAACTGAAATTCAAATACACCCCAGTGACTGACCTAATTGGTAACCCTAGCTGAGGAATGATGAGCTTAGAAGTGGAGTACCTGGTGATAAAAATCCACCCTGAGGAACAAGCAAGGTCCCATGACAAGTTTGTCATAACAGGAGATGTGTTGAGCAGGGTAAGAGGTCAGGACCTTCTGACCTGGGCTTGTTTTGATTTCAAGGGACAACATTTTTAAGCACCATGTCCTCTTTTTCCTTGTGGATGCATACAGTGGTGTTTTATATTAGCAGAGCTGCCCTGCTTGTCACTGGGGCAGGGTTTTTCAATTTTCAAGAGCATGCAGATTATGGAAATTAACCTCCAGATTCTTCCATTGGGAAGAATCAGTGAAGAAAAAGCAAGAATTAATGTCTAAGACAATAAGAGGAACCTTAGAGTGCATCTATGCTATCATAAGGTAAACAAAAATCTTCTCAGTAAAATATAAAAGGGAAAGAGTATACAAGAAAAACAGTGTGAATTTATAAAACAATTTATCAAAGATGTTGCTAAAAGACAAAACAATAATCCATAAATTTAGGAAAGTATTAAAATATATCTATTCACAAAGGTCTTAATACTTTTTTAGTTAGCATACAATAATTTTTTATTCCATATTATCTTTATTTACATATCAAATGTTATCCCTTTTCAGGGTTTTCCCTTTGTAAATCCCCTATCCCATCCTCCCTCTCTCTATTTCTATGAGGGTGATCCACCCACTCCTGTGTCCCCTCTCTGCCATTCCCCTACACTGGGGCATCAAGCCTTCACAGGGCCAAGGTCCTCTGTTTCCACTGATGCCTGACAAGTCCATCCTCTGCTACATATGTGGTTGGAGCCATGGGTCCCTCCATGAGTATTCTTTGGTTGGTGGTTTAGTCCCTGGGAGCTCTGGAGGAGGGCAAGGGGCTTTGGTTTGTTGATATTGTTGTTCTTTTTATGGGGTTGCAAACCCCTTCAGCTCTTTCAGTCCCTTTTTTTTAACTCCTCCATGGGGACCCAGTGCTCAGTCCAATGGTTGGCAGTGAGCATTCGCCTCTGTATTTGTCAGGCTCTAGCAGATCCTCTCAGGAGATAACTATATCCAAACTCCTAAAACCAGTAATAAGTATATACCAATTTTAAAGTATAGAAAAGTGAAGCTATTTCACAAGAGAAAACAAATGACTAACCAGTAGGCTCATGGGAAAGTGATCAATGCCATCAGCAATTGGAAAGCACGTCTTCCTGAATTTGATTGTGAGCTTACTCTACTCTGTAGGATGGATAAAATTTCAAAGACTGACAGTAACTAAACCTCATATATGCTGGGCAGAGAGATAAAATAACAACTTTGCACAGCGGTTGGGCAAACTAATAAAATTAAAAATATAAGTCACTGGTCTTTTGCAAAAAATAAAAGAGAGAAAGAAAGGAAGAAAGAAAGAAAGAAAGGAAGAAAGAAAGAAGGAAGGAAGGAAGGAAGGAAGGAAGGAAGGAAGGAAGGAAGGAAGAAAGAAAGAAAGAAAGAAAGAAAGAAAGAAAGAAAGAAAGAAAGAAAGAAAGAAAGAAAGAAAGAAAAAGAAAGAAAGAAAGAAAAAGAAAACAAAAGAGGAAGAAAGATAGAAAAGAAAGAAAGATATGTACTGAACCCAACTGGTCCTGGAAATCATATTTTCTTGGATTGGAAATCTTTTAATTACTGGTACTATTTAACTAGAAATTGAGAATCTGTTTAAATTGTTCATCATATATATATATATATATATATATATATATATATATATTTATATATATACATATATATACATATATATATCATTTATACATATTTTTCCCATCTACTGAAGGCTTTTCAGTTTGCTGAAGTACATAGTATTATTTTATTTTTTAATGCTTAGTCTTTTTTATTGGATATTTTATTTTTTACATTTAAAATGTTATCTCCTTTCCCACCCCACCCCCCCGAAAACTCCCTATCCCATTCCTCCTCCTCCTGCTTCTATGAGGGTGTGACCCCTCACTCCCACCTCCTTGCACTCGCATTCCCCTACACTGGGGCATCCAGCCTACACAGTACCAAGGGCCTTTTCTCCCGTTGATGCCCAACAGGCCATCATCCTCCACTACGTATTATATGGCTGGAGTCATGGGTACTTCTTGTTTGGTGCTTTAGACAATGGGAGCTCTGGTTGGTTGATAATGTTCTTCCTATGGGGTTGCAAACCCCTTCAGCTCCTTCAGTCCTCTCTCTAACTCCTCCATTGGGAACCCAGTGATCAGTTAAATAGTTGGCTGTGAGCATTCGCCTCTGTATTTGTCAGGCTCTGGCAGAGCCTCTCGGGAGATAACTATATCAGGCTCCTGTCAGTATGCACTTCTTGGTATCCACAAAGTGTCTGAATTTGGAGACTGTATAAAGGGTAAATCCCCAGGTGGGGGCAGTCTCTTGATGACCTTTCCTTCAGTCTCTGATCCACATTTTGACTCTATTTGATCCTGTACTTTGCTACCCCTTCTAAGAAAGACCGAAGCACCCACACTTTGATCTTCCTTCTTCCTGAGCCTCATGTGGTCTGTGAATTGTATCTTGGGTATTCTGAGCTTTTGGGCTAATATTCACTTATCATTGAGTGCATATGCGTTTTCCTCTTTGCACTGCTTTCATTGTGTCCTATAAATTTTGGTATGATGTGTCTTCATATTTGAATTCTAAGCAGCCTTTAATTTCTTTCTTTATTTCTTCCCTGACCAAGTTGTCATTGAGCAGAGCATTGTTCAGGTTCCATGTGTAATTGGGCTTCCTTTTTGGTTTTGTTGTTATTGAAGACCAGCCTTAGTCTGTGGTGATCTGATAGGCATGGAATTATTTCATACTTCTTGTATCTGTTGAGACATGTTGTAGACTGATTATATGGTCAATTTTGGAAAAAATACCGTGAGGTGCTGAGAAGAAGATATATTCTTTTGTTTTAGGATGAAATGTTCCATAGATATCTGTTAAATCCATTTGGACCACAGCTTCTGTTAGTTTCACTGTGCCTCTGTTTAGTTTCTATTTCCATGATCTGTCCATTGTTGAGAGTGAGGTATTGAAGTATCCCACTATTATTGTATGAGGTGTAATGCATGCTTTGAGCTTTAGTAAACTTTCTTTTATGAATGTGGGTGCCCTTATATTTGGAGCATAGTTGTTCAGAACTGAGTGTTCTTGATAAATTTTCCTTTGATGAGTATGAACTGCACTTCCTTATCTTTTTTTGATTAATTTTGGTTGAAAGTCTATTTTATTGGATACTAGAATGGCTACTCCTGCTTGTTTCTTGGGACCATTTGCTTGGAAAATTTTTTTCCAGCTCTTTACCTTCAGGTAGTGTCTGTCTTTGTCCCTGAAATGTGTTTCCTATATACAGAAAATGCTGGGTAGTGTTCATGTATCCAGTCTTTTAGTCTATGTCTTTATTGGGAAATTGAGTCAATTGATGTTAAGAGATATTAAGGGAAAGTAATTGTTACTTCCTGTTATTTTTGTTGTTAGAGGTGGAATTATGTTTGTGTGGCTATCTTCTTTTAGGATTGTTGAAAGATTACTTTATTGCTTTATCTAGGGTGTGGTATATATATATAGCACTATCGATTGTTTATTGTCCTAATGTGATCAAAGTACTTAGTGTCTTCATTATTCTCTCTCTCTCTCTCTCTCTCTCTCTCTCTCTCTCTCTCTCTCTCTCTCTCTCACACACACACACACACACACACACACACACACACACACACACACACACTCTTTCTCACTCTCTTTCTCCCTCTGTGTGTGAGAGAAACAAACAGATGGACAAACAGACAGACAGAAACAGATAGACAGACAGACAGACAGAGAAACACAGAGGCAGAGAGAAATAGAGACCAAGATAGAGATCACCGACGCCATGCATGCAGAGGTCAGATAGTTACGTCAAGTGTCTTCTCTTACTACTCTGTTTCATGAGACATGGCATCTCTAGAGATGTCCATTTCTGCTTAAGGACAAGGAAACTTGGAATCTGCCTGTTTGTTATCCTTGCAGAAGTATCACTGTGTTCTCACTTATTAATAGCCTTTACATATGTTCTGGGAACCTGACATTAGGTTTTAATGTTTGTGAAACAAGTCCTCTATCCATTAATCCATCCACTAAGCCTCTAACAGTTCTTTATTAATGTGATTTTGCCAAACAGGACTGATCTGTATGCTAAGGCTCATTGACACATCAAAAGAAATATTTTTGTGAGTCTAAAGGAAGAAATACTGTCTTTGTTTTTGCCATAAAGGATTATTTATAAATCCCCCTCTTCACTTTGAGCAGTCATGAATTATGCTTTGCACAGACTTTAGTTATCTAGATAGAAATTCAACCTAATTTCAGACTTCCTTTCACCAGCTTTTTTTCATAGCTAAGAAACATCATTTTTTTATTGTTGTTTTGTTTTGCTTGGTTTTTATTTGTTTGCTTATTCGATCTTAGGACTGATTTATTGTTTATTTTATTTATGATACTTTTTCTATATCTTGTCCATTTATTTTCAAATTTGAAATTACATTTATCCATTTGGGTGGAAAGGGCCAAGGCATCCACTTGAGGTCAGAGGAATCTTGTGGTTTTGAGTTCTCCCTTTCACAATATGGGTTCTAGGTATCAAACCCAGGCCATCAGCCTCAGCAAGAAATGTCTTTCTCACTAGGCCATCTCATCAGCTTTATGACTTCTATCGTTTAAATGTTAAGCCAAGGCAGGATCATAACTCTTGGATATGTTTCTAACTACTATCAATGTCATTAACATAGTCTCTAATTCCAAACAATGCAATCATGCAAGGTCATAAAATTATATGTGCATCTTATCCTTTATCCAGAAAAAAAAAAATGGAAACAAATATGGGCCTCCTATGTTTACATTTAGGAGGTGCAATTTTTCTTCAAGGAATTATTTGTATCATCATCTGTCATCCCTCAATAATTGGCATGCACACAGAAAAATATCAGTGTAGCATTTATTTCTATTTTCTTACTCTACTCAAGACACACTAACTACTTTGTTGTTTCTTGATTATGTATCAAAGTTCTATCTTGTAGCTCTCATTAATCACTCTTATTCCTTAAACACTTATCTGCAGTAGCCATCCTATTTCAACCGTCTCTTCAAAGTTGTATTTTTCATCACCATGTAACTCCTGCATAGCAGAGTGGTGTGTGTGTGTGTGTGTGTGTGTGTGTGTGTGTGTGTGTGTGATGTATTACAACCTGATGAATACTCAGCTGCTTGCTTACAGCCTGTGTCTTCCTAAGCAGAATGTAAGATCTATTTATATCGTGCCTTTTCTGGTCTTCCTTGCTACTGTATTATATATTTCTCCTCGGGAAAGGAGATAAGTGCTTAATAAATTTCCCTAATTGAAAATAATAATAAACATAGTCAATATTAAATATGCAGATAATCACCTGGTATTTTATGTAACCCATTCAAATAAAAGGTCATGTGGAATAAAAATATCAAAAGGTAAATGCAAATTAACAAGTTTTCAAAATGATGAAGCAAAATTCTCCTCGTTACATTGATGTGAAAGAGACAGCTTTAGCTTGTGCTTTCTCACCCCTTTTATTTTGTAGCATAATAAAATTGTTAGAATGAAGTAAACAGATAATATATTTTCTGTTTTCAGCTTAAGATTGATTTTTTCAATAATAAAATAAAATAATTTTATAAAGGAAAACAAATAATCCACTTTAAAAACAGGGTACAAAATGAAGCAGAATTCTCAGAGAATGAATACAAATGGCTGAGAAACACTCTTTAAAAGTTCAACATCCTTTCTGTTGCCTAACCCCAGTTAGAATGGCCAAGATTAACATACAAAGTGACAGCAGATGCTGTCCTGTGAGGGTGTGGGGAAAGGGGAACATTTCTCCATTGATGGTGGGAGCTGGAACTTAAATAGCCATTGTAGAGCTTACACTCACTCGGGAGGCAGAAGCAGCCAGATCTCTAAGTTTGAGGCCAGCTTGGTTTACAGAGTGAGTTCCAGGACAGCTAGAGATACATAGAGAAATTTTGTCTCAAAGAAAACAAACAAAACCAGACAAAACAATGAAGTGACCTTAGTGGGTTAGGATTCGATTTTCTGTCTGCTCCAAATGTGTTGGAATGAGTCAGAATTTCATTTCCATTTTATGGTGTATTTGTTACTTTATGGTGAAACTGCCAAGAACTCCATCCACTTCCCCACTTAGCCTCCTTATCCTACTTAAAATGAGGAACCTGAATAATACTTTAATTTACACTTACTTTTGGTGCATATACGTAATAGGAACTGTTGAGCTCTGCTTCCTTAGCCTTAGGCTGCCTGGTAGCAAGTATTAACTATTGCTTCATTACTGTACGGATTCCTTTCCATCCCCAGGAAAAGACCATCCAGTGGGGGCTGCAGGGAAGGTATTTTCTTTGAAGCTGAAACAGTAAGTGAAGCTCATTATTTTGCCAGGACTGAGACATTATTTCCAAGTTAAATAATTATTCTCGGTAACTGAAATTTTTAATGCCAATAACTGTAGCTTCTGTTAACTATGTTTTATTACAGCAAAAGCACAATGAAACAAACTTTTCTGCTGCAGACTATGTTACCATCTCACTAGGTATGTTATATGCATTTTCATACTCATTCTTATTTTTAACATCCCTTCTAAAAATCAAGTCCTTCCAAAAAAGCTGATGCATGGCTGAAAAAAAAACACTTTAAAATAAAATACTAATTACTTTGAATTACATTAATTAAAAAGACTGAAATCCACTCACAAACTAATTTAGGAGCTTCCCATTATGAACATTATTACATATTTATGAGTTTTCTTTCATGTTAGTGTATATTTATTATGATTTAGGTCATGTGAGTTTTGAAATAGTTGAAAGTTGCTTTATAACTACTTTCTATAAGCTTCAGGAGGATACACTTTTAGGTTCTCAGTAACTACATCATATAGAATCTGGGAAAATCCATATTCATCAGTAATTTACAAACCCAAATTAATATCGATTTTAGAAGAGGGAAATATTCCATAAGAATATATATTCTGACACTTATATAGAAGTTCTAGTGGTGAATTTCACATTTTCCTCTTACTGACACCTTGTTTCAGCTCCAGGAGAAAGTTTTCTGAAGTGAATTCATCATACATTTTATATTTGTAGTAATACATGAAGAAAAAAAACAAACAAACTGGTTTTCTTGAACCTTCAGTTTCAGTGATACAATGAATCTGACATGAGATGTTGCCCAAACTAGATCATGTACCAGACAATAGTCGGGCCAACAAGAGTGTGTTCCTACCTCTGATAAAGAGCTTGGATCTGAATCTGGAGGTAGAATTAGTCTCTATATAAGTTCTCCAAGGAACTGGTTTCAAAGTGGGTAAGATGTTTCCCTAAAGCACATTTTTGTGAAAGATGAAGCAGAAACCACAAAGTCAGTACAGAAGGTCATTTATCACAGTGAAAATTGTTCCAAATTGTTCTAAGTTTATAGATAATTTATTGCTTGCTACAGAATCAACCCTAAGTGTACCTTTTGCATGTTTAACTGTAAGCCTCATGCTAGGAACTAGAAGTACTGTTATTGTATCAGCTTCCCCAGTCCTGGGATTACAGGCATGAGCCAGCCTGTCTGTCTCCCTCTCAGTCCGATGGTTAATGTTTAGAAAGTCAACTGATGACAGCTGGTTTTACATAATCATGTAGAAACCTTACCAGGAAGAGAGGGAGTCATTTATCATTCTCTTTCCATTTCAATTTAATCTTTATACTGATTTTTCCCTGCTTTTCCTTTCCAGACTAATGGTATTAACTCAGAAAGCAGTCAGCTTGCCTCCTTTTCTGATAGAAGGTTATAATTTGTGGGGTTTTTTTGTGTGTGTGTATGTTTGTGTGTTTGTTATAGTTAAGAGTTGTCATTGCAGTGTGATTGCATGACCAATGCAAAGGGTTACCCATCAATTACTATGGAGTTCTTTGAGGTCAGTGAGGTCAATCTTAGAGAAGAATAAAGACTAAGCCTCATCCTTATAGCATTGTCCATTTTTTGGTCCAGGTATATCTGTAATTCATTGTACCCCAAAGCCAATCTAAAGATGCTAAGAACCTCAATCATAGAAAGCAGAGCTTCAAAGTGAATTTTATTATTGGTGAGTCCAAAGCAAGTGCACTTTCTACAAGAGAAAAATAGAAAATTCAAGAAAACTCACCAATGATTTGGTCAGCAATGACAACCAGGCCACCAAAAATAAGTAAACAAACAAATAAACAAAAACAAAACAAAACAAAACAAAAAATGCCTAGAAGGAATATGCTGCTTTGTTTTCCTTACATCTACCTGTGATTTGCTTTGGGAATTCAAGACAAAGTGTCCATAACCAGTTGCTAATACCATCAGAACAACAGCTGTCAAGCTCAAAAACTCTCCCACCTTATTTCTAATAAAAATTCATATCCCTGAGTTCTCAGAAAGAAGGCACATTTCAAACATGACTTCTTCTTGCATTTGTTGCTCATTAGTTGTGAAAAACCTCACACATGCCCCAAATTTTCCTGTTGGACTGTGAAAGATGGCAAAGTCAGAAATGCTAAGTTTGGGAGCTCAAAAACCATTTAAGAATCTAGGAAAGTACTATACTGACAGTTTTGGAATTTTGTATTGTTTAAGAAATACTGAAATATTATAAGGATATGTTTTTTTTTTTAATCCCAGGTGTGCAGATGAGGAGCTGATTTGGACTCAGCAGCAGCCGCCTATGAGAATGTCTAACAAAATGTGGCAGGAATCATTGCATATGTAATTACTATTATAATTATGGTTGCCTAAAGTTTATAAAATGGTATTTCTTGTTATGTGGTAACTATGCAAATACACAAACAGTAAACTCTAAAAAGTAAGTATTTATGTCTGCAAAGATTTCAAAACCTTAAAAATACAATATCAACAAATAAATGGTATGAAGGGAGAGCCACAGCGCATGCTTGTACTTAGAGATTCACCTTCATTATATTAGTGTGCTTATGACATGATCAGCCCATTTAGACATCAAGGTCACCCAAAGGCATTTGTGGTGGTGAGGGTACACAAGTAAGCAGCAACCACTGTCCTGTTATGTCTTAGTTATGTCCCAAGATTTCAAGTTTTCTTTGGACAAAACATCACAGGAAAAAGAATCATTAAAATAATCAAGGAAAAGAAGGTAAAGCAGCAGAGAGTTACCATTCAAGTTCAGTTGCAGCAGAGAGTTGCCAATCAAATTCAGGGTCAGATGGAACTCTATAGTGACTAGATTCTCTTAGCAGGAGGTAACAACTATCTGTTATGTGGTTCATATTCACCATGAAAAAAACTTAAAACTTTTGAGATATTTAAAACAAATACCTCAGATATATTAAAATGCTATTGATTGTGAATAAAATGCCAACTTATCTTTTAAAAGACAGATCTTACTGTTTACAGAATCATTAACTGATAACTGCTGTCACTGCTAAATTCAATTTTGTTTTTTTGTTTTTTAATAGCTACGAGTTAATTTTCAAAAGTTGTTGAAAGCTGTACAGAGAGTTCAGGGAAGGAATTATGAGGCCCAGCACAAAACAATATCACAAGCTAAAAATTTTGATGAGCAAATTAAAAAATGTGAAATTTCAAATTGTCTATGATAATAAAAGTCTATAGCAACCACTCTTAATGGTAATTATGTTACATTTCAGATATTTTAGTAGCCCTGCTCCTGTACTGTATGGAGACAAAAGTAGAATTACCTGAATATAATTATGCATAGTATGCTCTTCAAAAATTATATCCACTGTTTCTTATTATGTGATAAACATGCAGTTCTATCAGGAGTAAATGCAACACAAAAATTTCACATGTATTTTAAGATTTTAAAATATATTAATATCATTAGATTAATATTAGTCTTAGAGGAATCCAGAAATAGTAATTTCTGTACACCAAATCTATCACCCAGCTTAAATTTAACAACATAACCTATGCAAAATTACTGGCTGAATTTAGCAATAAATATGATATAAACAAATTCTCATATAGATATATTTGCAAATGACAAAAAAAACATTTACATTTCTATCAGTTATAATGGCACTTCCCTTTAACAGGGAGTTTGGAATATCTGACTAATGTGTCCTACAGATAAAGAGCCTTTTTACAAGTACTTTAAAGTTCAGCTTTAAAAACCTGATTGATGCCAATAGACAGTCAGGTGGTTAACTCCAGGAACAAGAGCTATTTATTCAGCATATGAACATGATGCATTATGAGTCAGGATTTCCAAGAGATCGGTGTAATGGCTTAAGAAGGAAAAAAGGTCCTGTTTTTGACATTAGTAATATAGAACTCTCCATTCTAATTTATGCAACTTTATCTATTTATTTTATAAATTTTTTCAAATTTATAAAATAAAATTGCTTTCAGGAATGAATAATTTATGAAATTACTAAGACAGACACCTATACGCTCGGGAGCATGCTTGTTTCAGGATTTCTTCTGCAACATTCCCTCCCCTTCTCGCTTCATCAATGTAAGCCTGAAGATTAGTCCACTCTACATTGAGTGAGTTATGAATTATGAGTCACAAGAGAAATTTCTAGTGCCTAAAATCAAACGTACCAATGCCAAAATAATATAATCGTGAAAAACAGGTCAAACCATAGAGTACCATTCAGAACTGGTTTTGCTGCATACCTTCTGTGATGAATTGCAGTATTAGTTATAAAAATGGTAGCCATTCCTAGCTGGCAAACATAATTGCCCAAACTCTTCTGAATTTATGGGTAAACATGTGACACAGTGCTAAGAAATTCAGTCTAAAGGAAGGTTTCGGGAAATCATTTGACTTCTGAATCGAAACTGGCAGAGAAGAGAACTTGGCATCCCTCTGTTGTCCCACACATTCTCCCCTTCTAACACAGGAAAGCAAGGCTTGGGAAGTATTCCCTCTGGCCCTTGCCTGAGATCCTCACTGAGCAATTGCTGATTGTATTTTTTACCACCACAACCCAAAGCCCCGATTTCAAAGTTAAGCTTCTTCTTCAACTTTGTAATCTGTTGTTTGATGGAGAAAGAGCTTCAGCGGGAAAATGAACAAACAAGTCTTAGGTGAAGGTTCTTCTCACTACAGTTCTTGGAACTTGGGTTTTTGATGTGTTGCGTCTTGAATACCTTGTATGTGTTTGTGTGTGTGTGTGTGTAGGGGATTGCAGTTGGACTCAAAATACCTATTGTTTGCATTGTTTAAAGATTTGTTTGTCATTCTCTGAACTTGAGTTAGTCTGACATAAAACACATTATTTTATTATCATAACTCAACTGTGCAGGAAAGCACTGTTGAGTCAAATGCAGTGCTTTGAACTTAACCTTTTATTAAATCTACTTGACAAGTGTGACTTCAAGTATACTTAATGTCAATTATGTGAAAGAACAGAACAAATGTGACACATTTCTTTGTGTGAAGATATATTTTTTTGGTATGGTTATAACAAGTTATAGTAATCATATTCTCTGACGTAGCCACAGGTATTTTAGATATTATTAAGATTAGTTTATGAGTACAGTTTCTCATTATGGTTATTAGATATGTTTATTAGCCTTCTTTCAGAAATTAAATGTGCAATTATGTCTCTTTATTTATATTGATGCTGCATTCTAAATTACTACTTAATTTTCCCAGGAACCTAAGCAAATGGAATCTGGAAGTAGAATTGTTAGATGAAGCAAACATTTTGATTTTTTTTTATTTGTTTCTTGAAGCATGGCCTAGTCTAACAAAGATTCATTATGTGGCTAATGATAATTTTAAATTTCTGATCCTTTGCCTGTACATCCTGAGTTGTGTGAATACAGAACTGTTCCACCACAGTTATATTGTGCTGGAGGTCAAACCCAGAGCCCCATTAACAGAAGATAAGAACTGTACTAATTAAGGTCCATGCTCAGCCAGAGGTACAAAATACTTCACTATTAAAATATAATATAAATATAAATATTTATAATGAGAAATATAAATCTCATTATACTAGAGGTTAAAGAAATAACTTCCTCCTAATGATGACACTTTTGCTTATCAAATCTTAAAAAAATGATTCTGTCACCTTGCTCTCAGATATTGATAAGACTATAGAATGATTCTGATGACCATATCAATGATTGTTTATGTCATGTGTATGTTGCTTAGAATATAAAAAAATCAGGAAAGAAATCACTAAGTTCACTTTACTGCAAACATAATATTAATGTGATTTTATGAGAAGATATGTGGCAAGTGTGGCTTAGTTATTGCATTAGGAGATAGTTGTAGATTCGGATATCATTTAAACTACATTCACCAGACACAGTCATATTTATTAATGCTTACTACTTGAACTTGTAGTGAATACAGTCATGTGGGACAGTCCCTGTGTAGGACTTTGTGTTCATTCATTTACACAGAAACATGTGCACAAACAAGTGTATGGATGGGCATAACATTCCCATGGTGGTTTTACAAACACCTATCCTACAAAATGTTTATCTCATCCTAAAGCATAAAAGGGAGTTTTTCAGAGAAATAGAATATTTATACAAACTTCAGTAAAAAATAGATCTAGCAGTATTCATTATTGAGAGAATATGAAAAAAATTCACAAAGATATTTGGCATTTCCTTAAAGTACAGTAAACACTTCTGTATGAAAGCAGACTCCAAAATCAGGAACATCATTAAGCAGACATATGAAATACAAACAAGTGCCAGAAAAATGCAACAATAAAATAGGAAGAACCCAAAGAATATAACATTTAATTAGTAAAATTAAAACTACAATAGAATCTGTCAAATAAACTAGTTACTTTTAAGAAAAACAGAATTCACCATATAAATATCAAAGCCAGCATTTTCCAAGCAAAGAACTATCGACTAATACCACTATAAATAAATACAGCAAATATCTTATAGTATCATAAATCGGGCAATTCTTTTACCACATGACAACTTAGTGCACATCATCTAAGTCAATAAAGTAGTTTTGGAGAATATATTTCAACATTTTATGCAATAACTTGATAATTCTTATGGAAAAATTTAAATAATAAATTATTATAAAGTTGAACTATAGCCAGAAGCTAGGGAAAAGCCAGATATCCCACAATGGAAGAATGGACACAGAAAAATGTGTCTCATTTACACAATGGAAAACTTCTCAGCTATTAAGAATGAGGACATCAGCCAGGTGTGGTGGCACACGTCTTTAATCCCAGCACTTGGGAGGCAGAGGCAGGGAGATTTCTGAGTTTGAGGCCAGCCTGGTCTACAAAGTGAGTTCCAGGACAGACAGGGCTACACAGAGAAACCCTGTCTCGAAAAACACACACACATACACACACACACACACACACACACACACACACACACACACACACAAAGAAAGAAGGAAAGGAAGAAAGAAAGAAAGAAAGAAAGAAAGAAAGAAAGAAAGAAAGAAAGAAAGAAAGAAAGAAAGAAAGAGGACATCACAAATGGATGGAAATAGAAAATATACTAAGTGAGGTAACTCAGACCCAAAGGACATTCATGGAATCTACTCACTAATAACTAGATATTAGCCAACAAATATACAGAATACCCAGGACACAGTCCACAAAAATCAAGAAGGTTAACAAGGTGAAGGGCCCAAGTGAGAATGCTTCAATTCCACTTGGGATGGAGAAGAAAGCAATCACAGGAGGAGGGGAGGGTCATGGGAGGGGAAGGGGACGGGGGGGGGGGAAGAGGGGAACATGACCAGGTATTGGGGGGAAACAGGACTGTAGTCCTGAGGGCCAGTGGAAAGAATGGAAACAAGCAACCACGGGAGGTAGGAGGTGGGGGAAACCCTCTATAGAATGTACCAGAGCCCTGGGAGATGAGAGACTCTCAGGGAGGGAAGGCTTCTTAAAAGAATTGTGTTACAGTTCTTAGATTTTCACTGGAGTGAAAGTTTATATTTTTGAATATTAACACATTTTTGTTTTTATTACTTTAATTTCTGAGATTATAATATTTTACAATTTTATAGTATTTTATAATATTTTATTACATCTTAATTTACTATTATTTATGTGCATGAATGCTTTTTTTGTGTATATGTATGTGTGAAATTTATGTCTGGTAACTCTAGAGTTTGGAAGAAGGTATTCCTGGCACTAGAATTAAGGATGGTTATGAACTACTACTATGTGGTATCAGAACCAAATTCTACTTCTGGCCAAAGCAGCAAGTACTCTTAGCTGCTATGTCCCTCTCTACTGATCTATGGTATATTTGTTTTTTAAAGAGAACTTTATGGCCATTTGTCCACCTCCACCTATCATACATATGATATAATCTTCAGAGCATTTACCCACCAACATACATTATTTCTTAAGTATTATATAAAACCACAAAGTATCATAAGATTGAAGATTTGAGAAGAAGAATCTGTGTGTACACTGTATGCTCATCTCATTCAATGAGTCAATAGTGAATACAAAATAAATGTTATGCAGACATGAGAGGCAGAAAATCTTTTTCTTTTCATTTTAGTTTATATCTCCTCATCTAGGATATATATATATTTCTCTGTATATTTAAGGTAAATTAAAAATGTAAGTTTTTAATAATAATCTGTCTACCAAAGCCCAGCAAGTTATTAAATAATATCACCATGAAATGCTGTATTCATATAATCTTATTTTAATTATGTTTGTCACTTTTGTGATCCACAAAATAAATAGTTTACCCAAGCCATTCCTGGCCTTACTGATTTGTTATTCTAAAATTTGTTTCCTAAGATCTGATGAACAGACACATCATGAAAGAAATTGAAAATTATGAAATCTTGAAAACGTAGCAAATTATAAAACATACTTACACGATCTAATTGGTTAAATGAGTAAAAGAGGCTTCAATTTACATTAAAACCACATGATTTTTCTATTTGATATTTTAATATTTCTATCTGTTAGATACAAATACTGATACTACACTTGAATAATATTCTATAAACATCAATGATAGCCCAAAATTACTGTATTACCTAGCAGTAAATTTTTGGGAATGTAAAATTTTGAAGGATAAAATGTCAAGATTCTAAATTGTTTGTGATGTGAGTTGTGGGGTGTCTGGTTGGATGATATTGTTCTTCCTATGGGGTTACAAACCCCTTCAACTCCTTCAATCCCTCCTCTAACTCCTCTATTAGGGACCCTGTGCTCAGTCCAGTGTTTGGCTGCTAACATCCACCTCTGTATTTGTAAGGCTCTGGAAAGGCCTCTCAAGGGGACAGCCATATCAGGCTCCTTTCAGCATGCACTTCTTGGCATCCATAATAGTGTCTGGGTTTGATAACTGTATGTGGGATGAATCCCCACCTAGGACAGTCTCTAGGTGGCCTTACCTTCAGTCTCTCCTCCATATTTGCTCCTCTGAATATCACATCACATTCTAATGAAAACTTGACAAGGTTCTTTCTAACAATGATGGGAATGTTGTATCAAACTTAATTATTTGAGTAGCATTCAGGTTGTAACCCCCAAATATTTATAGTCTTGTGTAAATTAGAAGAGAAAACTAGTCCCACCTTTTTTACTCAATATGATAATGTTCTCTATCTTTCTGAGTATTTTTAAAATATAAATAAAATGAAATTAAGAAAGTCAATTTTTCAGTACTGATATGTCTTAATCATACCTGCTCAAGTTTCAATTTTAGAACCATTGCATTTTCAATGGACTAATAAATAAAAGTACTGTGAGCTTAATCAATTCAGTTCTAAAGAAATATATAGCTGGGCGGTGGTGGTACACACCTGTAATCCTAGCACTTGGGAGGCAGAGATGGAAGGATTGCTGAGTTCCAGGACAGACAGGGCTATACAGAGAAACCCTGTCTCAAAAAACCAAAAAAAAGAAAGAAAGAAAGAAAGAAAGAAAGAAAGAAAGAAAGAAAGAAAGAAAGAAAGAAATATATATACACACATATATGTGTGTGTATGAGTGTGTGAATATATATATGTATATATGTATATATATATACATATTATATACACATATATATTATATGCATAGTCTCTTTTCAATGCATACCCAGTCAGTATCCCAGGTTCTGTAAACCATGCTTGTATGCAGAGGGTGTCAATTAAAAAGAGTTGTCATGCATTCTGTCATTTACCAATGTGGTCATCAATGTCTTCATCATGGAACAATTACCTACATAGTTTCTGGCATTTAATTGTGGTTTTCTTCAGACTTTGCTATGACTTTTTTACGAATTGAGTTTCCTGAAGACTACTATATAAATTCCCATGAATTGCAATGTAAAGACCCAGCATATACTGCTGTAGTATCTGAAAAACAATCAAAGTCAAAACAAATGAGTCTCACATTAAAAAGTACCAATATCAGATAATATAAATAATATAAATCTCAGAACTGAGTACTTCGCTTTGTGTGTGATTAAGAACGAATGACACTGGGAAAATATTAAAATTTTAACCTATGACTCCGACATATTACAACAGATATATTTTCTAGATTATTGACTATCACCCATAAACTATTGGCATTTAATGAGCATAAGTTATATATTTGCCACCCTGTTCTAAGCATGGAATTGTCTGTTAGTCCTGTAGTTAAAGCAATGCCTGGACCATTGGGAAACATGATAATAAAATATAATACTTGCTTAGAATATTAAAATAAGTAAGGAAAAGTAATCACTGTCTACTCAAAAGCAGGTTATTGTATTGTGCCAGGGCAGTTAGAATGGCCTTGCTCTTTATGAGAAAGACAATATTGTCTTTTTCTTCTCATGATCACAGTGGTACATAGACAAGGGCCATGTTGGGCCTGACCATGTACTCAGACTGTCTTCTCCAAACATTCAGAGATTTCTCCAGTCTTTTTTTTTACTCTTTTTTTTAATTAGGTATTTATTTCATTTACATTCCCAATGCTATCCCAAAAGTCCCCCACCCACTCCCACGTCTTGGCCCTGGCATTCCCCTGTACTGAGGCAGATAAAGTTTGCACGACCAATGGGCCTCTCTTTCCACTGATGGCCCACTAGGCCATCTTCTGCTACATATGCAGCTAGAGACATGAGCTCTGGGAGGGGGGGGTGGTACTGGTTAGTTCATAATGTTGTTCCACCTATAGGGCTGCAGATCCCCTTAGCTTCTTGGTTACTTTCTCTAGCTCCTCCATTGGGGGCCCTGTGGTCCATCTCCAAAGTCTTTTTTTTTTAGAATTAATTTTTTATTAGGTATTTTCCTCATTTACATTTCCAATGCTATCCAAAAAGTCCCCAATACACTCCCCCCGCCCCACTCCCCTACCCACCCACTTTCACTTTTTGGCCCTGGCGTTCCCCTGTACTGGGGCATATAAAGTTTGCAAGTCCAATGGGCCTCTCTTTCCAGTGATGGCCGACTAGGCCATCTTTTGATACATATGCAGCTAGAGTCAAGAGCTCTGGGGTACTGGTTAGTTCATAATGTTATTCCACCTATAGGGTTGCAGATCCCTTTAGCTCCTTGGGTACTTTCTCTAGCTCCTCCATTGGGGGCCCTGTGATCCATCCACTAGCTGACTGTGAGCATCCACTTCTGTGTTTGCTAGGCCCCGGCATTATCTCACAAGAGACAGCTATATCTGGGTCCTTTCAGCAAAATCTTGCTAGTGTATACAATGGTGTAAGCGTTTGGAAGTTGATTATGTGATGGATCCCTGGATATGGCAGTCTCTAGATGGTCCATCCTTTCATCACAGCTCCAAACTTTATCTCTGTAACTCTTTCCATGGGTGTTTTGTTCCCAATTGTAAGAAGGGGGACAGTGTCCACACTTTGGTCTTCATTCTTCTTGAGTTTCATGCATTTAACAAATTGTATCTTACATCTTGGGTATCCTAAGTTTTTGGGTTAATATCCACTTATCAGTGAGTACATATTGTGTGAGTTCCTTTGTGATTGTGTTACCTTACTCAGAAGATGTTCCAACCGGTAAGAAGGACACATGCTCCACTATGTTCATAGCAGCCTTATTTATAATAGCCAGAAGCTGGAAAGAACCCAGATGCCCCTCAACAGAGCAATGGATACATCTCCAAAGTCTTAATGAGGAAAGAATAAAATGTAGAGAAACTGTGCCCTTCAAAAAAGTGTTTATAAAGCATGCCTCTGAGAGTAGATTAATAGGGTAATTTCTGTGTCACATGAAATATAGTTGTGTGATGAATGAAAACATTTAGCTCTCATGTCAATGGATAGAATTCCCTTGCCTTACTGTATGCATCAAAGCTTCATCATTGCTCTATACCTTTTCTGTGGGTCCAATTCATGTTTCCATCTGTCAGTCTTCCCTGAAACATATGGGTTGGCAGTTCAGTATTGCATCATGCATCACTTGAGCACAAGTTAACTCAACACTTTCTGTATATTCATCTCTTCTCATGCATCCCGAGATGACAGAATCTTCCTTGTTATCTTTGGAATTTCCATCAACAAGAGGTTTTCCTGTATTATCTCAAATTTATTTTGAGATATTTGTCATTATTTCCTTTCAGTGCGCATTAGCATTACATAGAGAATTCTCTGTCTAAAAGCCAACTCATAATTCTGAAAGTCCTGAACCTAAAGACAGAGTACTAGTGGTTCCAGCTTCTTAATATACTCAATACTATCATTTCCCTTCTTTGTGTTTCCATCTATAAAGGCATAATCACTGCTCATATTGATCAATTAACTACTACCTAGGATATCTATCCCCTTTTCTTGAGAATTTCTGCCTTACTTCTAAATAATTTAGAACAAAAATTTAGAGTCTTTAACCTTTACTGGTTTATGAATGTTTCAGATATTACACAAGGGCAATAACTACTCCTGTATGGCATGGTCATTAGTAAATTGTACCTCATTTGCTTCTTACCTGTCATCCTACCTTCTCCCTCTAGAAGTGCAGTTCTTCATTTGCTTTTTCTCAATTATTTTGAAATCAAGTTGCTGGATTGTTCCCCCAGTGCCCCTTGCCAGTTCAAAGTTTTCTGTGAAATTTGTTTTTTGATCAAAATTCTTAGTGATCACTCTTCTTTATTTAAATATTTTACTTTGTAACTTAGCATAATGCCGTTCTTTGTTACAGAGAAAACTCGACATCTATCAAAATTTAACTTATACTTTTCCATCCTGGTTCTACATTTTCCTTTCATGTATATGTACATATATGTGTGTCATATATTTGTAATATTTTTCATTCTTTACTTAAATGTCAAATTAAGCTTCAGGAAAAGATTTAATAGTTTCTATGCTTATGTGATTTATAAAAAAGACAAAATATATCATTACAATTTAGTAGTTAAAATCAATGCATTTTTGTCATGAAGAATTGACACCTTTTATGTTCTCAAAACTCAAGTAGATAGTAAGCATATTATTTCATGAGAACTTGGAAAAAAATCCTTTAACTTGCACAACTTTACCTCAACTTAGGAAGGGTATGGGTATTAGATTACTGTAAGTCAAAGATGAGGGCAAGTAAATTGGGGTTGAGTTGACCAGAGGACTTTTCATTGTCTAATCTCAATTTAGGAAATCACTGAGCTCCTTATCACTCTGAATGAATTTCCAATCTTACTAACAGTGCATGAATAGGAATAATGATTTATAATCAGTGGCCTGTTCTTTAATAAAAGCTTGCTCAGATGGGGATAGGGCAGACAGCTCTGCTCCATTGAAGCAATCACTGTTGCCCTTGTGTGTCCTCAGCACTCAGGCATAAGGCTCAATAGAAAGACCAGAGGAATTGCATTAATCAGATTTCCATTTTTTTAACCTCATTTTTGTTAAGCAAAGCAAGAAAAAGTTCTTTACTGTTCATGATCACTTATTAGGCAATTTATACTGTATCTTTTGAGAAACTATCCTTATGTGACAAAAATTTTCTTGTATTTATGTGCATGTGAACTTATGTTCTACTGGAAAATTGATAATTTATCAACTTTCTTACACTTCCTTTCCAATAAATATCCACTAAACAAGTTAAGGTAAAATTTTATGACACATATTGAATAAGCATTATTTAGTAGAGATAACTAATGAAAGAATCTGAGAAGGACGAACAACAATAGTTTATTAATTGTTTAATAATAGTTTGTACTAATTTTGATCTTTCACACATAAATGGAGTTAAATTTATATCTTAATTTCTAAAAGACTAAAATTACATATTTATTAGTTTATCTATTCACTTTAGACAAAGTCATGGTTTCTTTAAAGTCTGAAACAGCTTTCTTTTTGTCCTTTGAAAAAATTATGGTAGGTTAATCAAAAGAATGACAAGTTCTATATTCAAAGAGGTTTTAGTGTTTAGTCAGCGCTAGTTGTAAGGGGTAGAACTGATAGAGACAGATCTTCTCCTTACCTGAGTACAGGGTTATGACCATGTAACTATTTTATCTGATTCTACTAGAGGAAAACAACTCCCAACTATTAAGGGAATTTAACACAAGAGACAGAAAAGGGGTTTCTCTGCTTTTCATCCTGTTGATCTCAGGATGGTTTCCATTTTTCAATATAATTACATCCTTTCTCCCCCTCTCTTGGAGCTCTCCTATACATCTCTACTAGCTGTTTTCTCATTCATTCTATGTACTTGTATGCATCTCTCTATACATATGTATACTTAAATACAGAAATACCACCTTCTCAGTTTGTAGAATGTTATTTGTTTGTGTATTTTCAGGACTGCCCTTTGAATATGCCATAATCAAACATTAGCAATGAAGTTGGGATTTTCTTACATTTTTGCAGTTCTAATTTTTTCCTCTGGTTATAATCAATAGCAGTTTTGACTTACTGTTTTAGGAAAACATAAGCACTAGGAGAGATGGGCATGCATTAAGTTGTAGTGGAATTCTAGTGTCAAAAGTGCCTCACGGGGAATAAGTAAGCTTTTAATATATCAACGAAAACACAATACACACCACATGCTCAATCTGAAAAGGAGCTTTGCTTATCCTTCCCCACAGTTGACATGTTCATTTTCATCTCTACAGTTGGTTTCTACCTTGACAATTAAAATGCTATCTAAAAGTTGACTGCAGCAAAATACTTCACATGTAAAAATTAACCCCTTGTGTTCCATAGAAGATAACTAACAGCATATTGCATGAGTCACTCAGAGATGGGCTTACATAGAAGCATTGGAAAGCACCAGAAATGAGAAACATTTTTTGATACAAACTAACAACAGTGTATTTTGTTCATTTTATACCTAATATGGTTCTTAATGTAAACACATCCTATGTTACTCTTGTAGAGAGCAGAAGAGAGACAAATTTCTTTAGAAGTCTGTTATATAGAGAGAACATAGATTTACATTATCAAAATTTGTAACAATTTTGGTTATATACTTAATAGCTCTTTCAAGTCAAGTCTATCTAGAAATTATAAAGTTGAGATTCTTTTATGTAATTTGTGAATCTTTAAAATAATGTATATAAACAGCCTATAACATATAATACGTAATAAACAGTACTCAGTCTCAAGAGACAGAAAAAATGATTTTGAGTTCTATTTTTATTGTATGTAATAAGAGAAATGTATGAAGTAAATACTATAAAATTAGTACTAATGAATAATAGCCCATGGTATAGAATTCTAATGGATTATATGACAATAATAAAAGTAGGCAAAAATATGTAACTAACATGATTATGAAAACATATATAGTGTATAAAAACTTAAGTTTTAAAGTCAGAATATCCTTCATTTAGGGGGCAAAGGGAGAGTCTAGTGTTTATTGAATAAACATTACAGAAGAAAGGAATTTGGAGTGTCAGTAGTAATATTTGAATTGAAAATTACTCTAGATAGTACAAGTTTATTAAAAGGATGCATGTAACAAATGTTATATCATTACACTGTTAGTTAGGTAATATAGTGAAATACTTCAAAGACCCTTAAAGTTAACTTGTCTTGATGTGGCCTGTCTAGTGTTCACATTCTAACAATTACATAAGATTTTCTTACATGTATAAAGTTATATTACAAAGAAAGTATAAAACCAAGATAAACTTTTACTTAGCTTTTAAAAAGCACTCATATATAATCATGTTACAAAGCTCAAGAATAGAAAGTGTTTAGCTTGAAAGATTGTACACAATTCAGTTTGAAACATTGATGCACCTATTAAGAAAGAAAATGAAATCTAATCAATGATAAAAATACTCTCGCAAATCAGATTTCCCTTTAATTTTAAAATTTTTTAATTTTAATTAATTTACTTTTTACATTCCATATTTTATCTTTATCCCCCCCATCCACCCTTGGACTGTTCCACATCCCACATATCCTCACCACCCTCTGTCTCCACGTGGATGCCCCCAGCCCCCACCCCAGCTGTCCTATGAACTCTCTGGGGCCTCCAGTCTCTGGAGGGTTAGGTGCATCATCTCTGAATGACCTGGCAGTCCTCCACTGTATGTGTGTTGGGGGCCTCATATAAGCTGGTGTATGCTATCTGTTTGGTGGTCCAGTGTTTGAGAGATCTTGGGGGTCCAGATTAATTGAGACTGCTGGTCCTCCTACAGAATCACCCTTCTCCTCAGCTTCTTTCAGCCTTTCATAATTCAACAAAAGAGGTCAGCAGCTTCTGTCCATTGGTTGGGTGCAGACATCTGCATCTGACTCTTTAAGCTGCTTGTTGGGTCTTTCAGAGGGCAGTCATGATAGGTGCCTTTTTGTGAGTGCTCCATAGCCTCTGTAATAGTGTCAAGCCTTGGGACTTCCCCTTGAGCTGGATCCAAATTTGGGCCTGTCACTCGACCTTCTTTTCCTCAGGCTCCTCTCCATTTCCATCCCAGTAATTCTTTCAGACAGGAACAATTATGGGTCAGAGTTGTGACTTTGGGATTGAAACCCCATCCATCACTTGATGGTCTTCTTGCTCCAGGCGGGCTCTATAAGTTCCCTCTCCCTACTGTCAGGTATTTCATCTAAGGCCCCTCCCTTTAAGTCCTGAGAGTCTCTTACTTCCCAGATCTCTGGTTCATTTTGGAGGGTCCCCCAAACCTATTTCCTGAGGTTGCCTGTTTCCATTCTTTCTGCTGGCCCTCAGAGCTTCAGTCCTTTTCCCTCACCCAATAATAGATCAGTTTAAAAATTACAGAATACCTTTATTTGAAGAAATCTAAAGGAGGGTCTAAAAGTATGCTAAGCTGGTCAATATTAAAAATCACTTTGAAAAGCAGCACGGTATTAATTGGCATCACCAAAATACTACATTCCTTTGCCTAAATTCAAATGAGAATGTGAGACTATATCTTTAAGAATTAATTTGAGGTTGACACAAAGGAATCTTACAGTTGGGAAATACCTGATATGAGTTGACAGATTCCTAACACTTGAACTTAAAGCCTACCACAATTTGAAATGAGATACATTCTTAATCATAATTTTACTATAACTTCTTTAAGTTACTATGATTTTATTGTTTGCTAAAAAAAATTCTAATTTTACCTAATTAAATGAATCAAGAAAAAATATTTAATACCTTATATGTTAAGTCCTATAGACTTAGTATAAAAACAAATTTAATTTTAATTAACATATTTTATTTAAATTAAAGTATTTATAGAGTTATTCTTTTATTTTTATTTTATATTTTTAAATATTTTATAATTTATAAAATATCAAAATTTATTTATTAGGAGCAAAGTTCTGCACAGGAAGTAGAATGTCGACAAACTTCAAATACAAAAAGAACACAAATTATTTCTGTTTCTTTCTTCAAAAAATAGTTATTGAATTTGTCTGCCAAGTCATATGGGTATGAAATTACCCAGAGTTGAGCCATAATGTGGATACTGGGAATAGAACCTTGATCCTTGTGAAAGGACAGTATGCACGTTTTATAAAGTTCTTTGGATTTAATTCTTCTCATATATTATATCATGGTTGATGTTTCCCAGACCTTCTCCCCTCCCATCCCTGCTCCTCTCCCACTCCCTCTTCCCTACTCCACCCCAATCAGCCATTCCTCCATTTCTCTTCAGAAAAGGGCAAGCCTCTCAGGAATATCTATCAAACCTGGCATATCAAGTTGCAGCAGTCCCTGTAACTCCCTTCAGTATTATGTCCAGACAAGGCAACCCAGTAGGGAAAAAAGTACTCTCCAAATTAGGCAAGAATCAGAGACTGCCCCCACTAACACTGTTAGGAGCCCCACAAGAAGACCAGGCTACATAATTGTAACATATATACAGAGGAGCTAGGTCAGATCCATGCAGGCTCCCTGGTTGTTTGTTCAGTCTCTGTGAGCCACTATGAGCCCAGGTAAGTTTATTCTGTGGGTGTTTGATGGTATTCTTGAACCGTTTAGCTCCTGCAATCCTTCTTTGCTTCCTCTCTTCTAAAAGACTCCCCAAGCTCTACATTTTACTGTGTGTCTCTGCATCTGTTTCCATCAGTTGTTGGATGAAAATTCTATGACTATTGGGCTAGTCTCCAATCTATGAGTATAGCAGAGTATCATTAGGAATTATTGCATTGACTTTTTATTTTGCATGTCTGTTTGGTTCTATCATAAATCTCTGGATTATCAAGCTTCCAGGTCCTAAAGCATCAGGTAGTGTCAGGGGTGGGCTCTGTCTCATGGCATGAGTCTCAAACTGAAACAGTTATTGGTTGACCACTGCCACAATTTATGTACTACTTTTACCCATGCACATCTTGTAGGCTGGACAAAATGTAAGTCAAAAGTTTTGTTGCTGGATTTATGTCCCAATTTCTCCAGTGAAAGACTTGCTCGGTTATAGGAGATGGTCAGTTCAGGCCATGTATCCTATAATACTATGAGCTAGGATGACGGTAGATTCTTGGAAGTTTCCATTGAACTTGATTTCTAGCTCATCCTTGAGATACCTCCCTAATTTCAGTTGTCTTTTCCACTACTTTCTCCCTCTCTTCTCCCCTCACTTGAGATATCCTGATTAATCCTCATCCCAGACCACCTGCAGCATCTATTCTATTTCTCCTTTCCAGAGAGATTCCTGCAGACACGCTTGAGCTCTCCTTATTACTTAGGTTCTCAGGATCTGTGGGTTATAACATGGTTATCCTATACAGCTAATATCCTTTAATAAGTGAGTACATATTAGGACTGTTTATCTGGGTCTGGATTATCTCATCAAGATGATTTTTTTCTAGGTCCATACATTTGCCCGCAAATTTCACTGAATTCAGTTTATGCAGCCACAATCACCCTGTTATCAAAACTGCAGAAACTTACAAAGAAAAAATTACAGATCAATTTCCCTTATAAACATTGATGCAAAAAATACTCAATAAAATACTAATAGATTGAATCCCAAAACACATCAGAAAGAATGTCTGTAGGTTTTGTCTCAGAGATTCAGGGATGGTTCAATATACAAAATGTTGTCAATGTAATACACCATATAAACAAGGTGAAAGAAGAAGAAGAAGAAGAAGAAGAAGAAGAAGAAGAAGAAGAAGAAGAAGAAGAAGAAGAAGAAGAAGAAGAAGAAGAAGAAGAAAGAGGAGGAGGAGGAGGAGGAGAAGGAGAAGGAAGGAGGGAGAGGGGGAAGGGGTGTGAGTGTGGGAGGAGAAGGAGGAGGAGGGGGAGGAGGAAAAGGAGAGGAGTAGAACAAGGAAGATGAGGAGGAGAATTAGGAGAAGGAGGAGGAGGAGGAGGAGGAGGAGGAGGACAATGACAATGAAGAGTATGAAAACAATGATGCGAGGACCATCACCACCACCACCAACAACAGCAACAACAAAAATCATGAAAATCTCATTAGACACTGAAAAATCTGTTGACAAGTTACAACTCCCCTCCATGATAAAAGTCTTAGAGAGATCAGAGATACAGGGACATACCTAAACAAAATAAAGGCAAAATATATAAGCTTATAGCAAATATAAGAATAAATAGAGAGAAACACAAGAAAATTCTTTTAAAATCAGGAACAAGACAAGGTGGTCTGTCCACTGTCTCAATATTTATTCAATATATTACTTGACATTCTAGCTGCATTACAGAGCAATTGTCATAAAAACTGCATGGTTACTGGTACAGTGACAGACAGGCACATCAATGGAATAAAATTGAAGATCCAGAAATGAACCCACACAACTATGGTCACTTGATCTTTGACAAAGGAGCTAACACCACCCAGTGGAAAAAGAAAGCATTTCAACAACTAGTGGTGGCTCTACTGGCAGTTTTCATGTTGAAGAATGTGAATTGATCCATTCTTATCTCCTTGTACAAAGATCAAGTCTAAGTGAATCAAGGAACTCCACATAAAACCAGAGACACTAAAACTTATAGAGGAGAAAGTGAGGAAAAGCCTTGAAGATATGGGCACAGGGAAAAAAATTCCTGAACAAAACAGCAATGGCTTGTGCTGTAAGATCGAGAATTGACAAATGGAACCTCACAAAATTGCAAAGCTTCTGTAAGGCAAAAGACACTCTCAATAAGACAAAAAGGCCACCAAAAGATTGGGAAAGGATCTTTACCAATCCTAAATCCAATAGGGGACTAATATCCAATATATACAAAAACCTCAAGAAGCTAGACTCCAGAAAAATCAAATGACCCCATTGAAAAATGTTGTACAGAGATAAAAAAAGAATTCTCAACTGAGGAATATCGAATGGTTGAGAAACACCTAAAAAAATGTTCAACATCTTTAATCATCAGGGAAATGCAAATCAAAACCACCCTGAGATTCCACCGCACACCAGTCAGAATGGCTAAGATCAAAAATTCAGGTAACAGCAGATGCTGGCATGGATGTGGAGAAAGAAGAACACTCCTCCATTGCTGGTGGTATTTCAAGCTAATACAACCGCACTGGAAATCAGTTTCGTGGTTCCTCAGAAAAATTGGACATAGTTCTACCAGAAGATCCAGCAATACCACTCCTGGACATATACCCAGAAGATGTTCCAACTTGTAATAAGGACACATGCTCCACTACGTTCATAGCAGCCTTATTTATAATAGCCAGAAGCCAGAAAGAACCTAGCTGTCCCTCAACAGGGGAATGGTTACAGTACATTTACACAACGGTGTACTACTCAGCTATTAAAAACAATGAGTTATGAAATTCTTAGATAAATGTGTGGCTCTAGAGGATATCATCCTGAGTGAGGTAAGCCAATCACAAAAGAACACACACTATGCGCACTCACTGATAAGTGGATATTAGCCCAAAAACTCAGAATGTGCAAGATACAATTTGCAAAACACATGAAACTGAAGAAGATGGAAGACCAAAGTGTGATACTTAGATCCTTCTTAGAGGAGGGAACAAAATACCCATGGAGTTGCAGAGACAAAGTTCAGAGCAGAGACAGAAGGAATGACCATCCGGTGACTTCCCCACCTGGGGATTCATCTCACAAATGACCATCAAACCCAGACACTATTGCAGATGCCAACAAGATTTTGCTAACAGGAGCCTGATATAGCTGTCTCCTGAGAGGTTCTGCCAGTGCCTGGCAAATTCAGAAGTAGATGCTCACAGTCATCCATTGGACAGAGCTTGGGGTCACCAAATGAAGGAGCTAGAGAAAGTACCCAAAGAGCTGACAGGGTTTGCAGCCCCATAGGAGGAACAACAATATGAACTAACGAGTACCCCCAGAGCTCCCTGGGAGTAAATCACCAATCAAAGAAAACACATGGTGGGACTTATGTCTCTAGCTGCATATGTAGCAGAGGATGGCCTAGTTGTCCATCAATTGGAGGAGAGGCTCTTGGTCTTATGAAGTTTCTATGACCCAGTATAGGGGAATGCCAGTTCCAGGAAGAGGGAGTGGGTGGGTTTGGGTGCAGCGGGAGGGGAAAAAGGGAGGTAATTTTCAGAGACTAAACTAGGAAAGGAGATACCGTTTAAAATGTAAACAAAGAAAATATCTAATAAAAAATAAAAAATGACCACAAAATAAATAAAGAAAAGGACAAGATGATTTACATAGATAGTTTGAAGGTCTTAAGTCTTAGTCTTTAAATGTTGTTTGAATGTTGTTTGCTTTCAGAATAAAACGGATATAAGTAAAACATCAAAACACTAATCCAGAAATTCTTTCGAATTCATATAAATGATAGTTATCTAATAAATTTCTTTTGCATGAAAGAAAAAAACCATACAGAAAAATGAAAAACCTAGAATAGCTAAAACAAGTTCATATAATAAAAGACTATCCAAAGGTATCATTGTCCCTGGTTTCAAGAAATACTAAAGAGTTACAGAAATTAAGGCAACAGTGTATTGGCATAGAATAGACACTTTGATTAAGAGAATTGAATCTAAGTTACAAAGTAAATCCATATGTTTACAGAAACTTGATTTTTGACAGAGGCAAAAATCATACAATTTCAAAAAGAAAGCAACTTCACCACATGAGTAGGTCTAACTGTCTAACTGGATATCTGCAAGTACAATAATGGAGATAGATCCACATCTTTAAGTCTGCCTAAAACAATTAATTCTAAGTGGATCAAAAGCTTCAACATAAAACAAGATGCACCGAACCTGATATAAAGAGAAAGTGGTAGAATTTCCTGGAATGCATTGACAAGGGACAACTTCCCGAACAGAACACCTATAGCATAGTCACTAAGATCAACAATTAATAAATGGGACCTCATGAAATTAAAAGGTTTGTAAGGCTAAGGACACTACCAATAATGGGGGCGGGGAAGAAGGGGAATTGTAGAGAAATTTTAAATTAGCAATGTGGCTGTTCTGCCAAAGGATCACATCCAAAGATCTTTTGGGCCTTTATGATTCAAGTATAATGCAGACATACCCTATATTACAGTGTAATCTGCTTGGAATACAGATGTACCCTTAGCATGCACCTTTACCTCTAACAATGAATGTAAGGTTAGTTAGTAGCAGGAAGCAGCCATGTTTAAAAGGACTTCTAATTGAGAAGCGGACAGAGTGATGAATTAGATTTGACAGAATGTGTCAGAGAAGGGATGTGCACAACTCACAGGGAACAGCTTAGGAAAGAAAGAAGAGTGGCTCTCTAAAATCAGAGAGAGAGAGAGAGAGAGAGAGAGAGAGAGAGGCAGAGAGAAAGACAGATGGACATACACACACACACACACACACAGAGAGAGAGAGAGAGAGAGAGAGAGAGAGAGAGAGAGAGAGAGAGGCAGAGAGAAAGACAGAGATGGACACACACACAGAGAGAGAGAGAGAGAGAGAGAGAGAGAGAGAAAGAGAGAGAGATGGACACACACAGAGAGAGACAGAGAGACAGAGAGAAAGTATAGTGTGGTGTGTGAGTGTGTGTGTATGGCAGTTTTACTGGAGATAATTTTTCACAGACAGGATGCAGAGAGAACAAGCTAGACACAGGTGAAGACAGAAGGAGCCAGAGAATAAGGAGCCATAAATTACCACATATTGCCAAAGTTAGTATGAGGCCAAGCAGAGCAAGTCAGGTGGAAGCCAAGAAAGAAGGCAAATTGACTCAGCCATCTTGTAAGGTTAAATTTTAGAGAGGCTGGAAGCTTCCTGAGCTAAGTTTAGGGATAGTTAGAACAGAGAAAAAAAATGCTCTGGGCTAAGCCATGGATTCTCACAGCTTGGGTCTAGCTCTCATCTCATCCATTCCTCTGAGAAAATAACAATGCAATTTACAGAATGGGAAAAGGTTTTCACTACTCCACATCAAAGAGAAGGTTAGAATCCAAAATATATAAAGATATCAGGAAACTAGACATCAACAAAACAAATGATCCACTTTAAAAGAAGGTGCACAGATCTAAAGGGGAATTCCCAACAGAGGAATCTCTAAGAGCACTTAAATATTGAACATCCTGAGCTATCAGGAAAATGAGAATCAAAAAGCATTCTGAAATTCCATCTTACACCTATCAGAATGACTAAGATCAAAAACATAAAGAGACAGCTCATGCTGACAAGGATGTGGAACAAAGGGAACACTGCTCCATTGGAAATCAATATGTGGTATTTTAGAAAATTGGGAATCAAACCTACCTCAAAATCCATCTATACCACTCCTGCGCATATACCTGAAGGACACATCATCCTATCATGAGGACACTGGCTCAGCTATACTCATAGCAAAGTCATTTGTACTAGCCAGAAACTAGGGAAAACTAGATTTCCTCAACTGAATAATAAGTAAAGAAAATGTGGTGCATTTACATAATGGACTATTATTGTGTAGTAAGCACACTTAAGCACTTAGCATTCTATCAAACCCATTAATTTCTGTTTCATAAGCAAGATTTTTATCACAGTTATTTTTGTTTCACTTGTGTATGTGCTGGCCTGAGAACTGGCCTAACACAGGGGACATGTTCACACTCTGGCCTTTATCTGTCACCTGTGCAGACGGGCAGTACAGAAGTCATGCGTTTTAGAAGAACCACTGCCAAGCTGCATGTCTGGCTACTTGCTGGAGTGCCAGGAGCACCAGCCTGCTTCCCAGGGGAAGCAGAACACAGTTCATAATGGAGTCCTCAGACCATGTTTCCTCTAGGTGGAAAACAGCAGTGTCTGCAACAATTGCTGTGGTTCCCAATCTCCCCTATACCCAGGGGCCATCAGCATACCAGTGAGTGTTGGAAACAGAGGTCCTTGGTCCACACGTCCCTTCAGAGCATCCACGTACCAGGCAGGAAGGGGAAGTCTGAGCTCAGGAGAGGAGGGGGACAGTTTCCAGTGTTGTTCTGAGTGAATGCTGAGTGCATACAGTGGCTAGGAGAGAGGTCTTCCCCCTGCCCCCTCCCCACCTATGATGACCCTTGATGGTCCAGCCTGCTTTATTTGCTAGGGAATATAAATGCATACACCCTGCACAGGGTGAATCAGAGATTAAACACCTTTTGTGGGAAGAAATGCCAAGGAAGGAAAGCTCATTGGCTGAACACCCAGGGTCTACCTAGATACCTCATTATACTATGTGATTGATTGCCATGGTTCTCTCAATGGGATGTCCTGGCTGTGTGTTCCATAGCAGGTAGTTTCACAGGGAGCTGGCTCTAAGCCTACCATACTCAATTCTGAGTTTCACAGGTTTTGGGCTCACTCAGCCTTACAAGTTCTTCTGTCCAGTGGCATGGTTTGCTTGCTCCACAAGCCACACTATACCTTTCAAGAAATAATATTAAAATTCCTTTTTAAAAGTTCATCTGACACCATTGCATACACTAGCAAGATTTTGCTGAAAGGACCCAGATATAGCTGTCTCTTGTGAGACTAGGCCGGGGCCTAGCAAACACAGAAGTGGATGCTCACAGTCAGCTATTGGATGGATCACAGGGCCCCCAATGGAGGAGCTAGAGAAAGTACCCAAGGAGCTAAAGGGATCTGCAACCCTATAGGTGGAACAACATTATGAACTAACCAGTACCCCGGAGCTCTTGACTCTAGCTACATATGTATCAAAAGATGGCCTAGTCGGCCATCACTGGAAAGAGAGGCCCATTGGACTTGCAAACTTTATATGCCCCAGTACAGTGGAATGCCAGGGCCATAAAGTGGGAGTGGGTAGGTAGAGGAGTGGGGGGGAGGGTATGGGGGACTTTTGGGATAGCATTGGAAATGTAAATGAGGAAAATACCTAATAAAAATTATTTATGTTCATATGATCCTGTACATATGAAGTTCTGATATCATAACTTCAAACTAAATTTATTGTGGCATCCACAATGAAGAAATTTCCTCTTTTTATAGGATGCAAGCCAATATATTAACATTTACCTCTATTAAATATTTATACAGTACAAAAATTATATTTATTCCTGTACTTTTCCAATCTCTTTACAAAATAAACTATTTAAATTATTTGCTTAACATAGTATTTGAATATAAAAAGAAAGAAATTACTGTGGCAATAAACTTATTGTATAGGTTCTAGAAAATGTGTTGATGCAGCTTTGACATCTAGCTTTTGTGTATTTTGTGTTGTTTTGCTGTTTTGATACAGGGTTTCTCTGTGTAGCCCTGGCTGCTCTGTAGCTTGCTTTGTCAACCAGGTGAACCTTAAACTCAGATTTCTCCCAATGCTTCCTTCCTTAGTGCTGACATTAAAGATGTGTGCCATCACTCTGACCTGAGTAGTTTTAATATTTGAACGTGTGACTTATTTTTACCTAGGTAAAAGATATGATAATGCACAAATTTGTCACTTTCCTTTTTGTATGATATACATGCAGACCCATATGTCACAGTGGTCAAGTGATGTGTGCAAATAGATCACACCAGAACCACTTACGTGATTATCAGCAGCACTTACTGGAAGTTCTTCACTATCTGACTGCTATGACCCAGATTTTGTACCAAGTGCAGTAAATCAAACATTTCAAAGCTCCGCCTTTATTCACTCAAACCCCAGCCTCATTCTATGAAAACCCACTTGCAACAATCTGTGGGAGAGAAGACTGTCAGGTACCCATCCCACTTCAGAAAACCTTCTGAGTTTCCTTCTTGATTTTCCCCAGTAATGTTCCTTAGAGCAAAATAACAGCTTGGCAGCATGAAATTTTATCCTTGTATATAGTTATATTTTCCCTTTTTAGAGTATTCTCCTTATTTTACCAATGATCTTTCTAATTTTATTGAAATTAAGAGCAGACAACTGAGATTCCCAATGCATAAAGAGGAGAACTGTGCATATATAATAACATTCCGCGTTGGAGAAACAGTCCCATAGACAGAAAAAGAACATTTCCAATGTCATAATCAGACATTCTTTTTGTAATATTGTAAGACAAATTAGCATATCTTTATCATCTACTCCTTTTTCCATTCTGTGTTTCTGTGCAGCACTTGTCTCTGCACAATATCCAGAGATGATGAGCATCTCAAATGCTGCACACACCATGACTGGTGGTCATTCTTCCTTCTGAGAAATTGACAGGTCTGCCACACTTCACTGCCTTTACCCCAGTTTGGATGCTAGGAAATGCATAAGTTTCTTTCTTTCAACTTTTTTATTTACATATTTTTTCCACCTTTCAATTGGGATAAAAGTGTATTTCTACATTAAGTAAATTTTTTATGCCAACAATTATTTAATGCAGGTATTTGTAAAGACTCAGTCAGAAAACATCTTACTTTATGATTGGTAGCTATCTTAACACTGTATTTGTACAATAGAGACTTAAAATAAATTATAATCTTTTATTTGAGCAAAATTATAAGGTGTATTAATAATAATATATAACAACTAAAAATTACATGAAAGTAGAGACTAATATAACACAGATTTTTAACATATGTTGACCAAAACAAGAAAAGCATGTTTTATTGCTACATTGACGTTTCTACTTTGAGAGGAAAGCATCACATCTGGTTACTTTGTCATGTTTTTAACAAAGTAAGATGAGGAGTGTTTACAAATAAACATAGAATGTATTTTAGTGTTTATATTTAACAGTAGATAAGACCATCCATTATATTAACAGAGTTAAAATAACTATATAGCTTTTTAAAGTTGTTTTATTATATTTTAAGAAACTTTTTTAGTAAGACTTTATTAGAGTTTAATGCATTATGTTTATTGGTACTATGGGCATTTAGGAGAGCCACATCTGCACTGAAAGGCAACAACTGGTTCAAATACCAAATGAAATACAAAATACTATATTGAAAACAATTTTTGACATGGGCTTACTACATAACTTTGCCCTGGAATTCACCACAAAGACCTGAATAGACTAAGATCTATATGCCTTTGTCTTCTATTAAAGACATGTCACTCTATCTACTAATACATTTATTTAATGTTTGATAATTATATAAGTTCTTTAACAGGAGGACTGAAAACTAGAAAAGGTAGAAAGCATAAATCCATTTATCTTATATGTTACAAGCTCAAATATTGAAAAACTGGCCCACTTAATACATAAATAGACAGAAAAATGACCAATTTAGGACTGCAGGGAAAATTGTCTCTTTGGAACTTTTAACATCCATTTCTCTAGAAAGATACTTGATGTATCTGTGTAGTGCTCCAAGGTAAACGGACTGGATAACATTCTTACTGTTGCCAAGTACTTGCAATCTGTTTGAACAGATAAGATTTGTATAAACAGAACTGGAAAAACAGAAAAAGGCAGGCAAGTGTCACAAAAATGGTGGGATTTGGGACTTTTTTCCCTTATAATTCTTGCCACAGTTCCACATTATGTCCCAAAGCAATCCTGAAAAAAAAGAATGATGACTCTGGTTAAGTTAATAATATTTTCCTAATAATGGTAAATCACCAAGGTCTCTAATGTTATTAGATAAAATCCATAACATATAAGAATAATATAACATCTCAATTTATAAAGAAATGAAAATAGCAATGAGCATGATACATTTTAATTTATGTCACCTTAAGAACATTCTCAGGATGAGGTCACAATATCACTAATTCCAAGCCATCCTTTGCTTTATTCAGAGAGCCTGTCACCAGACAAAAAGTACAACAAAATGAAATCAAACACAAAGACATGCAAAACAATAATAACCAAACCAGCAACACATTAAAATATAACTTTATATTTAGATATTCTTTATTATACATAATTCTTAATTATAATAATAATTATTATATAATGTCTTACTGGAGGTTAAGAGCTTCTGTGAGTGGTAAACCATGCTCATTAGTTAAAACAACAATTGTGACTATTTATTGTTGGAAGAATTTCAAGCAGTATTCTAACTCATTTAATTTTTTGAATATTTCTCACTATTTTCTGAACTACAACATGTTTTTAAAAAATAAGAGTTAAACCTTTATAGAAACACTGTATGTTGCACAGATAGATAAAAAACAAAAGTCACTCTACAATTGAAGTTTATACATATTACTGATATTTTGTAGTATATTCCTTTTTAGTACTGTAACACAAAATTGCAAAAAAGTATTTTCTATTTAAAATGCAATTCAGACTTAAGCACTTAATAAATTAAGAACCATCACAAGTAATATGTCAAAAATTGTTCACTGTATTGCTTGCTGTCATGGTTACTGAAGAGTTTGGATATTTTCCGTCAAATTCCTATTATTTCTTGAGAAAAAAAATCAGAGGCATCCTTTTCTGTAGTTGAGTATTACCACTTTTGAAATAACTGATCCACAGGACCATTTATTATGATGAGCTTTTAAAAACTGAAAATATTCTCAAGTATAAAAACCCATAACACCTTACTTTAAATCATAGGGTTTCTCTTCACCGGTTATTTGTCCAATGAAGCTTATAAGTTTAAAAATGTTCATTAATTCACTATTAATACCATAAACATCTGACCAGAATTTTATAAAAAGCTTATTCATGTGCACAGTTTTAATATTCGCTCTTTTCAGAGTAAAATTACATCTAGAAACATATACAAATACATGAAATTAAACATAAGTTCAAAATGATAGGCAAATGAAGAGTTAAGAATCATAATTGTATTTCCTCATTGAGGTTTTTGATATGTAAAACTGAAATATGGAAATTATACATTCTATGAAATTGTGCTGAAGAAATGGAGGGACAGATGAAGGAAATGAAACAGAGGACAGGAGGATGAGCAGAGTTGCCCATGGAGAAGGCTTTCTAATGAAAGGTCCATACAGTGGTGACTGTCTGCAGGAAAATCTCATCTGCTAATATTAACATTGAGAAAAGAGCCACAGATGAATATGAACAACTTTCTCACTCCGGCAAGGAAATTATAAAATAAACTTATTAATCACAACCAGTCACCTTCCCTGCTGTTAAATGTACCTGTATTCTAATGACTTTATTTGATTGAAGAGCTAGAGTAGCTACAGAATTATGTCATTTGTAAACTGGCCTAGTGGGAGATGCATTCCTTAAAGGTGCTTGCAGATAAGCTGTGAGGAAAGACTTCTTTCTGGTTTGCAAGGTTTATTAGTATTGCTTGCTTCACCTCTCTCCAACTGAGTGCAATAGATGCCAATGAAGTAAGGAGCCAGGTTGGACACACACTTGTTGCTGGGGATATATGGTCTGTGGATGGTAGTTATTTGACTTGAAGTTAATGATGTGTATATAACAGGCCTGAGGAGTTTCACATGGAATGACACCTCTCCTGCAGACAGTAGGAAATGAAAGAAAAAGTAACATCAAGTGAAAAGTCTTTCAGGTACTTGGATGTCCCTTGATTACATCAGTCAGAAAAGAAAGACAGGGTTGATGTTAATATTGATAATGATTGAAAAACCATCCGCTAAAACACTATTAATCTTTAGCTTGGAAGTCACCTAACTGGCATTTCATAAGAAATGAATATCAGTATGATTTACATGCTCCATTTTGTACCTCATGTCTCCAAAGTTTTATGCAACTATATCTTGTGGAACTTTTCTGACCACATGAATTTTATGTTTTGCCTAAAAAAATTAAAAAACATATTCACATGCTAACATTTTCATATTTTATGTTTGCTTCTTTTCCACTTTTCAATATATATAAGATTCTCATTATTTAGATGTGACTTGTACCCAACACATTTGCATGCCACAGAGAGAATATGTCTTCCCTGTGAACGCAAAGTATCTGTTCAAACGTTAAGGCGACTTCATTGCGACTCATCAGTGCTTGTTTTGTTCGAGATTTAAAATCTAACCTAGTTGTTCCTTCAGCCTCTGCTCCGAACTTTGTCTATGTAACTCCTTTAATGGGTATTTTGTTCCCCCTTCTAAGAAGAATTCTGAAGGAACGACCATCCAGAGACTGCCCCTCTTGGGGATCCATCCCATAAACAACCACCAAACCCAGACACTATGCCAACAAGAGCTTACTGAGAGGATCCTGATATAGCTATCTCCTGAGAGGCTCTGCCAGTGCCTGGCAAATACAGAAGTGGATGCTCACAGCCTTCCATTGGACAGAGCACAGGATCCCCAATGAAGGAACTGGAGAAAGAACCCAAGGAGCTGAAGGGATTTACAGCCCAATAGGAGCAACATCAATATGAACTAACCAGTACCCCCAAGAGCTCCTTGGAACTATACCACTAATCAAAGAAAACACATGGTGGAACTTGTGCCTCTAGCTGCATATCTAGCAGAGGATGGCCTAGTCGGACATCAATGGGAGGAGAGGCCCTTGGTCTTGTGAAGGCTCTATGCCCCAGTACAGGGGAATGCTATGGCCAGGAATAGGAGTGAGTGGGTTGAGAAGCAGGGGGAGGGGGGAGGGGATAGGGGATTTTCAGAGGAGAAACTACAAAAGGAGACTAGAATAACATTTGACATGTAAATAAAGAAAATATCTAATAAAAATCTAGGAGCTTTTCTGAGATTATAATATAATTACAACATTTACCTTTCCTTCCTCCAAACCTTCCTATATAACCCTTCTATTTACCTTCAAACTCATGGCCTCATTTTCCCAAATTCTTACTGCATGTGTTTACTTAAAAGCATATCCTTATATATTCCCAAATACTACCTACTCAGTCTATATGTTACTTGTAGTAAGACCTATTAAAAACCCCAGCATTTGGTTCCTCCACCACCTTAGACTATTTATGTTCCCAGGTGAAAAACACACAGCCTTTATATTTTTAACAGCCTTGGGCAGCACAGTAGCTGGGCAGTTGCCTACCCTCCATGTTATTAGAATCTCCTTTCCTATCAATAACCCAAAGTTATCACTTGGGAACACAGTAAATATACTGTGTTCCATCTGTGTTGCTCTTAACCCAATTGAGTGGCCCTCTTGGCCATGTTCTCCTGGTCCTTAGCTCATGGCAGCTTTCTTTCTCCCTCCAGCACATTCTTCTTCCATGGTGACCTCTTCCTTCTCCTCCCTCTCCTCAGGGTTCTCTTTCTCCAAGCCCCTATTCCCTGCAAAACCTCAAACCAACCTATGTCTCTTCTGCCCAGCTATTGGATGTAGGTGGTATCTTTTATTATTATTATTATTATTATTATTATTATTATTATTACTACATATTTTCTTCAATTACATTTCCAATGCTATCCCAAAAGTCTCCCATACCCCCTCCACTCCCCTACACACCCACTCTCACTTCTTGGCCCTGGTGTTCCCCTGTACTGAGGCATATAAAGTTTGCAAGACCAATGTGCCTCTCTTTCCACTGATGGCCATCTAGGCCATCTTCTGATACATATGCAGCTAGAGATATGAGCTCCGGGGGGGGGAGGGGTACTGGTTAGTTCATAATGTTGTTCCATCTATAGGGTTGCAGACCCCTTTAGCTCCTTGGGTACTTTCTCTAGCTCCTCCATTGTGGGCCCTGTGGTCCATCCAATAGCTGACTGTGAGCCTCCACTTCTGTGTTTGCCAAGCCCCGGCATAGCCTCACAAGAGAAAGCTATATCAGGGTGCTTTCAGCAAAATCTTGCTAGTGTATGCAATGGTGTCAGCGTTTGGAGGCTGATTATGGAATGGATTCCCGGGTATGGCAGTCTCTAGATGGTCCATCCTTTTATCTCAGCTCCAAACTTTGTCTCTGTAACTCCTTCCATGGCTGTTTTGTTCCCAATTCTAAGAAGGGGCAAAGTGTCCACACTTTGGTCTTCGTTCTTGAGTTTCATATGTTTTGCAAATTGTATCTTATATCTTGGGTATTCTTTATTCACCAATCAGAATTAACTTGGGACAGGGTTGCAGGGGCTACTTACAGACTCCCAGTCTTGCAGGCCAGCAGTTAGCATTACAATAGACAGTAAAAGACAAAACCTCAACAGCTAGTTTTATAGACTCACCCTTCACTTGGTCAACCAATGGTAGTCTTCTTTGTGGAAGACATCTCCTGTTCCCAGATCTTCTCAGATGTCTGTGTAGAACTGAGCCCTCCTGGATTTTTCTTTGTCCACTCTGGCATGTTTATTGGTATTGTTGTTCAGCTCACATTTGGGCTGCTATATTAATTAATTTTTGTTATTTCTATGTGTGGCTCTGTGTGTGTGTGTGTGTGTGTGTGTGTGTGTGTGTGTGAGAAAGAGTAAACTGTGGATATCAGATAATAACCTGCAAGAGCTGGTTTTTGTGTCTACCAGGGAACTAAAATGGCTTCAGGCCTGGTGGCAGATACCTTAATCCATTGTGCCACCTAATAGTCTTGATCTACAAAATAAAAACACTTTTAAAGCCTACAGTGTTGATCAATTTAAATTTCAATGATTTTTTTTAACTTTTTAAGCACTAAGTATCTTTTTATGGACACTGTACCACAATGTAAAGCAATTATAGTGATGGAAGTGGATAATTTGTTACAATATTTAATACATTAAACACTTTAAATTTTAAGTGTAAGAATGACATTGCCTTATATTACAATAAAAAATATCCTTTAATTGATAACAAATTTCAAAATCTTCCATAATCTGAAAGACTTTTCATCAGATAAATAATTTTTGTCCCCTTCTTTTTCTCCATATTCTCATCTTCTTTTCCATTAATTGCTTTTCAGATAAATGAATCATCAAAACTGAATGCAGGTCTTTGAAATGTGCAGTGTTTTAGTGTTGTGCTCTGAAGGTAACTAAGGTCTTGAGGCTTTTCCTGCAGCCTGCAAGTCATGTCTCCCCTCTGAGATTTTCCATGTAGATACTCAAAGCATGATAAAATGTTTACAACCATAATGCAAAATGACATGTAGACTCTTTCTGTATTTTTTAAAGTATGTAAACTAACAAAACACTTCACTTTTATATTCTTTAGACACAATTTATAATTACAAACACTTGTTTTGAGTCTCTGGAGGAAAAAATGATTCATTTAGTCAACCGTTGTGTTTAAAACTGGACCTGCAACAGCTTATTGTAAATATTAAAACAAAACAAAACACAGGTTCATAAGTATAGAGACCTTCCTAAAAATGTTAAAGTAATTATCTTTGTAATTACTAGAGTGCTAAATACAGGAATCTAACCTTATTATTCAATAAAAATTAAATCTTTTCTATAAACTAAATGAGGGTATGTTTGGTATTGAAGAAAATGAGACACTTTATAAGTGTATTTACTATCTTTATATATTTTGACATACTTACTATATATAGGCAATCCATGGAACTTAGGAAATTTTAAGGGATATAGATAAAAATATGATAAAGTATTTATCATATTTTTCAGTTGTCCTTGTATTCCACTAGGGAATGACTCTAGGGCATCACCAACACATATACAAACCCTGTGGTTTACAATGGTGACCTGCATGTAAGATGTATTAATACAATAGTGGCACAAAACTAGTAGGAGTAACCAACCAATACTTGATAGTATTTAAGACCCACTCCATGACATGGAATCCATCATAGACACTGCTCAGTTTTCTAAGAAACTGGGACTAGATTGACTAAGGACCTAGGGTAAAACCAAGTACTACTCTTCTGCTAAAGGGCAATAGGAACAAACTAACTCCTAGTAAAATTCTACTATACTTGTAGATCAGTGTCTTTTTAGTATCTTCCCTAATCAAAGAATCTTTCTCCTATAGCAGACAGGAACCAGTACAGATACCCATAGCTGAAAAATGTATATAGTAAGAGATCTTGGAAAACTTGGTTCTAAATGGGATGTCTCCATCAATTCCCTTCCCTCATGGCTCAGAAAACCCTGTGGACAAGAAGTAGAGTAAGAGCCAGAAAGAACAAACCACACCAAGAAATAAGACCCTTTCAACCCAGAATGATCAATGCATTTATGAAATCATAGGAACTGACAGCCAGCATGAGTATGTCATACCCAGGTCTGATGTAGTCCCAGGGCTGAGAATGGAAGTGTGTACAAGCCCACATCCCTAACCCATAAGCTATCTCCAACTGATAACTGATTACAAATGAAAAATTAGCTTTTCCTAACAGAGTTTCATGAATTATACAAACTACTTCTATCACCAGGTCCTACGTACCTATAGTAGATGGCCAACAGAAAACAAACTAAATAGTATTTTGGAGGTTGGAAGTTATGTTTCTGGTTTTGTGTGTTTGTTTATTTTTGGTTTGTGTTGTTATTGTTGTTTTTTCTTACTGCTTTTTCTTGGCCCTTCCTCCCTTCTTTCCTTTTCCTTTTGTTTCTTTCTCTCTTTGTCTCCCTTTCCCTTTCCCTTTTCCCACAGGTCTTTTCTTATATATATTATTTTAATTTCTGATTTTGTATTTTATGTAATTTTCTGTTTGCCAACATGTATATTTCTGGGTCTGTATGTTTTTTCTGTTTTTTTGTTTGACTGGTTTGGTTTGGTTTTTTTTGTCTTTTTTTATTTTTTTTGGTCATTTGTTTTATCATATTTTTGTGAATTTGCTTATACTTTTAGCTTATTTTACTATTTTTTTAGATGTTTGTTTATTTTCCCATGAGAAAGAATAAGAAGGACTGTACTGTACTTTTGGTAGGTAGGGATAACAGGAAAATATTCGAGGAGTTGAAGGGAAAAAAATCTCCACAATCACCATATATTGTATCAAAATATGTGTTCAATTAAATATTATAAAATTAAAAAAGAATAAACCCACTGTACTGGCTAGTTTTGTGTCAACTTGACACAGCTGGAGTTATCACAGAGAAAGGAGGTTCAGTTGAGGAAATGCCTCCATGATATACAACTGTAAGGTATTTTCTCAATTAGTGATCAAGGGGGAAAGGCCCCTTGTGGGTGGGACCATCTCTGGGCTGATAGTCTTGGGTTCTATAAGAGAGCAGGCTGAGCAAGCCAGGGGAAGCAAGCCAGTAAGAAACATCCATCCATGGCCTCTGCATCAGCCCTTGCTTTCTGACCTGCTTGAGTTCTAGTCCTAACTTCCTTGGTGTTGAACAGCAGTATGGAAGTGTAAGCCGAATAAACCCTTTCCTCCCCAACTTGTTTCTTGGTCATGATGTTTGTGCAGGAACAGAAGCCATGACTAAGACACCCACTTAACAAAAACTGAACAAAATGACCTCATATGTAACACTGCTAATAATTTCAGAATATCCAAAATTGAGTAACTTATCATAAAAGACTTGTAAATAAAAACTACATCCATGAATAAATAAAAAAGCTAATCTATTTTTTAAATCATACCTTAACATGTTTTAATATTATAATGAATTATATATATTAAATTATATAATATGTAATCATTTTTCAGTGTTTTTTACATAGAAGCTAATTATTTCAAACAAATGTATGTTACTTATTCATGGCCCATGTGTTTTATTGCTTATTTTCAATTTATCTGATGAATTAACTACAATGTATGCCTGTTCTGGGCTTTAAGCTTTGTAAATAGTCTTTCAGTGTGAATTTGAATGACATTTTTCTCTTAAGTAAATATATGCCTAGAATTATTTTATTATATGATAAGTATAATATCAACTTTTGTGATAATTTAAAATATTCTCTAAACTTGACATACGTATTTACACTCATATCATCAGTATAGAGTTGCAAATCTACTACCATCTGCCAACACTTACAATTGCTGATTGTTTAATTTTAGATATTTATTATAAAGAAATACATTCTGTTTTATTATTTAAATTGTTACAAGTATTATTGGTCTTCAGTTATATTCTTATTAGTTATTCATATATATTCTTTGGTGAAATTGTTATAGGGCATGTTTTGTTTGTAATCATCTTAGCAGTTATAATTTATACTTTATCATTTATGTTTATTTCTTTAATGGAATCTTTCATGTACATTGCTTTAATTTCATTTGAAGTCTGAATTATCCTTTCATTGTTTTTATGCTCTCTCATTATATATGATTATCTTTGCCAATTGATATTACTGTAAGGGTCCATTAATTGCTGAAGAATGATACCTCTGACTCAAATAGTATGTAAATGTGTTGTAGTGAATCTCCAAGCCCAATAAGTCCATGCAATAACCACACAACCAAGTTATAATATTTATAAGCTGTACACCTAGACTGGACAGATCACTATAGCAATCTATTCCCCACCACTTGCAGCTTCTGCAGGACATGTGTTTCTGCTCCAAGTTCTTCCCACCTCTCCTTCCTCTGCCATTCTCAACTGTCCACCAGCCTTCCTCCACTCTCTAAAGTCTCCAGCCCCACCTTTCTCTTCTACCATCCAATCACAGACTCTAGCCTTTATTTGACCAGTTAGAATGGGGAGAAGATTCACATGAAATCACCTGAGTATGTGATCTACTCCTCTTTGGGAAAACCCCTCTTAAGGAATGGTGGGGTATGCCATTACCAAGATAGAGAGACAACCAAGGGAACTCAGAAGCCTGATTTAAAGCATATTAGGAGAATTTCGGAGTAGGTGGGCTTTGTCTTAGTCTATCTTTAGGCATTCCAGTACCATTACTGGGGCATGGAGGCTGAAGACTGGTTGCTGAGTTATCCCAGGGTTTATGGGCTTTGTCTTACTCTATCTCTAAGGACAATTGATTACCAGGTTATGAAAGCTGGCTGAAAAATGCTGACTAATTGTCTTTTATTAAGGCCAGGTGGTGGGGCAGTTTCTGATGGCAGGGCTGTATCTGACTAGCCATCTAAAGTCTGTTTTTCTAGGTCTAATCTCCTGAACTGTCAATTTGAAGCCTGTCATGGAGTCAGCCTGTCTCATCATTAAAAACTCTTTTATTCCTTTTGAAAGGTAAATATCCCTGTGCTATTAGGATCATTATCCACTTATTTAATGACCTGTATTGGCTTACAGACAATTCTGCTAGGCTCCACTCAGAAGCTACTTAGCAACAGCTTACCTAGCCAGCCATATAAGAGGGACTGCTTAGTATCCCTTCTCCTATCCTCTCTCTTCTTTCCTCTCTCTCTCTCTCTCTTCGTGTCCCCATATGTTCCCAGTAGGCTTCTTCCTCTCTTTCTTGCTTTTTTCTCATTCTGTCCTTCTTGCTCCCCCCTTTTTCTCTTTCTCAACCTCTTTCCAGGTCCCCTTCCCTTCCCCCAACAATAAATCTTCTTTACAGTAGATCTGTCACATGCATTGATTGTTTAGGGAGACACCTGGGCATGGGCCCACTGCTCCCTTATGCCACATTATACTGCCATTTTATAAAGTACAACACTGGTGCTGAAAACTTAACAGGCTCTCCTAGTGCTAACAAGGCTGGGATTCTCTGCCTGCCTGTGACAAGATGTGTCTTTCCATTTACACTGACCCGTACACTTCTTCAAACACTGACTGATTGGTGAGTTTCCTTTCCTTACCAGCCCCGTGGACCAGAGGGACCAACCACTGAGCTCCCAGCTACACTTTGGTGTCCTTCAAGGTGACTGATCCTTGACTATGGCCTTTTTGGCTAGAGCCAGCCCTTCTCAGTAAGCCTTCACCAAGGAACTCTTCCCTTAGGTGAGATATCTCTCTTTTCAGGGCCTATCTCCTCTCATTACTTTCACAAATATCCTGGTATCTGCTGACTCATGCTTCACAAGTGTATTCCAGGCTCTAAACTGGAGGACATGTTCTGGCAGGCTTTGCTGTTGTGTCTACCCTCAGGAAGCTTTGCTGCTGAGACTTATAGCCCTTCTTGCCCATGCAGATTGAGTCTGTGTCTATACTTACAGGTTCCCTACAGGGATGTAGCACGTGGAACTCAAGACCCTAGAGTACTTTAAACCCCTTTATTATAATGGACAGTTATAATCATTGCTATTATTATGGTAAATACAAATAAATTTGTCATTCCCCACTTCCCTTGGTGGGATATGACACAAGTATTTCTGCCAACGCTTGCTCCCAAGCTGAATAGCTGATCTCCTTCCAGCATCTACTCTATATCTTCCAAGCCAAACTCCTAATATCCTAACTTTCATGGATCATTTGTCTGTGATTTCATCCCAAATTCTAGTTAAAATCCCCTCTTTCCACATGGGACGGGCTTTTGGGCTGCCTACATGGATCCCATTTGGCCCCTCCCTCCCTCCTACAGCATTGCATGAGGAGAGCTGTCTCCATTAATGGTCCCAGATTTTATTTCTGATTTCCAGATTCTCAGCATCACAGGCAAATGATTCAAAATCCTCTTATATGTAAAATTTACTCTGCCCTATTCTTAAACTCCTACTTCCTAAAAATCTTTTATCTCTGATTTCTTAATATTCTCTTTTCAAATAACAACAACGTTTCAATTAAACAGTTGGAGTCCCCTAGTTGGCTGCTAGGTGCCAGCCTAGGTGAGTCAAGGGGAGGCACCATGTGCAAAACTGCAGCCCCAGCCATGGGAAGGAGAGGGCTGGTGGAGAAAACTTGAACAGGATCCCTGAGCAACCACCCCTCCCCCAACACTTGACCCACTGCACTGTATGGGTTCATTAGCACCTACCAGCTCCTGCTAGCAAGGCCCCTATTTTATGTTGGATTTTTGTGTGATGATAAAATTCTAAGTTATATTTCTTCAACAGGCTTGTATACAGTTCAAGCCTAATTTAAGTGTGTATATGAATTTCTTTTTATGGACCACAATTATATATATATTTTTGACACTGCCTTGCCTTTTGGCATGGACAGAGAATACCTAGAAAGTTTACTGTACATATTGCCTAAGACATGTTCCTCCTCTGCAGGGAAAAAAAAGTCTCTCGTCTTCAAGGCCTAATGTCCAGAATGCCTCTGTGATGGAGATCTCAGGGACCTGGGAGAACAGTTTAGGTGGGGGACTATTGACTAACCTCTGCCATTTTAATTAATATATGACATTTAGACTGAAATTTATTCTTCTGAGGTCTCCAATTACAATGACTGCTATGCTAACTCTTGCTTTATAGCTAGAGAATAGGCAACTAGCTCCTTACTACAAGGTAATCTTTGTTATCTCATTAGTCAAGTCATTAGCTAGTTAACTCTACCAGTTCTCTTATTAAAGGGATTTGCTTTGTTCATAGGCTTCATGATAAGAGATACTCAGATTTCACATATAATGTTTTGTTATTTCTTTATGGAAAGGAATTGAGTTTGCAGAGACTGCTCCCTAATGATCAACCACCTGTTTCTCATGGCAATTGACATGAGAAATGCACAGAGCATGTTGGATCATGGACATGCAACAATCCTTCTGCCTCGGTTTTTTGTAAACTAGGATTAGAGACATGAACCACGACATCTAGCCTACCATTGCTACTTAATGAAATATTTTCATGATATTTATCATCATTAAGGTCAAAATTTCACAGAAAAAGGGTAGACATGAGTCTTATCAAACTGTTTGATGGTAGGTGTTTCATTTTGTCAGTTAGTCCAACTTTATATCTTATGAACCAAAGCTAGTTTTATTCTCATCAGGTACATTTGGGGAAGTGGACTCATTTTACAAAATCTTTCTTTATTTCTCTCTTTCTTTCTCTCTTTCCTTCCTTTTCTTACTGAAAGTAGATTCTTCTCTCATATGAAACATCCTAATCACAATTTCTCCTCTCTCTTCCCTCACACCCATCACTTCTTCTCTCCTGCAGATCTATTCCCCCTCCCTTCAGAAAACTGTTTGTCCTCAAGAGATAACAACTAAACACAAGGAAACAAAATACAAGACAAGATAAAAACCCTCATATCAAGGCTGGTCATGGTAAAACAGTAGGTGGAAAAGAGGCCCAAGAGCAGACAACACAGAGACATACATACACCCACTGATAAGAGTATCACCAGAACACCAAGCAAAGAGCCATCACATGCTCATATACACAGAGTAACTGATGCCAAACCTATGCCTATTGTGAAGCATCTGGGAGCCAATATGAGACATGCTTAGGCAAATTCTGATTCTATTTCTCTAAAAATATGACACTTCTATTTTATAAAGTGAGAGATAATTTGTATTTGCAATGATAGCCTTATTTTATAAGGAAACTTACAAGAACAGACTACCTTTATTGAGTTCCAAATCAGGCATAAAAACCCTTTCAGACCTCACTGATGTCAAGAGCTGTGGGCAAACAGATGCATTCTGTGAGAGAGGCTTCACCTGTACTATTGCTTTCATAAATGAGCACGGAGGAGTTGAAAGCCATCATCCCAGACGCTCACCAATACATATAAAATAAACAAGAACACATTAGCTAGGGTAAGGCCCAAATTGAACAATTGTATTTGTAAATAAACTTGGTCAAATGTCAGCTAAACACTTTCTAATATTTCATTAAAATTTTTACTTTTAAGAATTTTGTTTTAGATACCATGATGTTTCATTCAAATATGAGATTTCATCATCAGTAGGGAAGCTTTCCAGTGAACATCTGCTATCTCATAGTAATAGTCAACAGCTAATTTTAGACTATGTTTTTCTTGCCAGCATTTTCTCTGTTCCAATAATATGATGAATTCCATGCATTAAAGGTTTCCTGGAAGTAAACAAAGTTTTTAAAATAAAAGTAGAAATGTCAGTGTTTATTCTGTGTCTATATATGATCTTTTTGAATACTTAATTGGAAATGTATCTTTAAAAATAAATGTTGGTTATAAATCTAGAAATGAAGACATCATTGATCGATATCCACCATTTACTGATCAGTTTCTGTTGGTCTTAGTGGCTTTCCAGAATAAAAATCAAGTTTCTAAATATTTTTCTTTTTTGCCATAAGATTAATGCCCACAGAAATAGAAGCTGACAAATCAATAACAATCCTTAAAATTGATGTAGGAAAATTGCAAACCATTTCCTGAAGAAAAGATGGAAAACCTACAATATAAATTATATTTGAACAAATCATCTTGAGAAGCAATTTAAAACAACCAAACAAAGAAGTAAGTCAGCGAATTTGATAATAAAGGCTTCAGTCACAAACAAGCTTCGGAAAACCACGAAGATTACCTATTTGTGGAATACCATTTGAAACACAGAAATACAACCAACACATTGTTATTTCTGTGAGAGTTTTTCATTTTTATCAAAATCTATTAATCGGATTCTATCAGAAATAAATATCCAAATATATTACAATTAGTTTTAGTAAAAAGTATTTCTCTAGCTTATTATAATGTTTCTTTATGAACTTTTACTGAAAATTTACCTGTCCCCAATCCATGTATTCTTGGCTAAGGTTTAGGTTCCCTTTTATCTTTATAGCTAAATAAACTAAAATATAGACAGAAACAAATATATGTCCATACCCGTTTCAATGCACTTGTGTATGGACTTTGCTGATGCTGATTTTCACCTTAATAACATTGATAAAAAGAATTTTATTCTTAGCCATTTTACCTGTAGTAGTCCCTGTTAATACTTCAGAAGAATGATCATTGTGCACATTTCTATGTCAATTCAGTTAACACTAAAGGTTGATACTGTGTATCCTTAATATCCAGTCTCTAGTATTTTCCATTTTTTCGAGGTTACATTTATCAATGGTTACCTTCAAGTAAGTTTATGAATTCATTTCAGGTCATTTACATTTTTGCTCTTCACTTTGCCTTTACATTTTTATTAGTGACATCGTAATAAAGGAAGAAGTCACCTGTCACCTTTGTGGAGTCAGATTTCCTATTATTTCCAACCACAAGCACTCTCCACATTTGGCCAATAGCTGCTTCCACTCTAAACTTCCATCTCAGCTCTGGAGATCCTAGCTGGACAAACTATAGCACAATGATGGTATGAAGTGTCAGAACTCCATCTAGATAAAACTATATTTTCACAATAGTTACAACAAATTACCAAATGAAGGGCAGTAAGAGGAAGTTACTTATTTATGAATATCGTTACTTTTTTCTCCCCAGCATTGATGGTGATACACATGGTAAATAAACACTTCCTAATGATAGAGGAAAACTACGTATAAAAAAATTATATAGTAAATATCATAGTTTTTATTGTTATTTAAACATCAAAAGTAAAAGAGATTCATTAGCTCAACTGAAAGGTAGGCACATTCATTAAATATTAGATAATGAGAGGCTAGAAACTATAAATTTGATGCTAAATTAAATAAATTGATAGACCATAAGATGTTGAATAAATCTCTTCTCAGTATCTGGAGTATCTAAAACCTGTTTAGTCATTTTCTGCCTGTGTGTGAATGGGGCTATTTCCACAAAGACTTACAACAGGCTATAACCTCTTTTATATTGTCTTCACAAAGTGACATCAAAAGCAGCCCTCAGGGAAAGACAAGTCAAGATAACCTGGAGATGTCTCATTGATGACCAGAGTTCCAGAATAATTTTAAAAACATCTAAAAGATCACAAATAGGATTAGAAAAATGTCAAAGTTGTAGAGTGTGTACCTGCGCAATAATGACAATTTGGCTTGATAAAAGAAAATAGTAATTGCAGCCAATTGTGCTGAATTGATCTTATAAAAGGATCTAAGTCCATGATGACACTCAGAACTTTAAAAAATAAAATAAAAAAATAAATAAAACTTAAAATATGTGATGAGTAAATGTCTCAATTTCTCCCATGTGTACTTACAGAAATGCTTTGTAATGATTAAAATTAATGCTTGCATAACATACTTATGTTTTTTTAATTACCAAAGTGAAATCCTACAGGATATTGCAATTCTAAGTATACCTAGGATAATTTATATTTATTTTAATGAATAATTAGATTAAATTTAAATCAATACATATTGTGGCATCAATATCATAAAACAGGAAATATATATAATACCACATAAGATATGTTTTATTCTTAACCATATAGTAGATGTGAATAGGTATCAACAACAACCTTGGAACCATATTTTAAAGGTAACAGTGCTAAAGTAGCTCACCAGGCATAGTGAGTGTAGCTGTGCTGTAGACACTGTTAGAAGTTGGAACATATGTGTGTTTCATATCCACTGTAATTCTGGTAAAATAAATGGATTGAACTTTAACTTCATTAATTTAATTTTACTGTTTTTATGAAGACAAGTTTTATGGAACCCAAAGTATGATAAATATTAGTAAATATTAGGATAAGAAAGATGATTCCAGAACAAGCTCGAGTACTATGCTAAATAATTTAGTTACATAAACAATAATTTTAACACAGAGATCACACAGACATTGCAAAGTGAGTTTGTACTTCACACTATATAAGGTATAGGTTCTCACAATGGAATAGATACACTGATTCTATCTTAAGGAACTATGTTTCTTCAGAATGAATGTTAGCATACTAACCTAAGAATCAAACTTGTAATAATCAAAATTGAATCTTTGTATTATTAAAATAAGTATTTTTTTTCAAAGTTCTTGTGAAACTTCTAAGATTTCACTGGTATCTTTCTGATAATTATGAGTTCAGAAAATGTGTTTTTAAAGAATTTTAATAATGACAAAACTTAGACTGAATCATTTCATCCAATCATTCATTCATCATTTTTAAAATATAGCATTTCAATTTACTTCACACTTCAATATGTCTTATGCTGTTAATATATAGAAAAAATAAAGAATAAGAAAAATTTCTTTTGATTCATGATTGAGAGCTGAATTTGATAGTTACAGTACTAAAATAGTTTATTTAAAGAACAATCTGCAGCATGGCATTTTAAAATTCTTAAAATGTAAGAAAGGTAAGGATTTTTCTAGAAATGCACTATAATAGCATTGAGTTATCTTAGAGGATTATAACAGGAAGCTGCATTAAAGGCAAGTAGTATTCCCTCTTCACATAAAATAATAATACCTCTTATATGTTTGCAGTTTCAAATGTTCTTCATGAGTATATTCTAGTGTTTAAATTAGGATTATGATGCTATAATATGATTTACAAAACAAATTCCAGGGGAAAAATGTCTTATGTACTTGAAAACATATTGTTTTCAAAGAAATTTGTTTCCACAGTATTTATATATCATCTTGAAGTCTGTATTTTGTTATTGTAGTTTTAGAATGATATACTGTTAATTGTACATGTGTTTTAATTCTATGAGCTAAATGACTTTTGTAGAATCATATGTTTGAAATATATTCAAAACAACAGTATTTTTGTTCCCTAAAGTAAAATAGTAAATATAAAAAGAATTAAAATTATTGTACATAGTACTGTAATGATGACCTTTCAATGGTTACCTCTTGACCTTCATGAGCACATCTGGCTTTATGGAAGGTAGACACTTGATGTGTATATCAAGACATATCATGGATACTCACCATCAACTTTTCCTTACTTCCTTCATCTATTTAATGTGTTTGCATGATTAGGTCATCACAAGGAAACCATATTGGAATCTTATGTGCCAGAATTGACACAGTACTTTGTTGTTTGATCTTCTGTAATTGCAGAAGTCAGAGAAGATTGCATGAGTCTGAATAAATTTGAGTGAAAAAGGAAAGTTAAAACTGTGAGTAGGTTTCAAATTGATGAACTGAGACACACATCTGCCAGCTCTGACAGTTTACTTTTTAATGGGAGATTGTTCTTTCCCAATCAATATACACAAGGAAAACTAGTTAAAACACAAAGCATAGTACTAAAGATCGACTCCAGGAATGACTGCTTGCATAGTGTTCCATTAATCAGTAGGTCTGCATTCAAGTCATATGTTTTATAGTTTTTCTTATTATAAAGCATTTATAATATGAGAAATGTGTGAAGTAATTTTTTATATATGTTTTTACATATATTAAATTCCATAATACTATCAGTTTACATATGGGAAAAACATGACTATTTTTAAAAACTTAGCACTAATTATTGAATTAATAATGAAGAGATTTTAAGTTTTAAATATAAAGTTCCTTAAGTAACTAATTCATTTTTTGTTCAGACATTAAATACAATAATCTCAGTAAGTATTTGTACTAACTGAAGAGAATGAAAGTGACAGTCAGCTTTCTTTTCTCTCACAGTTTTTCTTCTTTATGGTGGTAATAGAGGACCAATGTCATTTGAAGCCACAGGAAAACTTCCCTGAAAACCTTGAGTGTGGTCTGCCTCTTATAGGCTACATAATCTTTCACTTGATACTATGGGCAAACACTTGACACAGTTCTAGTCAAGAAACATTATGTGGGAGAATGTTTCTTTCATTGAAACTCATAGCCTCTCAAGAATCTGTCTAGTTTCATCCTGTTGAGTTGTTAGAGGAAGAAAATGTGTCTAACTGTAGTAAACTCCTTGTGATTGTGAAACACATAGAAATCAGGTAAAAACATGAAAAGAGGAAGATAAAATGAAAAGGGTTGTCATTGCTAATGTGCTCAGTGAATCTTGACACAGTACTAAGTTTTATTGGTGTGTGCACTAGAAAACGTGTTTCCAATGGATGCCCATTGAAGTGAAACACTAATATGAATTAATACAGACACAAGACAGAGTTAATATCCGTGAAGGTGAGAATTCTTTTCTCCCAAGCCAACTTAGCTCTTCCACTCATCCCTCTCTCATCTTTCCAACTCCAAAAGTCTTTGCTCTGTCTACACCCACAGACCTGCATCCCACAAGAAGTTTGGTTCATAAGTTATGTTTGCCTGATTTGAGACTATTCTTCACCTTCTCAATCTACACTCTGCCCAAGGCTATCTACACAACCATAACCCAAGGTCCAGAGCCATGATTTTGGACTCATCTTTGCCTAGTCCAATTAACCATCTCATCTACCAGACATAGAACAAAAGAAATAAACATATGAATCTTGGTGCAATCATAAAACAAACCAAGCATGAATGGCCAAGATAGCATGATTCCGATCAAAATCACTAGTCTTACTTAAGTGTTCCATATATATATATATATATATATATATATATATATATATATATATATATATAATTTTATTTGTTTACATGTCAAATGTTGTCCCCTTTCTTTGTCTCTCCTCCACAAATATCTGAACCCACCCCCTCCACTTAACCTTATAAAGGGTGCACCCTCACCCAGCCACCCACTTCTCCTCTAGCACCTCCCTTTGCTGGGGCAACAAGCCTCCACAGAACCAAGTGCTTCCCCTACCATTGATGCCAGATAAGGGGGAGTCCTCTGCTACATATGTAGCAGGAGCCAGGGACTCACTCATATATATTCTCTGGTTTGTGGTTTATTCCCTGGGAGCTCTGAGATGTCCTGTTAGTTGACATTCTTGTTCATCCTATGGGGTTGCAATCCCCTTCAGCTCCTTCAGTCCTTCCCCTAATTCTTCCATCATGGTCCCAGGGCTCAGTCCAAAGGTTGGCTGAGAGTATCTTCATCTTAGTGTGGTGCTGTCAGAACTTCTCAGGGAAGAATTATACCAGGCTGCTGTTTATAAGCACTTCTTGGCATCAAAAAGTGTCAGGGTTTGGTGTCTGCAGATGGAATAGATTTCAAGTTAGGGTAGTCACTGGATGGCCTTTCCTTCAATCTCTGCTCAATTTTTATTCTTCCATTTCCTTTAGACAGGAACAATTCTGGGTTGAAGATTTTAAGATGGGTGGAAGGACCAATCTGTCAACTGGTGGCCATGTCTGTTTACTGGAGGTGGTGTCTTCAGGTTCTATCTCCTTGCTGTTGGGTATTTTGGTTAATGTCATCCCCATTTAAGTCCTGGGAGAATCTCACATACCTGACATCTGGGACTTTCTTGTGGCTTCCCAAGTTCTCCATCTCCCACTGCTACATATTTCTATTCATTCTCATGGCCCTCTGACATCTCTCCTGTCTCTTCCCATACCTGATCCTTTCCCCTATTTTTGATCCCTCTCCCACCAAGGTCCATTCCTCCTTCTACCTCCAGTGATTATTTTGTTCCCACTTCTTAGTGGGACTGAAACATCCATACTTTCACCTTCCTTCTTGTTAAGCTTCATATGGTCTATGGATTGTATTGTGAGTATTCACAACTTTTGAGCAAATACCTACTTATTTGTGAGAACAAACCATGCATGTCCTTTAAGGTCCGGATGATATTTTCTAGTTCCATACATTTACCTGTAAAATTCGTGAAGTTGTCATTTGAATAGCTGAGGAGGGTTGCATTGTTTAAATGTACCAGATTTTCTCTATCCATTCTTCCACTGAGGGGCATCTGGGTTGTTTCCAGCTTCTGGCTATTATAAACAAGGCAGCTTTGAACATAGTGGAACACATATCCTTGTTATATGTTCGAACATCTTTTGGGTATATGCCCAGGAGAGGTATAGCTGGGTCTTCAGGTAGAACTCTTTCCAATGCTCTGAGGAACTTCCAGATTAATTTCCAAAGTGGTTGTATCAACTTGGAATTCCACCAGTCATGGAGAAGTGTTCCTTTCTCCACATCTTCACCAGCACCTGTTGTCACCTGAGTTTTTGATCTTAGCCATTCTGATTGGTGTATGGTGGAATCACAGAGTCACTTTGATTTGCATTTCCTTGATGACTAAGCATGTTAAGCATTTCTTTAGATTTCTTCTCAGCAATTCGATATTCCTAATTTGAGAATTCTTTGTGTACTTCTGTAATCCATTTTTGTTGTTGTTGTTGTTGTTATTTGGGTTATGTGGTTTTCTGGAACCTAACTTCTTGAGTTCTTTGTATATTTTGGATATTAGCCCTCTCTTGGATGTGGGGATAGAGAAGACTTTTTCCCAGTCTATTGGCTGTCCTTTGCCTTACAGAAGCTTTTCAGTTTCATAAGGTCCCATCTGTCAATTTTTATGTTAGATCCTGAGCCATTGGTGTTCTGTTCAGGAATTTTTCCCCTGTGCTGATGTATCAAGGCTCTTTTCCACTTTCTCTTCTATTAGATTCAGCATATCTGGTTTTTGGTGAAGGTCCTTAATCCAGTTGGGCTTGAGCTTTGTACAAGGAGGTAAAAATGGATCAATTTGCATTCTTCTATATGCAAACCTCAAATTAGACCAGCACCACTTGTTGAGATTTAGCTAAAACGCCTAAGGAGGGCCAAGTGAGTGCCTCCAAACTGATCCTTGTTTGTTGCCATTCTTTATTAATTAGCCTCTTGAAATACATCCTGCCTTTTGTAGATGCTTTAAAAAGCTCAAAGTCAGACAAGCTTGTCTGGATGTAATTGTTAGGTTGTAAAGGATGGGACGGTATTGTCCTGATAATCCAGTAGACTGTATTTTACATTTTAAGACTGGCTTATAGCCAACATCTGAAAGTGTTTCTTAGGCAAGGTGCCTAACTGTGGTTTTTCTGGCTATTCTTCTAACTTATGCAAGTCTGCAATAAATATAAAACCAATATGAGGTAAAAAAAAAAGAGAGAGAAAGAAAGAAAGAAAGAAAGAAAGAAAGAAAGAAAGAAAGAAAGAAAGAAAGAAAGGAAGGAAGGAAGGAAGGAAGGAAGGAAGGAAGGAAGGAAGAAGGAAAGAAAGAAAGAAAGAAAGAAAGAAAGAAAGAAAGAAAGAAAGAAAGAAAGAAAGAAAGAAAATGCTTTCTTTTTTTCTACTGTATAGTTTTAACTTCTTTATCAAAGATCAAGTGATTAATGTGTTTGTGTTTATTTGAGGGTATTCAGTTCTATTTCATTAATGTTCCTATCTCTTTAACAAACCATGTGGTTTTTTAATGACTACTTCTCTGTAGTTCAGCTTGAGATGGGGGATGGTGATCTAACCTAGAAGTTCTCTTATTGTTGAGAACTGTTTTCTATATCTTGTTGTTTGTTTGTTTGTTTGTTTTGGTTATTCCAGTTGAATTTGGGAATTATTCTTTTTATCTCTGTGAAGAATTGAGTTAGAATTTTGATGGGCATTGTACTGACTATACATTGCTTTTGGCAAGATGGCCATTTTTACTGTTAATCCTCCCAATCAATGAGCATGGGAGATCTTTCCATTTTCTGAGTTCATCTTCAGTTTCTTTCTTCAGATACTTATAGTTCTTGTCATATAGATCTTTCATTTGCATGACTAGAGTTACCAAGATATCTTATATTATCTGTGACTATTTTGAAGTGTGTCATTTTCCCAATTTCTTTCTCTGCCCATTTATCCTTTGTGTAGAGGAAGATAACTCATTTGTTTGAGTTAATTTTATATCCAATCACTTTGCTGAAGTGGTTTATCAGAAGTAGGAGTTCTCTGCTCGAATTCTGGGCATCACTTACATATACTATCATATTATCTTCAAATAGTGATACTTTGATTTCATTCTTTCCAATGTGTATCTCCCTTTGTTGTCTAATTGCTCTAGCTAGATCTTTGATTACTATATTGAGCAGGTAGGGAGAGAGTGGGCAATCTTGTCTTGTCCTGGATTTTACTGGGATTACTTTTTGTTTCTCTCCACTTAATTTGATGGTGGCTGATGGTTTGGTCTATATTGTTTTTATTATGTTTAGGTATATGCTTGAATTCTTGATCTCTCCAAAACATTTAATATGAAGGAGTGTTGCATTTTTTGAAGACTTTTTCAGTCTCTAACTAGATGATCATGTGATTTTTGTTGTTGTTGTTGGGAGAAGTGGTATTATGATTGTGTGGTTCTCTTCTTTTGTATTTGTTGTGAGGTGATTAATTTCTTGTTTTTTTCTTATTTGTAACTTCCTTATTTGTGTTGGTGTTTTCCTTCTATTATCCTTTGTAGGACTGGATTAGTGGAAAGATAGTATTTAAGTTGGTTTTGTCACAGAATATCTTGGTTTCTCCATATATGGTGATTGATTGTTTTGTTGGGTACAGAGGTCTACCATTATATGTTATCTAACCTTTTTCCCTTACCATTTTAAATATTTTCTTTGTCTGTATATTTAGTGTTTTTATTATTATGTGACAAGAGGAATTCCTTTTTTGGATCCAGTCTATTTGGTGTTCTGTAGGCTTTGTCTATGTTTATGGCCATCTCTTTCTTTAGGTTAGGATAGTTTTCTTCTATGATTTTGTTGAAGATGTTTTCAGCCCCTTTGAATTATTAATCTTCACTCTCTTCTATTCCTATTATTCTTAGGTTTTGTTTTTTTGATTGTGTTCTGAATGTCCTGGATGTTTTGGGTTAAGAGCCTTTAGCACTTTATATTTCCATTGACTGTTATGCCAATGGTTTCTATGGTATCTTCTATGATATCTTCTATGCCTGATCTTCTCTCTTCTATCTCTTCTATTCTGTTGGTGGTGTTTACATATGTAACTTCTGATCTCTTTCCTAGGTTTTCTATCTCCAGATTTACCTCCATGTGTGATTTGCTTATTGTTTCAAGTTTAGTTCCTGGACAGTTTTGTTCCATCACTTCAACTGTTTGATTGTGTTTTCCTGTATTTCTATAAGGGATTTATGTGTTTTTTCTTTAAGAGTTTTGTATCCTCCCTCAGCCTTGAAACAGGCTGATCCAGACTTCGACCTTGCTGCCACTAAGAAGGAGATTACCTAGGGTAGAGCCTTCTGACCTTGATGGCTCTATTTGCTCTTCTCCAAGACTGATTCCTGCTGAAAGGTCCTTGAGAAGGTCTGGAGACACACCCTGTAGATCGCCTATGGGCTGGCTCCAGGCACCAAGAATGGGCTGGCAGGGGATGGGCCTACTCTTTTTATAAGCACAGACTCTAAGTAAACTCCAGAGGCTTTGAACAGAAAGATTTGTCTTGGCCTGTTCTTTTCTTGTCATCTGATCTCTTTCAGGGGAACCCAGTTCACATGGCTGTGGGCAGCTACAGAATTTCTACCCGTTTACCTATGTTCTCCTAAATCTCTTTAAGAAAATTAATTATATCCTCCTTAAGGTCTTCTATCATCTTCATGAGATGGGATTTTAGGTCAGAATCTCGCTTTTCAGGTGTGTTAGTGTATCCAGTACTTGCTCTGGTGGTAGAACTGGGTTCTGATGGTGCCAAGAGGGATTGATTTCTGTTGCTTATATTCTTGCCCTTGCCTCTTGCCATCTGTTTATCTCTGGTGTTAATTTCCCTTGCTACCTCTAACTGGAACCTGTCCTTACTGTGAGTATGCTTATGATGGACCTCCTCGCTTCAGACTGTCTCTGAGTGTGGGAAGGGATCTTGATTGCCAGATCTCTGAGCCTGGTTATCACATACCTCCTAGTAGTCAATCTGTCTGTGTGTGGGGGTGGAAGAGCAGGGGCACTGGAGTACCCATTCTGCTCCCTGGTACAGTTGTGGACACCCAAAAAAGATGTGTCTCTGTCAGGTCAGATCTCAAGGGTTCTTCCATAATAATTACCTAGATAAGCTCCAAGACATAGAACTGAAAAAGAATAATCATATATTCTATCAAACAGTTTGGGAAATTTAAATAATATGGGAACAAATATTTAATTGGAATCAAAGAAGATAAAAATATATGAATACTGTCCTAAAAATTAATACACAACTGAATGAAATGGTGAAGATAATTAAAGATTTGAGAACTGAATTAAAGAAACAGAAAAAGTGAAAAGAAAAGAATATACACTGAATTGAAGATGAACTTGAAAGATTCAACATTCCAGCTACAATAATAAAGAGAAAGCCTTGTCTATAGAGTGAGTCAAGCCAAAGTCAGAACACTAGATTTTAAAGGTTAAAATGATTCTAGACAAAATATGCAAAGAAAACGAAAAAAAAATCACAGACACAATAAAGAAATATGCAGGAATTATGGAATTATATGAGGAAAAATTGACATAGAGCAAATCCTAAAGAATGCTACAGAAGAAAACAACCCCAAAGAACAAGCACAAGAATCAGAGATTCCAAACTTAACGAGATAAATGAAGAAACTGTTTAAGGCATATCACAGTTAAAACACTGCATTTATGAAAGAGTATGAATTTTTTTCTTAGCGTCAGAGGCAAAGCACAAGTTATTCATAAAACAAAACATATCAGGATAACTATTTCTCAATGGAAATTTAGAACTCCAGAAGATCCTGGAATAATACACCCCATGTTCTAAAATGCCATGACTGGCAACCTAAACTATTAAACAGAAAAACTGTCATTATTAAAGAAAAAATTTTCCCAAAAGAGCCTAAAATAACTTCTATCTAAAAACAACAACAAACAGTAAGCAGAATACTGGGAACAAAATTTTAAATTGATGATAATGATATACAGTCAAGACTAGAAAGAAAACAAATGAAGCAGGGATTCATAAAATGGAAGCTATCACTAAGACCAAAAATAGCAGCATACACAACAAATTAAAGACTATAAAAGTACACCTTTTAGTAAAAACTAAATGTTAATCTCTTCAACTATCCAATCAAAAAACTTAGGCTAGATGAAGTGATTGAGAAACTAAACCCATCTTTCCTTTGTCTCTAAGAAATCCATCTGTATGAATTAAACACTTTTGTCACTAAGTAGATTCACCAACAGTGAACTGGGATAGCATTAGGCTCCAAATACATGTGTAGCAGACTATGACCTTGCCAAACAGCAATAGGAGGGGAGGCTTTTGGTCTCAGAGAGGTTTCATGCCCCAGAGTAGGGGGATGTAGTAGTGGTGGGGCAGGAGAGTGTGGGTGGGTGGGGGAGCACTTCCATATAGGCAAAAGGGAAGCGGTTGAACAGATGTGGGATGGGAGGGTGGCAGAAGGGTAACCAGAAAGTGGGATATCTTGGGATGGGGATTGGTGAAGGATGTAACTGGGAAGTGGGACATCATTTGAGATGTAAACAAATGGAATGATTAATAATAATCTGAATCTGTGCTTCTTGAAAGAAGACTGTCTTGTAAATAAGTCTATGTGACTGTGTCTGTTCCTTTATGCCTGTCTATTATGTCTGTGTCTCTGTTTGAAGGTGTCTGTATCTACCAAAGAGCTTCAATTTGTCACAATTTCACAGCATAGAAAGTATCAATCATATTGGGAAATGAATAACATACTTTTATAGAAATATTTAATACAGTTTTATGTGAGATTATGCAACTGGTTCCAACTGATCTTAATTGACACAGAAAACAACAGTGTTTCAAATATCATTATTTATTAATCAACACCCATAAATCGATATTCATTGCAGAAGGTTGCTTTCAACTACTGGATTTGCTATTTTTACTTTATCTGGGTCAAGAGCATGGAAGAGTGTATAATTTAAGACTACAGATATGCATTGGCATAGTTTGCAAATTGGATTACATAGAAAAATCCAAGGTAAGTAAGGCTTATTCCTATTTTGTTCTTTTTATTTTTCTGCTTTTAAGTTAATTTAATATATATTCCTTATTTACATTTCAAATGATTTCCTCTTTCCAGGTCTCCCCTTTGGACATCCCCTATCCTGTCCTCCCTACCCCTGCCTCTATGAGGGTGCTTTCCCACCTACCTACCCACTCCCATCTGTCTTCCCTCTCTGTTAGTCCACTACACTGTGGCATCAAACACTCTCAGGCCCAAAGGTCTCTCCTCCCACTGATGTCCAACAAGGCCATCCTCAGCCACATATGCTGCCAGCACCATGGTCCCTTCATGTGTATTCTTTGGTTGGTGGTCCAGCCCTTGGGAGCTCCAAGGGGTCTGGCCTGTTGACACTGTTGCTCCATCCATGAGGTTGCAAAGCAGGTTAAGCAAAATGGTTGAACACACAACAGGAATAGTCTTCAAAGACCTCAATGTTTATTATTAAATTTGGCTATAAGGTCCAGCAAAAGGTCCACTCTCTTAGAATATGAGATATTTTAATAATATTTTATTACCATATCCATCTCAATTATAAGATAGTTAACACTTTAAATTGAAAAACAATAGAAAAAGCACTCAAAGAAAGCAGGTAGATATTGTCATCCTAACATCTTACAAAATAGACTTCAAAATAAAACTAATCAGAAGAGACAGAAAAGGACACCTCACCCTAATCAAAGGTTCAATTAATCAGGAAAACATTACAATATTAACATATATATAGGAAATGCCAGCACAACCAAGTTCATAAGATACATACAAATAGAACTAGGAATGAAGATTAGCACAAACCCGGTAATAACAACTGGTGTCAAGATGCCACTTTCTCTGAAAGAGGTCATTCTGTATGGAAAAAAAAAAAAATGAACACAGAAAGCTCAGAATCGAATTACTCCTATATCAAAAGACCTAACAGATTTCTCCACAATATTCTACTGATTCCAAAGAATATTCATTCTAATTCATTCTAATCAATTATACATAGAATCTTCTAAGAACAGATTACATTTTAGAATATGGACCAAACCTTAAAGACTATAGAAAACTAAAAAAAAAAAAAAAAAAAATCTCATGCACACTATCTGACTATTATCTAATAAAACTTACAAGTAAAGGCCTATAAAAGTAGAAATAAAATAACTCATTAGTGAATGATGAGTAGGTAAAATAATAAATTAAGAAATAAAAATATTCCTTGAACTAAATGAAAATGAACACAGAACACAACAAACTTGCTAGGTAACTTTAAATGCAGTCCCAAGAAGAAAGTTTATGGCCCTCCTTACCTACACTTAAAAAAAGCACGAATTAGTGATGAAATGGTGATGCTCAAAAATGTGGTAAAACAATAAAACAAACCTAAAGCTAATGCAGAGAAAAAATAATGTCAATGCAAAAATATTAATAAATTAGAAACCAAGAAAACAATATAAGAAATCAATGAGTCTCAGCATGGTTATTTGAGAAGATAAATAAGATCTACATTCACTTCACCCAATTAACCAAATGAAAGGAAGAAACATCCAAATGAACAAAATCATAAATGAATAGGAAACATCATTATAGGCACCAAAGAAACTCAGAATATTTCAAAGGAATACTTTAAATATCTGTATTCATATAATTTAGAAAACATTAAATAGTGCATAAATTTTAGGATTAATTCAAATTACCAAAGTTAAAATAAGAAGACATCAATAACCTAACAGATTCAAAATCAATCAGGAGGTTGAAACACTAATAGAAAGCCGCCTTCTTAAAAAAAAAAAAAAAAAAAAGTTCAGGTCCTAATAGATTCACAGCACAATTTCACCAGATTTTAAAGAAGAATTACAATCAATACTCATTAAATTATCTTAAAAATATACACAGCAGCACTCCCAATCTCCTTCTATAAAGCCAGTATTACTCTATTACCCAAACAAGATAAATATACAAAAGGTATCAAAACCATTATCCTTGATGAACACGTATGCAAAAATCCTCAGTAAAATGCTAATAAACTGAATACACTCACATATAAAGCAAAATATTCACCATTATTAATTTATACTTTTCCCAGATATTTAGGCATGGGTCAACATACAGAACTCAATAAATACAATAAACCAAATAAATGAATATAACAACAAAAATAAAATGACAATATCAATATAGGCAGAAAAATCTGACAAAATCCAACAAGCTATCATGAAAAAATTCTAGAGAGTTTACTATAGGAGGAACATACCCAAACATAATACAAGATTTTTGCGACAACCCCACAAACATTATTATTCTAAATGGAGAAAACATCAGAGAAATACAATTAAAATCTAGAATAAGATAGAGCTATCCACTATCCCTACTCTTTTTTAGTATCATGATATAAGCACTAACAAAAAAAAAATAGAGAAATAATTTTAAAAGCTACGAATAAGAAAAGAAGCCAAGTCAGGCAGTGGTGGCGCATGCCTTTAATCCCAGCACTGGGGAGGCAGAGGCAGGCAGTTTTCTGATTTCTAGGCCAGGCTGATCTACAGAGTGAGTTCCAGGACAGCTAGGGCTACACAGAAAATCCCTGCTTTGAGAAAAAGAAAAAAAAATGTATCTTGGGGGTTCTATGTTTCTGGGCTAATATCCACTTATCAGTGAGTGCATATCTAATGACTTCTTTTGTGATTGGGTTACCTCACTAAGGACGATATCCTCCAGATACATCCATTTGTCCAAGAATTTCATAAAACCATTGTTTTTAATAGCTAAGTAGTACTCCATTGTGTAAATGTACCACATTTTCTGTATCCATTCCTCTGTTGAGGGACATCTGGGTCCTTTCTAGCTTCTGGCTATTATAAATAAGGCTGCTATGAACATAATGGAGCGTGTGTTCTTATTACTAGTTGAACTTCTGGGTACATACCCAGAAGAGGTATTCCTGGATCTTCCGGTAGTATTATGTCCAGTTTTCTGAGGAACCTCCAGACTGACTTCCAGAGTGGCTGTACAAGCTTGCAATCCCACCAACAATGGAGGAGTGTTTCTCTTTCTCCATGTCCTCGCCAGCATCTGGCGTCACCTGAATTTTTGATCTTAGCTATTCTGACTGGTGTGAGGTGAAATCTCAAGGTTGTTTTGATTTGCATTTCCCTGATGAATAAGGATGTTGAACATTTTTTCAGGTGCTTCTCAACCATTTGGTATTCCTCAGTTGAGAATTCTTTGTTAAGCTCTGTACCCCATTTTTAATGGGGTTATTTGAATTTCTGGAGTCCAGCTTCTTGAGCTCTTTGTATATATCGGATATTAGTCCCCTATCTTATTTAGGATTGGTAAAAATCCTTTCCCAATTTGTTGTTGACCTTTTTGTCTTATTGAGATTGTCTTTTACCTTACAGAAGCTTTGCGATTTTATGAGGTCCCATTTGTCAATTCTTGATCTTACAGCACAAACCATTGCTGTTCTGTTTAGGATTTTTTCTCCTGAACCCATATCTTTGAGCGTTTTCCCCACTTTCTCTTCTATTAATTTCAGTGTCACTGGTCTTATGTTGAAGTCTTTGATCCACTTAGACTTGAACTTTGTACAAGGAGATAAGAATGGATCCGTTCGCATTCTTCTACATGCTAACCGCTAGTTGTGCCAGCACTGTTTGTTGAAAATGCTGTTTTTTTCCCACTGGATGGTTTTAACTCCCCTATCAAAGATCGCAAGAAAATCAAGAAGAGGGAAGACCAATGAGTGGATACTTCCTTCCTCCTTAGAATAGGGAACAAAATACCCATAAAAGGAGTTACAAAGACCAAGTTTGGAGCTAAAAGGAAAGGATGGACTATCCAGAGACTACCCCACCCATGGATCCATCCCATAATCAGCCACCAAACCCAGACACCATTGCATATACCAGCAAGATTTTGCTGAAGGGACCCTGTTATAGCTGTCTCCTATGAGGTTATGCTGGTGCCTGGCAAATACAGAAGTGGATGTTCACAGTCATCTATAAGATGGAACATGGGACCCCCAATGGAGAAGCTAGAGAGAGCCCCCAAGGAGCCCCCAAGGGGTCTGCAACCCTATAGGTGGAACAACAATATGAACTAACCAGTAGCCCCAGAGCTCATATCTCTAGCTGCATATGTAGCAGAAGATGGCCTAGTAGGCCATCATTGGAAAGAGAGGCCCCTTGGTATTGCAAACTTTATATGCCCCAGTACAGGGGAATGCCAGTGCCAAGAAGTGGGAGTGTGTGCTTAGGGGAGCAGGGTGGGGGGAGGGTATAGGGAAATTTCAGGATAGCATTTGAAATGTATTTAAAGAAAATATCTAATATAAATAAATAAATAAATAAATAAATAAATAAATAAACAAATAAATGGAAAAACAATAAAAGAAGTAAAATAATTTGTATTTATAGATGATATAATAATATACATAAGTTATCAAAACTTCTAGAAATGATATAATGTCAGCAAAGAGGCAGCATACAAAATACCAACAACTTTCAATACACCACCAACAAATGATGTAATAAAGAGAGCATGGACATGCTGCCAATTTTGTTGTTGTTGTTGTTTGTTTGTTTTTATTAGATATTTTCTTTATTTACATTTCAAATGTTATCTCATTTCCTAGTTTCCCCTCCAAAAATCCCCTATTCCCTCTCCCCTCCCCCTGTTCCCCAAACCACCTACTCCCATTACTGGTCCTGGCATTCCCCTATATTGGAGCATAGAAACTTCACAGGACCTAGGGCCTCTCCTCCCATTGATGACTGACTAGGCCATTCTCTGCTACAAATATAGCTAGAGCCTCATGTTCCATCATGTGCTTTCTTTGATTGGTGGTATAGTTCCAAGGAGCTCTAAAGGTACTGGTTACTCCATATTGATGTTCCTTCTATGGGCCTTCAGTTCCCTTCAGCTCCCTGGATATTTCTCTGGCTCCTTCATTGGGGACCTTGTGCTATGTCCAATGGATGACTGTGAGCATCCACTTCTGTATTTGCCAGGCAATAGCAGAGCCTCACAGGAGAAACCCATATCAGGTTCTTGTCAGCAGGCTCTTGTTGGCATCTGCCTAGTGTCTGGGATTGGTGGTTATTTATGGGGTGGATCCCTAAGTGGGGCAGTCTCTGGTTGGTCATTCCTTCAGGCTCTGCTCCAAACTTTGTAACTCCTTCCCTTTTGTTCCCCATTTTAAGAAGGAACAAAGTATGAATACTTTGGTCTTCCTTCTTCTTGAGTTTCATGTGTTTTGCAAATTGTATCTTGGGTATTCTAAATTTCTGGGCTTATATCCACTTATCAGTAAGTGCATATCATATGATACAGAAAATGTGGTACACTTACACAATGGAGTACTACTCCACTATTAAAAACAATGAATTTATGAAATTCTTAGGCAAATGGATGTATCTGGAGGATATCATCCTGAGTGAGGTAACCCAATCATGCTCTCCATTATAATAGTGTCAAGACCACAAAATATCTTATAATAAATTAACACAGAAAGATCTCTACAATGCAATTTCCAAATCCCCAAAGAAAAAGGCTTGAGAAGGGCATGGAAAAAAATCTCATGTTTATGTGTTGAGAAAATTGAAATTATGAAGATGGCCATCCTACTAAATGTGACTTACAAATCCAATCCATCACAGGTAAAATTCCTAAAACATTTCTTTATACAAATAGAAGAAAATGTCCCCAAATTCATATGGAATCATAAAGTCAAGATAACCAACATAATCCAAAGCAAATAATAATAATAATAATGGACAGATTTTTATTCTAAATGACAATATATAGAACTTCAGCAGTCAAATAACAATATGGGACTAACACAAAAACAGGTATGCTGACTATTGGAATAAAATTGAAAACTCAAACCTGAGGGCATATAACTGTAATCATCTTATATACATACACATACCACACACACACATATATATGTATATATATATATATATATATAGAGAGAGAGAGAGAGAGAGAGATTGAGAGAGAGAGAATTTCATATATATGTATATATACATATATTCATACACACACATGTATATATATATATATATATATATATATATATATATATATATATCCAAGTGCATCAAAGACCTCAATTTGGCACTAAAATGCTACAACTACTAAAGGAGAACATAAGCAATACTGTAGAAGAAATATAGAGGAAAAGACTTTCTGAAAAGGACTCTATTTGCTAATGAATTAATGTCAACAGTTGATAAGAAGGACCACATACAACTAAAATGCTAATGGAAAAAAATCAAGTGAGAGGAGAAACCCACAGAATTGGAAGAAATTCTTGCCAGCAACACATCTAACTAAGGATTAATATCCAGAATATAAAAAGAATTTTTTAAAAAATAATCAAGGAAATAAGCGACTCAGTTAAAAATGACTCAACATTATACTCCACAGAAACTTGCTCAGGAGTGCTTATTGGTGCCCTATTTTCAATATATTTGATATAGAGACAACCTAAACTTTGTTCAACAGATAAATAGATAATTAAATGTGTTACATATACACTATGAAATATTACTTGGCTGCAAAGAAAAATAAAATCATGAATTTTTCAGGCAAATGGATGGGCCTAGAGAAGATAATATTCAATGAAGTATCCTAGTCCCAGAAAGACAAAGACCATATTTTCCCTCTCACCTGTGAATGTTAGGTCGAAATATTTAGGTGTGAGTATAAAAGATGGACTAATCACAGCAACAAGGAGAGTAGAAAGATACCATTAGGTCAGGAGGTTGGGAGGGAAGTTAAGATGATAATTGGATACTGTTAATATAAAATGGAAAAAAATCAGGATGGGGACTTTCTCTGGAAAGGTGGCAGAGAGGGTGATAATAAAGCAGGATAGAGGAAGAATAAAGAACACCAAGATTGCTTCATAAAGCCTCAAAGAATTATGGTATTGTATATTTTCCTATAATTATATATTATACCTATTTTGTATATTTTTATACACTATATTTTAAATGAAACAACAAGCAATCATTTGTCCAGATATGGGACTAACACAAAATACCTATGGGAGTAAATATAGAGACAAAGTGTGGAGCAAAGACTGAAGGAAAGTCCATTCAGATATTGCCCCACCTCCAGGATCCATCCTACATAGTTACCAAACCCAGACACTATTGTGGATGCCAAGAAGTGCTCACTGATGGTAGCCTGATATATCTGTCTCTTGAGAGGCTTTGCCAGTGTCTGACAAATACAGTCGTGGATGCTCATAGCCAACCATTGGACTGAGGACTGGATCCCCAGTGGAGGAGTAAGAGAAAGGATTGAAGATGCTGAAGGAGTTTGCAGCCCCATAAGAGGAACAACAATATCAACCAACCAGATCCCCCAGAGGTCCCAGGGACTAAACCATCAACCAAGGAGTATACATGGAAGGGCCCACGGCTCCAGACACATATGTAGCAGAGGATAGCCTGTTGGGCATCAATGGGAGTAACTGCCCTTGGTCTTGTGAAGGCTCTATGCCCCAGTGTAGGGGAATGCCAAGACAGGGAAGCAGGAGTGGGTGGGTCGGTGGGTGGGTGGGTGAACACTGTCATAGAAACACGGGGAAGGGAAGAGGATAGGGTGTCTCCAGAGGGGAAACCAGGAAAGGGGATAACATTTTAAATGTAAATAAAGAGAATATCTAATAAAAAAATACAAAAAAAAAAAAACAAAAATAAAAGAAAACAAAACAAACAAACAAAAACCCACAAAAAATAACAACAAAAAAAGAAATCTTAGTTTTTAGCTATAACACTTACACTTTTAGTCCTATTGCTACATGGCATTCTTCACTTTTTTGGGTCACATCTTCCATGTTTTAAGAATTGCACTTTTATTTTATATAAGATATGTTTCAGTAAAATGCTACTTTAGCTACTTAAGTTCTCAGTAGCACCATTTCAAACAAATACGGCCATGCTTTGATATAAGAATTTCAGGGCTTCACCATGTTTTGAGCAAGACACAGCAATCCATGCTGGCTTGCATGTATACATAAAATAATATAAGGTACACTTTTATGTCTTAAGCTCTTTTGGTAGGAGTCAGTATAGGTGGCTAAATATAATCTGGACACATTTCTATTTAAACTAGATATATGCTTAAAATGAGATTCAGGAATTTTAGGATCAATGTCATTTCGCAAATATTTGTGAAGCAAAGCACAAGTTCATAATGGGTTTCATTGTAAAGATTATGTGCATTCTAAAAACTTTGACAAGTTTAGAGTCAAAGCTAGCAATGCAGTTAAGAAGAAAATCACCAAATATTAACAATAGGGCAATCAAGGAATTCTATGGGCCATGTCCAGGAGAAGAGTCAGGCTTCGAAGGAATGTAGATCGATAGATTTGGTGTAGCCCCTGATTATTAGTTTTTATCTGGATTGAAGTGTTTTGCTAAATTCAACAAAGTGTATTTGAAATTGAAATAACTTTCCTTGACCAGAAAGCAGTAGGTTCAAATTCAAATAACTGTATTCTTCTATTTGAGATATGCTATCAAAGGACATCTTTGTGATAGATGAAGTTTAGTGCAAACAATAACTGCTTCTTCAGTTAGCTCTGTCAGGCTGTTTTGGTGAGATGGAAAAACTAGAGGAATCAAAGGGTTGTTCAGAGAACCTCAATAGAATTTTATGATACTATTCTTGGGGAAAGTCTTTTCATTGAAAGGAGGCGTCCTGAGTCCAAGGACTCCTGAAATTTGTAGGAGAGGGACAGAGATGTGTTCCATTTCTGATCCAGCCTGGTCATTGGAGTTGGGCATGACAATATTAAGCATCAGAACAGGTACATTAAATAATTGAGACATATTGTAGTTTATCTTTTCACAATTAAAAACCCAGTACCAGGGAAAGAGACAAGCCCAGTTTGTAAATCTTACTGCCTCATAAAGAAGAGAGAGGGTGAAGGTTTTCCAACCACTGAAGATCCCAGCCGGGGGATCAGAAGATCTTTTGTTTGATCTTTTTAAAGCATCCAATAAAGGATGAGAGAAGTCTCAGAAAATGATTGACACTAAGTGGAATTTTGTGCAGTGATGGTCTTTGTAATAGATCCTGCAATTGTTTATTACTTTTTCCCTTTGGGCAATGGTGTGTTAAGATAATTAAGTGAAATTTTTAATTCTGAGCATAGAGGTAAAAGGTCTGAAGAAATGGAGGGGAAACCATTTGCAACCATTACTGCAAGAAGAATATAGGCCAGATAAAGATAACTACTTCAAAAAATGCCCTGCATCATGTTAATGGGTTACACACTCTTCATCAAAGGGGGTTATTTATTGAAGTTATTATATTAAATTTATTCTTTTTATGTTTACTATATCACTCTATTCCAATTATATATGTAGGCTGAATGTCATTTGTGTCCTACTTAGGGTTTCTAATACTATGGTGAAACACCATGACCTAAAAACAAGTCGAAAAGAAAATGTTTTGTCAAATGTTTCCACATCATAGCCCATCATTAAAAGAAGGCAAGACAGAAACTCAAACAAGGTAGGAACCAAGAGGCAGGAGATGATGCAGAGGCCATAGTTGAGTGCTGCTTACTGTCTTTCACATTCTGGCTTCCTTGTCTGCTTTCTTATAGAGCCCAGGGATAACACCACCCACAATGGGCTAGTTTCCCTCCTTCCAATCACCAATTAGGAAAATTCACTGCACTTAAATCTTATGAGGAAATTTCTCAGTTGAGGTCCCCTCCTCTCAGATGACTATAATTCTGGCACATTGACTTAAAGCTAGTTTAAGTTTCTGATATTTTCAAATTGCAGATTATTTAGCTTAATCCATGCTAGACTAATCCATGTCTAAATAAATATATTTCTATAATCACTTTCCGGATTGAAACAGAGGCTCCTGACTATATGTTCCTTCTAAATTATCTCTTGGCTTTCTTGAAAATGAATGCATTCAAGACTGCCAAGGAAAATATCTTGCCATGGGACAAAGCAATTCTATAAAAGAAAAATAATTTTGCAATTAGTTGAGCTCATTTCCCTAAAGAATAATTTATGTTAACAAGTAGATCTGCAGTCTGTCAGTAGTGAAAATATAAAAATCTTTTTACTGAATCCTATTTTCTGCAAGTGCAAACCACTGACATTTTAATTTTGCTTGGAAGACTTAAAAATGTTTCTTGGGGTAGTTTTTGCAAAATAAAAAAATGAGTAATGAGTGCCAACACAATTCTGTAATTGTTGGGAACTGAGTTCAAAAGACATCTGCTTATATATCCTACTTCTGTGTCCAAGGACAATTAATTGGATCATTGTTAGATGGTTAGAAATATACACAAAGGCAGGGAAAATACTTTCACAAATGAGAGTGTTCTAGTGAGCTGAAGGAAAAGGTACACTCCAAAAGCCCTGGGCAATGAGCCTCAAGACCCTTTTAGTTCATTTACATAACACCCAAGTATCCCATGCTTTTTATGAGAGGATTTTCTTGAGCATGCTCAGTTTGCTCAGTTTAGTTTATGAAATTTAAGTGGGGAAGGTCTTGCAGCTTTTCACTTCTAACTGGTTTCCTTTAAATGTCAATCATGGCATTGTTTATTAGTTTGACTTTTCTCTATTTTCCTGTCGAATTCTATTTGAATAGTAAAATAGGAATACACTATTGTATTGTCTAAACCAAATTCACTAACCAAGCTTTAATTCTGTTAGTCAATTACTTTTCTGTTGTGAAAAAAAATTACTATAACCATGGGGAATTTAAGAAGTAAAGACTTTAGACCACCAGAAGCAGTGAGCTGCACATATTCCTGTGAGCTACTTATCTATCCCCAAGTTCTGCCTGCTTTGGCAGACATTGGAACAACCAAGTAGAACACTAGGCACTTTGCCTGTCTGGTTACCTTGGACACACCCAGGAGCTGCTAACTGTGCATTGTCCCCTGAACTCCACTTTCTGGTCCACAACTATCTGGTCTGTATTCCCAGAGACTTGCTTGCACCAGGAATAACCAGATGATTAAAGCCAGCATAAGAACACAACCAATAAAATTCAGGACAATATGGCACTGCCAGAGCAGAGCTATTCTACTATAGCAAGCCCTGGATATGTTAACACAATGGAAGCACAAGAAAATGACCTTAAATCCAATTGTATGAAAATGAGAGAGACTTTTAAAGAGGAAATGAATAAATCCCTTTAAAATTTTCAGGAAATACAATCAAAGAAGATGGAGAAAATGAATAAAACTACTCATGACCTGAAAATGGAAATAAAAGAAAAAAAGAAAAGAAAAGCTGAGGGAATCATGGAGCTGGAAAACAAAGGTAAGAGAACAGGAAATTTAAACATGGGCATTATAAACAGAATACAAGGGGTAGAAGAGAGAATCTCTGGCATAAACATAAACGAGACCACAGAAGAAACTGATACACCCATCAACAAAAGGCTAAATCTAAAAAAGTTTCTAACTCAAAACATCCAGGAAATATGGGACAGTATAAAAAGACCAATTATAAGAATAATAGAAATAGTAGAAGAAGAAGATTCCCAGTGCAAAGGCCTAAAAATACCTTCAAGAAAATCATAGCAGAAAATTTTCCTAACCTAAAGAAAGAAATGGCACTACACTTATAAAAAGCTTGCAGAACACCAAATATATTGGATCAAAAAAGAAAGTCTTTGCACCACCACATAAGTAAAACACTAAATGTACAGAACAAAGAAAGAATATTAAAAGGTACAGGAGGAAAAGGCCAAGCAACATATAAAGGCAGACCTATCAGAATCACATCCACATCTCAACAGAGACTTTAAAACCAGAAGTGCCTGATTAAATGTCTTACAGTTTTTCTGAGCCCACAGATGTCAGCTGACACTACTAGACCCAGAAAAACTTTTACTTACTGGAGATGGAGTAAACAAGATTTTCCATGATAAAACCAAATTTAAACACTATCATCAATCTCAGTATATAGACAATAATAGAAGAAAAACTAAAACTCAAGAGATTTATCTACACCTAAGAAAACATTTAGTAATTCCACTCAAGCAAAAAACAATAAAAGGGAAGCACACACACACACACACACACACACACACACACACACACACACCCCTAACACCACCAACATCAAAGTAACAGAAATTACCAATCATTGATCTTTAATATTTTTCAACATCATTTGACTCGATTCTCCACTAAAATGACACAGGCTATCAGAATGATACAGAAACAGGCTCCATCTTTCTGCTGCATACAAGAAATACACCTCAACATCAAGCATGGACATTACCTCAGCTTAAGGGGATAGAGAAACATTTTCCAACCAAATATATCCAAGAAACAAACTATGGTAACCTTTTTTATACCTAATAAATTAAACTTTCAATCAAAATTAATCAAAAGATATGGGGAAGGACACTTCATACCGTACATCAATGAAAAAAAAACCTACCAAAAGAACATCTCAATTCTGAATATCTGTGCCCCAAATGCAAGGGCATCTACACTGTTTTTGTAGTTTTAAAGAATAAATTTATTGATTAATTCATAAACCACATGGCCAACTGGGGCATATAAAGTTTGCGTGTCCAATGGGCCTCTTTCCAGTGATGGCTACTAGGCCATTTTTTGATACATATGCAGCTAGAGTCAAGAGCTCTGGGGTACTGGTTAGTTCATAATGTTGTTGCACCTACAGGGATGCAGATCTCTTTAGCTCCTTGGATACTTTCTCTAGCTCCTCCATTGGGGGCCCTGTGATCCATTCAATAGCTGACTGTGGGCATCCACTTATGTGTTTGCTAGGCCCCGGCCTAGTCTCATGGGTGGGTAGGGGAGTGGCAGGGGAGAGTATGGGGGACTTTTGGGATAGCATTGGAAATGTAATTGAGGAAAATCCGTAATAAAAAAAAAGGAAAAAAAAAAAAAAAGAAGTTCAGTCAGAAGTATTTGTGCAAAAGAAAACAGAAAATAAATGAGTGATAACTGGGAAAGCCCAGTTACATCTCACGCACACTTGCAAATAGGTAAAATTACATTGAAAATGAAGACTTGTCTTTTATTTGAAGTCATAGCTGTTGGCCACACTTTTCTCACCCTTTTGTAAATTATCATCTTTTGGCTTGGCAATGTTCCTGCTGGAAAATTAATAAATGCTTTCTCTGGGAAAAAAATCAGCAAGTTTATGTTTGTCCCTTGGCCTGAGCTATGCTGTCAGACACCCCCCAGATCACCCTGCTTTTTTAAGTTTTTAAAAAATAATTTTATTTTTCTTAAAGGATAGATAACTTAGTCTTAAACTGCTCGCTGAACATAACACATCAATAGTGCAAGACTTGAACATTTCATTCTCACCAATGAACAGGTTACTTAGACAGAAACTAAACAAATATATAGTGGAATTATCAAGCATTAAGAATCAAATATGAGTCAAATGGACCTAACAGATATATCTACAGAATATTTCTCCCAAATATAATACCTTCTCCTCAGCATCTTATAGAACATTCTCCAAAATTGACCATATAATGGTTACAAAATAAGTCTCAACAGATACAAAAGCATTGAAATAATCCCCATGTATCTTATCAAATCACCACGGATGAAAGCTGGACTTCAACAACAGAAACAACAGGAAATTAACAGACTCATGTCAACTGAACAACTCTCTACTCAATGAGGAATGAGTCAAGGAAGAAATAAAGAAAGAAGTTTTAACTTTTTAGAATTCAATAAAAATGAAGGTACAACATAGCTAAACTTATGCATAATGAAAGCAGTCCTAAGAGGAGTTCAGAGTAGTAAGTGACTACATAAAGTAATTGAAGAAATCTAATACTAGCTACTCATCAGCAGGTCTTAAAGCTCAAGAACAAAAAGAAGCAAACACACATGAGAGGAGTAGACAGCAAGAAATAATCAAACTCATGGATGAAATCAGTATATTAGAAACAAAGAGACTATAACGAATCAATGAAGCCAGGAGCTGTTTTTTTGTTTGTTTGTTTGTTTGTTTTTGTTTTTTTTTGTTAATCAACAATATAGAAAAACTCTTAACAAAACTAACTTAAAGGAAGAGAAACAGTGTCCAAATTATCAAAATCGAAAATAAGAAGGGAGACATAACTGCAGACACTGAGTAAATTAAAAAAATATTCCTCAGTATATTTCAAGTAAGTCTTATTTCAAAACCTATACTGCACAAAATTGGAAAATCTAAACAAAATGAGTGATTTCTTCTATAGATACCACTTTGCAAAGTTAAATCCAGATTAGGTAAACTATTTAAACAGTCCTATATAGTCCTATATCATCTAAGGAGACTGGAAGGAAGGGACATCTATAATTCCTCACAGAAAGTCAGTAGTGAGGTATTTCCTTCAGCAAGGCTATACTTCTTCCTCAAACAATGCCAAAAATGAAAATGGCTAATCATATGAAGGTTATTTCATTCATGTCATCCATCATTTTTCCCACAAATTTCTAAATAATTACAAAAAAAAAATCTTAAGGGCAGGGATACAAGAGTATAGACAGCATGCTTGATGTACACAGCCATCCATTGTACAGAACACAGAGTCCCCAATGAAGGACCTAGAGAAAGTATCCAAGGTGATGAATGGGGTTTGCAGCCTTATAGGTGGAACAACAGTATGAACTAACCAGTGCCCCCCAGAGCTCCCTGAGATTAAACCACCAACCAAAGAAAACACATGGTGGGACTCATGGCTCTAGCTGCATATGTAGCAGAGGATGGCCTAGTTGGTCATCAATGGGTGGAGAGGCCCTTGGTCCTGTGAAGGTTCTATGTCCCAGTAAAGGGAATAATAGGGCCAGGAAGTAGGAGTAGATGGGTTGGTGAGCAGGGGGAGGCAAAAGGGGGTAGGAGTTTTCGGAGGGGAAACCAGGAAAGGGGATAACATTTGAAATGTAAATAAAGAAAATATCTAATAGAAAATGAAGAACAAAAAAGATAGCTGCTTCTTTTCCTGAGGAGCATAAGAGAGAACTAAAACAGTCCTATAGAAAGTGAAAGCCACTTAGAAACAAATATTTGGAATAGTATGATAAGGGAAAGAGATGAACCTAGGGGCTTTATAAAATATGTAACCCAAAGCCCTGTCTACTGGACTCTCAGTCTGGGATCCTTCCATCCTGCTGGAAGTTGTCAGCTTGCTTCAAAAATATTTTTTAACTTTGACTTTTTCTGAGTTTCCAACTTCTGTGTCTTCGAGACAGTCAGTTTTTTAGTTATCTCAGGGTATGAACCATCACCCAATATTCCCATTCTACACTTACATAACTGAATAAATATCCCAATCAATAACTAGAAGGACTGGGGAGTACTCAGCCTCTGATGACTTCTTCTTAGCTAGTGGACTCTCTGACTATTATTAGCATGGGTGGAAACCCCCTCAAGCACCTATTCCTTCTTGAATAAGTATACCAGAAAATTTAGTTTTGGGAGAACAGCCAATTTTAGTCTCAAATAGCCAAGTGGAGGTTTGTCCTATGAATTTGTACAATAGAGGAATAGGGCAAAAGTTTATGACATTCATGAGCTAAGAGATACCACTTCCAGAATCTGAAGGACCAATCACTTTCCCTGGAAAAATTTTTCTAAAAGAAGAAAAAAAAACCTCATCTAATATACTTTCCCTACAATTTCACCTTTATACCACATGTATAGCATTCTTTATGGAAACTCAGAAAAAATAATGAAATACATTCTGTCTCAACAATTTTTGAGAACCTAAGATTCCCTTAGGTTGCCTTTCCAATAGACCATGCTTTTGTTTATATATTCCCCATCTTCAGTCTCTTCATTTGTCATTGTCTCTCTTTCATCTTGATCATCTTCCCCTTCAGTTTGGTGTGTACCTGGGAGACATAAAGATCATACAGTCAGTATGATAGCTAATAGCCTTCTGGTAATTCACCAGATCTCTTGGAGATTTGCTGTGCCTGGAAGTCCGTTCTTTTCCCAGATGGATACTTTTAAAGTTAAAAGAAATATGTTTCAATCCTTCTATAGGTAAACTTGTGAAAACACAAAATTGATTGGTATTTGTTATTTTTCTGAGTCATCTCTCCAAGAAAACAGAAGGGAGATCTTTTTAGAGAAGGAAAGTGTTTAACAGATCCAAGAATTTTTGTAACTTAGATTGTATCATGTGGAAACAGGGATGCTCCAAGTTCTTTCTCTCTGATTTTAATCACTCATTTAATTTTGACTTATTGCTCTAGATATCAATTCAATCATTGTACCAAATAAGAATAGGATGTTGATACCCATGTCTTGATCCCGATTTAGAAGAAATTTTCTAAATTAATTATAACTTTGGATATAAGCTTTTCATAGATAACCAATATTAGCTTTTCTCCTGTTCCTAGTTTGTTGATGATCCTATTGTGAAAGAATGTTGATATATGTCTATTGTACATCAATGTGTTGTTTTTATTGATGTGCATATATTACAATATCCTTATATCCTTAGACTGAAACCAATTGGACCATGGTGTATAGTGTATTTAACATATTAAAATTGATGATACTGAAAATAGATTTCTATATTTATCATAGAACTTGATATAGATATCTCATTTTCTGCTCTGTCTTTATTTGCTTTCTATAATATAACGAAACTGGAATATTGTGACTTTAGACTGTCCTCAAACTCACTGCTGTATATAGATGATACAGAATAAGGGTGGTTAAGTCCTTAGGGGTTTATTGTCAGGATTCCAAGATGAAAGAATCCTCAGTTATCACATGTTTCCAAATACCATTTCTACATTGAGAAAAGTGAAAATAGAAGACATTGAAAGGTCAAGGTATTTAATTATAAAGTAAATCTGTGAAAAACTTGGAGAAGAAACAAACTCTTACTGAAATCTGAAGCATGCTACTGTATCAATCATGTACTTCATATTCCTAACTTATTATAAAATTATCTGATCTATAGTTTGATAGAAATTAGAAAAAGAGAACCCACTAGAAATTAGAAAAGGCAATAGAAGATATTGTAACACTTACACATTTTTAATATGATTCTACTATAATAAACTTCTGTGAGAAAATTATACTGAACCAGAGCTTTAAAAATATGACTTGTTAACCTGACTGGTCTGAATTTGTACAATTAGCATTATTTTTAATTTGAAAAGAAAAATTAGGATGTAAGACATTGTTTTCCTAATTTGATCATAAATCAGTTATAGTTGTGGAAAATCCTGTTATCAGTTAAATAGCAAGATTCATGAGTATGTGTGTACCTCTTTTAAGTACTTGATTTTTAACAGAATTCACAATGCAATGTGAAATAATTTGGAGTTTCCTTCTCTTCAGGTTTTAATTAGGCTCCTGATGGAACACAGTCTCATTTAGAACATACTAATATTCCAAAAACCTATTGAGTTATGTACTATTTTTTAATTAAAAATATCAGGAATTATTTTGTTCTGACATATATGCTCTGGCCTAAACCAGTGTGTTCCATATAGAATGGACAGTAGACCATTCTAATTCTAGTGTGTTTATTTTTCCTCTACAATAATGTTTTGTGAAACAAATGCTGGTGAAAATAACTTAGGAAAGTAAATGGAAAAACTTAATTAGGTGAAAGAAAATCAACACACCACAGCCTGTACCCCTGAGCTAAAATGCAAAACAATGTTGTTCTTACAAGAAAAACATCCTTGGTTTTCAATAAGTATAGCAGAGATTAATGACCCTTTAGTTGAAAGACTCGAGTAGAAAATATCTGTAAATCATTTGTTGGTTTGAAGGAAAATATCCCAAGAATGTTTTATTAGATGTTTTGTTTCAGTAATAACATTCGTCTTTTTTTTTCTGCAGCACTGCCAGGAATATGACCAATCAGAGAATGGTAATTGCATTGCTCTGTAATGCAGCTCCACACTCTATAAGTGTTTGACTGCAAGACAATCTAAATAAGTTGCCTGAGTGATTGATATATACCCACAATCTATCTGATATACTTAGAGGAGTCTATCCTTTTTCCTTTCATACTAAGTAAAAAAGACAAAAAAAAAATGTATAAATATTGTTTTAAATGGGCTATAAACTGGACAGCATTTTTTGACTTATAATTTCATAAATTTCATTCATATGTTTGAACAAAAGACATTTCAGCATGCAATCCATCTTTTATCTTTCCTGTTGTACTCATTGTTTCCTTTTTGTCTGTATATCAGTCTCCCTACTTTCTTATCACCCATGTTCTAGGAAATTAGAAGATTAAAAAAATGTGATGTTTTACTATTCATAGATTTCTTTGACTATCTTTCTTTATCTTTTATAAATCGCGACTAGTTAACCAATTTAATCAAGAATATCCTGGGACAAAACAAACCAGCAAAAACATGGAGAAGTCATATACACTTAATGTGAACATCATTGATGAATAATTCATCATATCAATACAGAGAGTAGAAATAATTAAAACATTTTGAATTAAAACAGATAAGAAAAATAAGAATTTAAAAATAAGTGTGCCTCACATGATATGCTACTGCAACAGTGACTCAAAAGTTACAGAATTAACTAATTGCTACCTGGTTGGATATAAGGCCCACTTCATGAGATAGAACCCATTCCTGACACTGCTCTGCTGTTCAAGCAGCTGAGACATATCAGATATACCATGTGTGGGAAAACTCCACTAACTAAGGTTGAAAGTCCACCATGACTGGATAACTTCTGGGCCCAGTGCAATATCGGAGACTCCCTTTGTTAGCAGAACTTTTCCTTCCCTGACTTTATCTGGGGAATTCTAATCCATACACATATACCTCTACCAGAGGAGGGTCACATAGCCTCAGATTATAAGGTCAATTCCCTTTCTCCTCATAAAATCCTGTCCAGCTAGTACCTGAGATTCCTTTAATGCTTACCCATGCTAATCAAATACTCTAGGTACTCTAAACCCCAAGCCAATGATTTTCTCCACAACCTAGATGCCCCTACCCTCAGTCCAAACTTTTTAAGTGTTGAATTACCCTAAATAAAGTTGATCTGCCTCCTGATAGCAGGTCCAGGGTGGTCTTTCACCATGTACTCACAGGGCTTCCAAACCTCATGTTCAATGTCTCTGCCCACACTACCTTTGTGGATATTATTGGCTGACAATCCATGACAGCAGGGAGACCCACAGCCATGGACCTAAGGAAAAACCAAATACCACTGATATCTTAGTGGAATCCAGCTATAACATGACTTCTTATAACATCCTTCAGCAAATCCTACCAGCATGTGTCACCACAACCGGCTTCTTATAACATCCTGCCACATTCATACATCAATGTCTTGTTCAGTCATCATGAGAATAGCTTTAGAATACCTTATTTCTATAGTGATGGGAAGAAACACAGAGACTTACAACTAGCCAGTATGCATATATACAGAGACATTATAACACCCAGTCCTAAATGAGATATCATATCTCTCCCCTCAGTACTCAGGAAACATTGTATAAGAGAAGATGAAAACATTGTAAAAGGCAGAGGGATAAATAACACTAAGGAAACAAGACTTTCTAAATATAGCAGGATTGGTGCACATTTAAACTCAAAGAGACCATGCCCAGGCCTGCATAGGTCTAAGCTAAATAAGGCCCACACTGAGTGGGGAAGTGGATATAAGCCACCTTCAGTAACAAGAAAGCTATCTGAAATTGACAGTTGTTAACAAAGGAGAAATTGGTCTTTTGGGTAAACTGCTATGATCAGAGTGGAGCATCTGTCCTTGTAATATGTTGGAGCATTCATCTTTAATGGATGGAACTAGAAAATATCATCCTGACATGAGTCAGACCCAAAAGGATATGCAAAATATGTAATCACTGATGAGTGCTGTATTAGTCAGGGTTCTCTAGAGTCACAGAGTTTATGGGTAGTCTCTATACAGTAAAGGAATTTATTGATAATTTACAGTCTGCAGTTCAATTTCCAACAATGGTCAGTATCAGCTGTGAATGGAAGTCCAAGTATATAGCAGTTCCTCAGTTCTGCACAGCAAGCAGGCAAGAGAGAAAGAGAGAGAGGAGAGAGAGAGAGAGAGAGAGAGAGAGAGAGAGAGTCCCTTCTTCCAATGTCCTTATATGGTCTCCAACAGAAGGTGTAGCCCAGATTAAAGGTGTGTGCCACCACACCTTTAATTCCAGATGACCTTGAACTCAGAGATCTCTCTGTCTTAATCTTCTGGAATTCACAGCCACTATGCCTCAAGATCTCCATACCAAGATCCAGGTCAGAAACTTCTATCTCCCAGCCTCCAAATTAGGGTCATTGGTGAGCCTTCCAATTGTGGATTGTAGTTCATTCCAGATATAGTCAAGTTGACAACCAGGAATAGCCACTACAAGTGCATATTAGCCATAAATGACAGGACTCTATGTTATATGCCACAGACCCAAAGAAGTTAAACAAGAAGGAAGGTGCATGGAGGACCCTTGAATCTCACATAGAAGGGGTGGGGGGATGAAATAGTGAAAGACTCTAAGACTCCCAAAGGGAGACACTCACTCAAGCCCCAGGACAGCCGCGCACCCAAGAAGACACTGAGACCGAACTCAGGATGTAGAGAGTAAGATTTTATAAAGCAGCAACAAGCAAGCACATGGACCAGAGGCTCTGGGGTCGAAACTCATACACCAAGCAAGGTGCAGAGGAGATTCGACAACCAGCCCAAATTTTTCACAGGCTTTTATAGGAGAAGGGCAAAGGGGGAGCAGGGCAGGGAAAGTACAAATGTGCGTCACTAAGGAGTTCTGCCAAAGGTTATTCCCAGGGACTTTCCAAGGGGCTTTTCGTAACCAAGGGGTCGTGTCCTATATTTTGGCAATGTATTTGATTTATTGGAACATTCTGAGGTTTGTTCAAACCCTTATCTTGAAAATGTTCCTGGCACAGTCCTAAGTTGGGAGGGTTTGGACTGGGTTTGTTCCAGGAGAACCTTATCTAAAAATGTTCTTGGAACAGTTTCCATTTGGGAGGGGGTCGGACTTCTGGGGTGAGAAGTTCAGGAGTGTTCCGGGAACAGTTTCTGGATGGGAGGGGTAAGAGGACTAGAGGACTTGAGTTCAGGAAGAGTTCAGTTTTTCCTCTTTCATTCCCCCCTTCTTCTAGTAAAAAGCTCTAATCCTAGAGCGGGGTATCGGCTTCCTGGAGGACCCGATATTGTTGCCTTAATACCATAACTTGCACTGCATTTATTCTTTCTCTAATAAAAGCTACTAACTTATTGAGTATGCAAGGGCCAAAAGTAAGCAAAAGCATAAGTGTAATTAAGAGTCCTGCTATGGAGGAGAGGAGAGTGGTAAGCCAAGGGGACTTATTAAACCAGCTTTCGAACCATCCTTGTTGGCTTTCTCTTTCTCTTTTACGCATATCTAGGCGTTCTCTAAGTTTGGCCATAGAGTCTTTGATTACTCCTGAATGATCAACATAAAAACAACATTCTTCTTTTAGGGCAGCACAAAGTCCTCCTTCTTTAAGGAATAATAAGTCTAATCCCCTCCTATTTTGCAGCACTACTTCAGACAGGGAAGTTAAAGATTCTTCTAATTTAGTTATAGACTGTTCTATAGTTCTAAGATCAATATCCATAGCTGTACGTAATTCTTCATAGTATTGGGGGGTCTGAATTAAGGCAGCGGTCCCTGTACCTACTCCCACTGCTACTCCTAATCCTAAAAGTACTGCCAGAGTTAAGGTAATGGGCTCTCTTCTCCAGCGGACCCGATGATCAAACTTATCTAAAAAGGAGCTATCATCATGATACAGGAGTCTAGGAATAAGTTGAACTAAAATACAGAAATCTTTGGAACTATTAAAAACAGATATAGATACACAAGGGGTGAGACCGGTATTGCAAGCCCATACTGTGTCTATGGGGGGCACCAGATACTGACCACTTTTGCTAGGCTGGATGTTCTGGGTCTGATTACAAAGGTGCCGTTTATCCTGAGGCGCCTGGCCTAAACAGAGCCCACTTCCTGAAACTGCTGCCAGAGTCAGCTTTCTGTTTTCCCCCCAAAGGCATTGAGAATGATCTGAAGTAGTATTATAAGTCCTGATTTGAGCAATTCCTTCATAATAAGGGGGCCTAGAGGCATAGCATAACCAACATGATTGAGTCATATTAGGATTAGTCCTATTCAACACCAAAAAAGCTCCTTGGACTAGACTGACCAGACGGCTTTCTGTGTCTAGGGGCGATGGGGAAACTAAGGTCGTCCTCATGAGGGAAGTATTAGTCCCTAGGGAAGGTCTTGCTGTGTTGGGCTGTGGAGTTGGTGGAGCTGGTACAGCCGGGACTTGTGGGGGAGCTGGTACTATTGGGGGACCCTGTTCTGTAAGGACTTTATTGGGCCCTATGGGGGTTACCGCTAGGTCTCTCACTGTTAATCTGATCGTGAAAATGAATCCAGGGTCTCTTGGTGAAATATATATGCGCAAACCCCACCTATTTCCTTTAAACCAACTCAAACGATTTTGTTTCCCTTTTTCGGTGAATTTTATAATTAAGGGGTTGCAATATTTACCCTTGCATGGTCCTGGGGGGCTGTTTTTAAGAGCGCACCCACTCTCTGGATATTTATAGGAGTTCCTTTCTCCTTGGTCTGGCCTATCATAACCACTACCTCGTTTTACCGTGATTAGATCCCAGTCAGAGGAAGGCTTCCAGTAGGCTTCCCCTGTCGTTTCACATGTCCATTTGCCACAAAAATAATCTGATGCCCCTCCACATTCTTGTTGAAGCCTTCCGCTCCGACCCTGACCAGGGCAAACATAAAAATGTGCAGCTCTAAGATTAGCTCGGTAGAATTGCCCTGAACATCCATAGTTGTTCCCTATCCCACTTGGAACACACCGCTGCTCAGGGGGTGGGTTACTAAGATCAGTATGGTCGGGGAGGTCCTAATTGGGAGATCCTGCTGCTAACTTACAGATGTCAGGGGTGAGATCAGGCCACCAAGTCCAAGGGGGAAGGACTGCAGTGATTGCCCATACAATGTTTCCCTCCCCATTAAGCACTTCCCATGACTGTTGAATTGGGGCATGAGGGTTGTGGTTCCCTAGGCTTAGGGTGGCGCCCGCGACACAAGCGAAGTTTAAGAGGATTGTCAGTAGTTGCCACCGTCCAGTTGTCTTCATGGTTGTCTCTACCCTGGCTGGGAGCCTTCTTGACGTGGGAGGCGTGGATCCAGGCGGCGATTCCGTCTACCTTTACTGCTGTAGGAGTTGTTAACAGCACCAGGTATGGTCCTTTCCACCGAGGCTCAAGAGTGCCGGTGCGATGTCGTCTGACAAGGACCGAATCTCCAACCTGGAACCCGTGGGGCACTGCTGTAGTCCCCGGTGCATAAGCTTCTTTGATCTGATCCCAGATCTGTGTTCTGACAACTTCCAAGGCCTTTAAATGGGTAAACAGAGCAGAGGGTGAGGAAGAGTCAACACAGGGATCCAGTATCCCTCCAGACTCAGTCAAGGGGGGCGGTCCCCCATGTAGAATTTCATAAGGGGTAAGGCCGAAACGTCCAGGTGTGTTTCGGACTCTAAGGAGCGCAAAGGGAAGGAGGGTCACCCAGTCTTTACCGCTGGTCTCAATAGCTAATTTAGTTAGGGTCTCTTTTAGAGTCCTATTCATTCTTTCTACCTGTCCTGAGCTTTGGGGTCTATAAGCACAGTGTAATTTCCAATCAGTCCCCAATTGTGTGGCCAATCCCTGACTTACCTGGGCAACAAATGCGGGCCCGTTATCTGAGCCAATTACCTTAGGGATCCCAAACCGAGGTAGGATTTCTTCAAGGATCTTCTTAGTCACTACCTTAGCAGTTTCAGACTTGGTGGGAAAGGCCTCTACCCACCCTGAAAAAGTGTCTATAAATACCAGCAGGTACTTGTTACCATATATTCCTGGTTTAATTTCAGTGAAATCCACTTCCCAGTAAACTCTGGGGCGATCCCCTCGTTGTCTCTTTCCTTGTTCTTTATAAGGTCGGGCAGCATTAGTGAGCGCACAAGCTCGACAGGACTCTACTACCTGTTGCACCACCGTATTTAATTCTTGGATCTGATATCTGGAATTTTTAATAAGTTTCAAGAGTTTGTCAACCCCTAAATGGGTGAATTGATGCAGTTTCTGGACAAATTCTCTTCCCTCTTTGGCAGGTAGCTTGATACGCGCTTGGGAAAAATAGGGAAGCTGATCCGCAGTCCAGATGAGCTCCCTAATATCATATTCTTCTTTTTGGTCCTGGCGTGCTTCTTGACGAGGTTCTGGCATGGGCTCGCCTCCCTCCACCAAGACTGCTTTTTCTAGAGCAGCTTGCTTTTGACAGAATATACAATTAGGATGAGTCACTGGTGAGGGTCCTGACGAGGGCCCACTCTTTCCTGCCAAAGCCATCACCCCCTGAGCTGCCTGCTTTGCTGCTACATCAGCCATCTGGTTTCCTTGGGCCACAGGATCCTGACCTTTTTGGTGTCCCGGACAATGGATAATGGCCACTTTCTTTGGCATATGTATAGCCTCAAAGAGGGCTAGAATTTCTTCTTTGTTTTTAATGTCTTTTCCTGCCGAGGTAAGTAGCCCCCTCTGTTGGTAGATGGCCCCATGGATATGGGCTGTAGCGAAAGCATAACGGCTGTCAGTGTAAATGTTAATCGCCTTACCTTCAGCCAACCGCAGGGCTTGGGTTAGTGCCATAAGTTCAGCCTTCTGAGCCGAGGTTCCTTCTGGAAGACCACTCACCCAAATTACCTGTTTTCCATCTACTACGGCCGCTCCTGCTCTCCTTTTTCCCTCCACCACAAAGCTGCTGCCATCTGTGTACCAGGCAGGCACACCCGGCCAAGGCTGATCAGTTAGATCTCTCCTCGTTCCAGTTTCCTCAGCCAGGACATCAGCACATTGATGTACAGGAGTGGAGTCGTCCGCCAAGGGGAGGAGGGTAGCAGGTTTGAGGATGGCAGGTGGAGCAAAAGTTACTCGATCATTTAGCAACAAACTCTGGTAGTGGGTCATCCGGGCATTAGTCATCCACCGGTCAGGGGGCTGACGTACAATACTCTGCAGAGCATGGGGGGCGATTACAGTCACATGCTGACCCAGAGTAAGCTTGTCAGCGTCTTTAACAAGCAGGGCTACTGCGGCAATGGCTTTCAAACAGGAGGGCCAGCCGCTGGCAACTGGGTCGAGCTTTTTAGATAAGTAGGCCACTGGCCGCTTCCAGGGCCCCAGAGTCTGAGTCAAAACCCCGCGGGCTACTCCAGCCCGCTCATCAACATATAGGGTAAAAGGCTTAGTCAGATCTGGTAAAGCCAGAGCGGGGGCTGCAAGCAGGGCTGCCTTTATACTGTCAAAGGCTTTTTGGTGTTCCTCAGTCCAGGTGAATGGGACTTTTTCCTTAGTAAGTGGATATAGAGGGCCGCCAGTGTTGTGAACCCTGGTATCCAGAGTCTGCAAAAGTCCGCCGTCCCCAGGAACTCACGTACTTGGCGCGGGGTGGTGGGGGTTGGGATCAGCATCACAGTCTTTTTTCTGGCCTCGGTGAGCCACCGCTTTCCTTCCCGGAGGGTGTACTCTAGGTAGGTCACCTCAGTGCGACATAGCTGGGCTTTCTTAGCCGATACCCGATACCCCAACTCACCCAGTTCATTCAGGAGCCTCTTGGTTCCTTCAAGGCACAGTTCCTGAGTTGAGGCTGCAATCAGCAAGTCATCTACATACTGTAAGAGAGAAATCTGAGGATTCTGTGCCCTAAAAGGCGCAAGGTCACGGTGGAGTGCTTCATCAAAAAGAGTAGGAGAGTTCTTGAATCCTTGGGGCAACCTTGTCCAGGTTAGCTGGCCTGTATATCCTCCTTCTGGGTCCCTCCACTCAAAAGCGAACAGTGGCTGGCTATTAGGGTGTAATCGAAGGCAGAAAAAGGCATCTTTTAAGTCCAGAACAGTGTACCAAGTCCGCTCTGGTGGGAGGGAACTTAGTAGGTTGTAAGGATTTGGAACAGTAGGGTGAATGTCCTGTACTCTCTTGTTAACCTCTCTTAAATCTTGCACTGGTCGATAATCATTAGTCCCAGGCTTCCGCACTGGCAGGAGAGGTGTGTTCCAAGGGGATTGGCAAGGCACTAGAATTCCTTGCTCTATCAGTCTCTGAATATGCGGCCGGATGCCTTCTTTAGCTTCCTTACTCATAGGGTATTGCTTGATCGAGACGGGGGAGGCATCGGCTTTTAACTCTACCACGACCGGAGGCACTTGTTTAGCTAATCCCATCCCTGCCTGCTCAGCCCATACTCCAGAAAAAACGGATAGCCATTCAGGGTCTGGCAATTGTTTGGGACCCTGCTCATGGAGGCGATACTCTTCCTCTAAATTTAAAACCAAACATGCTATAGGAGTCTCTCCCCAGGTGATTTCTGGTCCCTTTGAGGTGAACTGGACTTGAGCTTTAAGTTTGGTCAACAAGTCTCGTCCCAGAAGGGGCGCAGGGCATTCAGGAATCACAAGAAAAGAGTGAGTTACTTGATTTTTTCCTACTTCCAAAACTCTCTTAGTAGTCCAGGGGTAAAATTTACTGCCAGTAGCTCCTATTACCATAGTCTTTTTACTTCCTAATTGTCCTAACGGTTTAGTCAAAACTGAGTGTTCTGCTCCTGTGTCTATTAAAAAATTAACAGGAGTCCCCTCCACAGAAAGTGTTACCCTAGGCTCAGGGAGGGGATCCGAGCCCCGACTTCCCTAGTCTTCCTTCATAGTCAACACCTTGGGTTCTCTTGGCTTCTTTTTGGGGCAATCTTTAGCCCAATGTCCTTTTTCTCTACAGAATGCACACTGGTCTCTTTCAAGTGGAAGTTTCTGTTCTCTTGGAGGTCTTCTTGCCCTGTTGCCCAGGTACCCTGACTGTTCTTTTTCTGCCCTTTTTGCACCTACTACTGTAGCCAAAATTCTGGTTAAATTTCTCTCCTGGCGGCGATCACGCCGATTTTCTCTCTCTTCCATCTCTTTCTTTTCTCTCTCTTGCTTTTCTTCTTCTGTCTCCCTCTTATGATACACTTTTTCAGCTTCTTTTACTAAATCTTGTAAAGTATAATCTTGGAGCCCCTCTAGTCTCTGTAACCTTTTCTTAATATCAGAGGCAGACTGACCAATGAAAGCCAGAGCCACAGCTGCTTTCTGACCCTCTGAAGAGGGATCAAACGGTGTATATCTCCTGTAAGCCTCCATTAGTCGTTCTAAGAAAACAGAGGGTGGCTCCACTGGTCCCTGAAGGACCTCTCTTACCTTGGCCAAATTAGTAGGTCGCCGTGCAGCCCCTTTGAGCCCCGCCACTAGAGTCCGACGGTAGACCGTGAGACGCTCCCTACCTTCCGCGGTGTTGTAGTCCCAATTAGGGCGAGTCAAGGGGAAGGATTCATCTATGAGATTGGGGAGGTTAGTGGGGGTCCCATCTTGTCCCAGGACATTCTTCCTGGCTTCCAGCAGAATTCTTTCTCTCTCCTCCGTAGTGAAGAGGACCTGCAAAAGCTGCTGACAATCATCCCAAGTGGGTTGATGGGAGAACATAAGTGATTCAAGGAGCCCAATAAGCCCAGAGGGGTTTTCTGAGAAAGAAGGGTGGTTAGTTTTCCAATTATATAAATCAGAAGAGGAAAAAGGCCAGTATTGCAAAGGAATGAGATCGTTAGGTCCTGGCGCTGGCCCCTCCACATGTGCTCTAAGTGGCAAGGCGACTGTTGAGTCCGGTCCCCCCTCCTCCCCGGGGCTTCGGCCTCGGCGGCTCCTAGTTCCCCCCGCCGGTCCCTGAGCCCCTCTCGCTATTGGTCCCTGCGGCGGGGCAGCCGCAGGCGGCTGCTGGGGTGGGGGGTAAGGGGGAGGTTGGGAATCCATCCAGAGGAGGTCGTCAACCTCTGGATAAATCTTGGGGGGTGCTGAGGGACTGGATTTTTCGGCTGCATCGGACTGGGCAACCGCGACCGTCAGTTTCGAAGAATTTGGAATCCAAGGCTTGACCCACGGAGGTGGAAACTGAACAAGACTCTGCCAAGTCACAATGTAAGGGATCTGATCAGGGTGACCTCCTTCTTCCTGAAAAACAATTTGCCTGACGGCAGCGATTAGTGACAAGTCAAAAGCACCCTCCGGTGGCCAGCCTACACCAAATGTCGGCCACTCGGAGGTGCAGAAAGTCTGCCAAGGACCCTTTTTAACCTCCACCGACTGGTTATGAGCTCTGACCCTCACCTCTCCCCAATGCTCCAGGGTTAGAGACAGGGGAGAGGAGGCAGATTGTCCCATTTCTAGAATAATAGCAGACACAACAAGAGCAGACACGAGACTGAGACAAAAAAGAAACCAAAAACGGCGGCTACTTCGCGTCGCCCACAGGCAACTTACAGAATCAGATGGCCTTCCAAAGGCCGACAGATTGAGACCTACCTGGTCTCCAGAGGGGTCCACCAAGCGTCCTTGGTCCTCCCCTATCTCACCTGGGACGTCTCCCAGGGGCAGATCGGATGGTGGACACCTGGGCACGTCTGTCCTTATCCACCCCGCGCTCCCTCCCGGAGCGCGGTCTCTGGTGCTCGTAGTGAGCACAGAGCGTCACGCAAAACCAGAACTGCGATCGCACCAGATACAGAATGGCCTACCTGGCCTCCAGAAACTAACAGAACACAGACACCAGACCAAAACAGAATAGAAAATCTTACCTCTGAGTGGGTTCAGGACTTCTGGGTGGTCGCGCTGATTCCCGGCCAACGCACCAAATGAAAGACTCTAAGACTCCCAAAGGGAGACACTCACTCAAGCCCCGGGACAGCCGCGCACCCAAGAAGACACTGAGACCGAACTCAGGATGTAGAGAGTAAGATTTTATAAAGCAGCAACAAGCAAGCACATGGACCAGAGGCTCTGGGGTCGAAACTCATACACCAAGCAAGGTGCAGAGGAGATTCGACAACCGGCCCAAATTTTTCACAGGCTTTTATAGGAGAAGGGCAAGGGGGGAGCAGGGCAGGGAAAGTACAAATGTGCGTCACTAAGGGGTTCTGCCAAAGGTTATTCCCAGGGACTTTCCAAGGGGCTTTTCGTAACCAAGGGGTCGTGTCCTATATTTTGGCAATGTATTTGATTTATTGGAACATTCTGAGGTTTGTTCAAACCCTTATCTTGAAAATGTTCCTGGCACAGTCCTAAGTTGGGAGGGTTTGGACTGGGTTTGTTCCAGGAGACCCTTATCTAAAAATGTTCTTGGAACAGTTTCCATATGGGAGGGGGTCGGACTTCTGGGGTGAGAAGTTCAGGAGTGTTCCGGGAACAGTTTCTGGATGGGAGGGGTAAGAGGACTAGAGGACTTGAGTTCAGGAAGGGTTCAGTTTTTCCTCTTTCAATAGTTATAGGATGCAGAGGGGGGAGGGGACTGGTTGTAATAGAAAATGGGGAAGGGAATATTGGGTCAGAATTAGGTGTGGGAATAGGCAGGAAAGAAAGTTAGAGGAACAGGAGATTCTTATGGAACGGTCCGGGAAGGATTGGAGACCCTGAAGGGGATAGGAACTCCACAGGAAGGCCAACAGAATTAACTAACATGGACCCCTGGGAGCTCTGAGACTAAGACACCAATCAAAGAACATACATGAGCTGGACCGAGCCTCCAGGCACATAGATTGCAGAAGTGTAGCATAGTCTCCATGGGGGTCCCCCAACAAGTGGCACAAGGGTTATCCCTAAAGTTGTCCCTTAACTGTGAAATCCAGTCCCGGTCAGGACTGCCTTGTCTGGCTACTGTGGGTGAGGATGTACCTAGTGCTGCAGAGACTTGATACAGCAGGGTGAGACACCTGGAAGCATCCAGAGCAGAAAGATGGAGAAATGGAGAGGGAGAGAGGAATATTTAAAGAGTGTTATAGAGCCAGAAAATGGTTTTCTGAAAAGCCAGAAGTAACCCTTGTTGTGAATAGTTTACTTTGGGCAGTTTTAAAGTAGGCAGTGTCTTTTCTTTCTATCTACTTCTTGCTATCCTTTCCTGTTATAGAATCTGATGTATTCCCTGATGCAGGACAGACTTTGGAAGAAACTTTTAAAAGATCATGCTGGGGTCTGGAGAGAAAGGTCCATTATATCACTCCATAGCCAGCTTTTTAATAGAGTAGAGCAGCACAAAGCAATTTTTAATATTATCCTTACTGAAAAGACACTTGTATCTCTGTAAAAATTGAATTCAGCAATCAGAGGGAGAGGTAAGCAAGCAGAGCAATCAAGGCTTAGAGAGAAGGGATTTTTGAGAGTATGAAGCCAAGGAAATTTGAAAATAAGAGATTTTGTCTATCATGTGTTTGTGCAGTGGCAGAAGTTGTTACAATCTCTAAGAATCTGGAAGTCTAGAGTGCTATATTTGGCCATTTATTGATCTTTGCTACAGTCAAGCTGTTTGCAGTAAGACCTCTATGTTTAATGAGTCCTCTGATTCATGGGAGGAAAAGGAATTAAATATGACAGATGAGGGTATTCAGAATGGGAAGAGATCATGGCATGGGAAGATCCCATAGAGAAACTGGAGCCAGTCAAAGATAGAGTAAGCAGAAAGGAAGAGATGGTGGGAGAGGCTTAAGGAAAGAATCATAGAGTCTCTGTCAGTGCAGGATTCTAATGACATCCACAGAGGAGCTGAGAGAGAAAAGTTAGTGTCCCAGAGACAAGAATTTCAATTCCGCGCATGCCCAAGTAGACTAAGAGAGTTGTCAGAGAGAAATGTCTCAAATCACAAAGTGGCATTCCTCATTCCTTTCCAAGTGATTGGGAAACTATAGGGTGAGAGAAACTTCTGAGAACACCAGTGTGAAGTTTGTCATGGTAGTAATCTCCAGGAGCTAACAGAGACAAAGCAGGCAGCTGCAGAATGAATGACACTGCATGAGGAGTGAGAGGTGAAGGCAGACTCTAGAATTTGGAATTGAACAGGGTAGATAACAGAAGACAATAGAAACAAATGATTTATACCTTAGGAGAGTCAAATTAACTTTGGTTCAGTTAGGACAGGCTGGGTCACTTGAAAGGGGTTCATTAAATCCTCACCCAAGTGTTTTGGCATCAAATGTATGAGCTCATGACAGGACTTCTCCATGGAATGGTTAAGAAAGTTTTTTATTGTAAATATGCTGTGTGTGTGTGTGTGTGTGTGTGTGTGTGTGCGTGCGCGCACGCGCGCGCGCGCGCGAGAGAGAGAGAGAGAGAGAGAGAGAGAGAGAGAGAGAGAGGTTATTACAAAAGTGGAATTTCTCAGCTATTCTTACGATCATGGGAACGATATATGTTATTGGTTTTTACTCAAGAAAGCTCCCATAATGTACCATGAAAGAATGTACAATGAGTAAATCACAAGGTTATAGAGAAAGAACAAGTCAAAGCAAAACAAAACAACCAACCAACAAACGAAAAAGCCCAAGTTGATTATTAGTTGAGGACATGTTTAGAGAAGGCAAAATACCACAAGAAAAAATATAGAAATCAGTCAAATTCTAACATTATGTTTAACTATGAAAAGGAAGAAAACATCGAGTCTGGTGAGCCTAAATAGTCTAACTGCCAGAATTTAGGGAAATGGAATTTCATTTTGCTCTGACATCGACAAGAATAGTTCTTTTAATGTCAATTTACCAAACATTAAAAAATAATTTTGAGTCAGTTTATTCATTTATTATATGACTTTATTACTTGTTGCACAACATATGATTAAATATATTTTTGTCCTATTGACAGTCTCCCTTGCCTTACAGCAATTTGTCCGTTTCATGAGGTCCCATTTATTATTTATCCATCTCAGTGCTTGAACTTTTATTGTTCTGTTTAGGAAATTACTGTGCCCATGCATATTTCCACATTCTCTTCTGTCATATTCACTGTATCTGGTTTTATGTTGAAATCTTGATCCACTTGGATTTGAGTTTTGTGCAGTGTGGTAGATACATAGTTCTTTGTATTCCTTAGTATGCTGACATCCACTTAGACCAGCATCATTGGTTGAAGATGTTTTCTTTATTCTATTGCATTTTCTGGCTTATTAATAAAAGTTGGTTGTCCATGGGTGTTTGGATTTATACGTGTGATTCACTTCAGTTCCATTGATCAATATGTTTGTTTTTATGCCAGTACCATGGTGTTATTACTATCACTCTGTAGTACAGATTGAAATAAGGGACACTCATATTCCAGAAGTTCTTTTATTATACAGGGTATAATAAAAGCTAAAGCTATCCTGGGTTTGTTTTGTTTAGTTCTGTTCTGTTTTGTTTCTCCATATGAAGTTGAATATTGTCCTTTCAAAGTCAGTAAGAATTATGATGAAATTATGATTAGGATTGTATTGAATCTGTAGATTGTTTTTGGTAAGGTGGACAGTTTTACTTTGTTAATCTTACTGATCCATGAGCATGGCAGATCATCCAGTCTTCTGACATCTCATTTTCTTAATTCAAATACTTAAAATTATTTTTGTAAAAATCTTTCACTTGCTTGGTTATTTCATATAGTTTGTGAGTATTGTGAACTGTGTTGTTTTCATGGTTTCTTTTTCAGTACATTGTTTCTATACAGTAAGGCTACTGATTTCTTTTTATTTTTTAATTAATTGTATATCCAGACATTTAGTGGAAGAAATTTAGGGGTCATTTATGCATACTATTGTATCATTTGCAAATAATGATACTTTGACTTTCTCCTTTCATGTTTTTAACCCCTTGATCTGGTTTAGTTTTCTTATGGCTCTAGCTAGATTTTCAAGTACTTTATTGAATAGATATGGAGAAATTGAATAATCTTGTGGTGAGTACTTGAACAGTTAATGCAGTTCCCTGAAAATGGTAATGGAAATTGAAATCAGTCAGTGGAATAAGCATACTTGAAACTACCGTGTAAACTCTCTCTTTATATATAAATAAGGCCCACATGAAAGGACTTTAGCCTACAGGCATTGTGGTTCCTGCAGGAAAATCCTGCTGGCATGGCCAGGTTTTGCAAGAATATTCTGTTGTAACCATCAGCTTTGTCATCAGAATTAATTGAAGGACCAGGGGAAGCATTACCACTTGAGACATATACACCATTCAATAAACTGGTTAATTTATGTAAAAAGTAAATAAAATAAACTGTGGCCTCCCTTCCCCCAGCCTGGAACCTGCTTGCTCAAGGGTGGAACTATCGGCTCATTCGTCCTGCCACGCCTACTGTTGGAACCTGCCTTTGCTGCCTAGAGGCACACACGTGTTCGTCCTGCTACTGGACCCTGAGTTACTTGGCGGGATATTGGGTTCCCTCCCCCTTCCTTTATAACTGAGTGTCTAAAAATAGTAAAATTGAGCCTTGAACAGAATGTATGTTTTCTTGGCTCCATTCTTTCTTCCACCCCATCTAGATTCCTCTCTTTTCAGCGAACTGCCATTCTCAGTTGAACCGTTCGTGTTGTGGACTGCGGGCAGGCTGCAACAGTTGGCGCCAGAACTGGGACCTGAAGAATGGCAGAGGGATGCTAAGAGAAACGACTGCTGTGTGGAGCTCCACAAGAAAGGAAAGGATCTTCGTATCGGAGGAGCATCGGAGCAACGGACAGGTACACATGCTAGCGCTAGCCTAAAATTTCAGTTTTGTAAAGTGTTGCTGAGGATGCTGTAGGATACGAATCAAGTTTGAATCAGTGCTGACCCAACACTGTTTCTTCTTGGGGTCAGTAGTTCGTTAATCGGAACTAGATACGGAGACAGGCAGTGTGCCGCAGCTTTTTAGAAAGCTGTTTAGGTGGAAGAAGGAAGGGTTTAAAGTCATGGATCAGGCGGTTGTTTTTAGCTTTCAGGAGTTGCTTCGGGCCAAAGGAGTAAGGCTTGAAGTACAATTAGTAAGAAATTTTTTAGATAAGATAGATAGCTGTTGTCCATGGTTCAAAGAAGAAGAAACGATAGATTGTGGAACCTGGGAGAAAGTTGGTGAGGCCCTGAATATCGCTCAGACAGATAATTTTACCCTAGGTCTCTGGGCGCTTGTAAATGATGCTATAAAAGATGCAACTTTTCCAGGGCTAAATCGCCCTCAGGCAGAGTTTGTGGTATCTCAGGAGGAGTGCCTATCAGAGAAGGCCTCCTCAGAAAAAGATCTTCTTAACTCAAAAATTGATTAATGTGGTTCCTATCCTAAATAGTAAAATTTAAGATAAGATATAAAGCAATGCCTCTTTATTAAAGCGTTAAAGCTTGCTTTAATAGGTATTCATAGGTATTAATTGATATCCAAACTTTGTAATATGATGGTAATGCTTCTAATATTGATTTTAACAGTGATAAATTGTTTTAAACATAGGTTTTGCTTTCCCAAAGTTGTAGGTATTATCCTAACCTTGCACAAAAACTTAAAAATTATGGTTAAAACTGCCATTGTTCCATTGACTGCAGCTTGCAGTTTGATTGCAAATTTAAGATTAATGCTCAGATTAAAAAGTATTTTACCTTTGACTCAATACAGGGCTCTGGGCAGTCCCAGAGCGGCTTGTGGCCCTTTCTTTTGTTTTGCAAACAATGCCTAAAAAAGTTTTTCCCTGTGTTCAAGAAAATTTCTTTTTAACAGTGTTACAGATCTATTCAGATGTTTAAAATAATGCTTAAATTCAAAGATTTTTGCTTCTAGTAAACTGGTAATCACTAGAAAATTTTGCCTCTACATATGGCTAATATAGCTTTACATTATGTAAGAAAAATGTTTATTGTTTCTGCTTCTTTACAAGAAGCCAAAAGTTTTAATCTTTCAGTATATATTGTTTCCTAAGTGGAAAGTATTTTATTAACTAATGCTTCTCAAGGGAAGTTTACCTTAAATCCTTGCTTGTCATTTTTCCAGTTTAGACTAGCTTCTAGCCTTTTAACTTTATGGCAATAGTACATCAGAGACTGTATATTCAGACTTAGTAAAATTAGTCATTTAATAGAGTCATAATGATTTTTCACTCTTCTTCAGTGTGACCAGCCATTCTAACTCAATCTTAGACTGGTCTAATATTCAGTTCAATTATTAGAGATTCCTATATTCTAAATTACCTAGCAAAGTTAATTCAGAGCATTTCCCCCAAGGTCACCAAAGGCTCATCTTGCCTTCACCTTATTTGTCCTAAACTTTTTGCAAACTGACATTAAAGGTCAGTCTGCAGCGGAACGCCACTGGCACCCAGTTACTTCTAATTCTTATGCATTGGTAAAATGGAAGGACGCCCTGACTAATAAATGGAAGGTTCCAGATCCAGTTCTAATCTGGGGAAGAGGCTCGGTTTGTGTTTTTTCACGAGATGAAGATGAAGCACGGTGGCTACCAGAGAGATTAATTCGTCAGGTAAACACAGATTCTGTCTCTTCTCGTAAGTATCATTCTAAAGACTAAAATTCTTCTTGTGCTTAGAGTTCAGCTGGGAGTGGAAGCTCTCAGAAACACTGTTTTCCTCTGAGCCAAATCCCCTACAGGAGGCCGGAGATTAGCTTTAGTTTTACAATTTGCATCTAAATAAAGTACCTTGACATCTCCAAACAGAAAATTTACATTGCTACACTCTCATTGTTTAGAATTCTTCCTTTTCTCAAGCAGGTCAATCTACATTCTCCGGTTCTCCGCCCCTAAGAGCAAACAGGTGGTACTGCTAATCTCCCTTCCAAGGACATCCCAGCATGTGGCTTTTCAGTCTGAGATAAGATTTAGATTTACCAGGAGAGCTAGGGAAGTAGAAATTTCATATATATTTACAGAGATTAGTTCTTATTTTGATAGAGATGGGCTTAGTCCCTTAGCTGGCCTCTGGCTTTTCACCCTTGCTGTTACTGCAAGGTGTCCTTAGTTCCTCAGGCTATTGGGAATAGCAGGTATGAAGAGGAAAGATTTTCAGCTCCTATTTTAACCAAAATTAATGGTGTTAATACTGACATAATTCTTGTCTAGGCCTTGCTAAATCTGAGGTTGACAAGTCTCATATAGAGACCGCGCATAACTCAGAACTGCGCTACTGATTCATAATCATATGAATACAGTATGGGTACCACTTGGCGCAGGAGATTACTGCGGAGGGAAGGTCCAGCTTGACCGTTTCTGAGTTCCCTGTGTGACACACCTGATTTGAAAGAGGTTGGTATCTGATTCCAGCTAAAAACCAAAAATACTTAAGGCTCTGCCTCCCCTCCCCAAAAGATACCAAGAGCCACAGATGTGAGTTGTTATAATGCTCACGGGAGGAATCAGGTCAATGTCCACCCAAGTCAAGGTTAAAGGCCCACTCATCTATGGATGAAAAGAATCATTTGATCACCTCTGTTAAGCATTGCCTATTTAAACTTAATTAATAGGGGGGAGAGAGGTTGGAGACCTTGCTGTCATAAGGGCAGGCCCTTCACTGCCTCCCACCCAAATAAAAAAAGCCAACTGGCCTTGTACTAAAGAGCTGGTCTTACCCCCTTCTCACTATTTCCCCTGCCTGTCACCCAAAATTGCGGAGGATTATCAGCTCAGTGTTATTCTAAATTTGTTTAGTTAAACTCACCCAGGGTTCCAACGCCCTACTTAAAATGCAAACAGGTAGCTACCTATCCAGCACTAATTAGCATTATAAAGTCAGAGCCTATTCTGTTAAGTGGTTTACTAGGATAATAAAGACAGTCTTAGCCAAATACAGTTTACCATTAGAAAAGTTAGGGAATCCCACGGAAACAGGTTTTTTTCTTTAGCCCTAAGAACTCAGGCAGAACTATTGAACATAGATAATTTTTCTGCCTCAGGCCACCCCCTTTTTTATTTTTGTTTTGTTAACTAATGGGAGGAAATGTGGCCTCCCTTCCCCTAGCCTGGAACCTGCTTGCTCAAGGGTGGAGCTACCGGCTCATTCGTCCTGCCACGCCTACTGTTGGAACCTGCCTTTGCTGCCTGGAGGCACACACGTGTTCGTCCTGCTACTGGACCCTGAGTTACTTGGCGGGATATTGGGTTCCCTCCCCCTTCCTTTATAACTGAGTGTCTGAAAATAGTAAAATTGAGCCTTGAACAGAATGTATGTTGTCTTGGCTCCATTCTTTCTTCCGCCCCGTCTAGATTCCTCTCTTTTCAGCGAACTGCCATTCTCAGTTGAACCGTTCGTGTTGTGGACTGCGGGCAGGCCGCAACAATAAACTTTCTGAAAAACATCAGTAACATTACAAGAAGACACATGAAATTAGTATTTTTCAGAAATTGGTTAATAAAAAGTTGCATCCAAGAATATGTCTCATAGTATATACCTGGCTAACTTCTGTTTGAGTATTCTTTACCTTATCAACTGCCTTGCCAACTATCACATATCTCTTCATCTAGCAAGAGTGGTACAAATTTTTAAAAATAAAAGGAATATTTCCATCTGACCTGTGGTATTACTGTTTAACAAATCACTTCAATTTGTGATTAACCAGTTTGTACTCTATGCTTATCAATGACTCTGTACATGAGAAATGCAGAAGGAATGGTGTACTTATTCATATGATGTGTTTATTCAATAGGAAGATGATTAATTTAGTATCTATGATGTTTTTGTTGTCAATAGAAAAATTCTAAGTAGGTCAATCTAAATGTTTCTTGTTGAGGGAAATAATAGTGTATTCATTATGTAAACTTTGGTATTAAACAGCTATTGTGTAATTTATTCTCCATTTGTTATTGGTTTAATAGCACTGTACATTACAAAAACATTCTGTACTTCAGGCTTCTCATTTGCAAATGTGGAAACATGGATACACAGTTCACAACTTTCACCATGTTGGGAAATCAATGACATAAAATTTCTGAAAAGTATCAGTAACATTTCAAGAATGTATGTGAAAATGATGAAAAATATGAGACCTCTTAGAATACTATCTGAAATGTTGTCATGATTTCTTATCTTTTTCTTTGTCACAATGTTATTACAACTATCAAAATTCATTAGCTAAGAAATTTAGTGGAGATCCTTGCCACTTTCCATACATATATACCTACCTCTACCCTCAGTCCTGACCTTTGACAATCCTTCTAACATCTTCTCAGTGCTTAAAATTCTTACTAATTTCTATTTGCTCATCTTGTCCCTTCTTTCTTACTTCATGTGTCCCCTACTTATTGGTTTATATAAATGGCTGTAAATAAATGAATATCATCTTTCTACATCTTGCATATATGTGTACTTAAAATAAAGAATTTCATATTTTTAACATGTACTTACTGTTTCTTTGTGTAAGTACACCTCTTTTACTTTATTGTTTCATACACTGGAGTTTGTTTTAGTTGATTTCATATTTGATTTATAGTGACTATTATTGCAATTATATATACATTACTGTACACACACACACACACACACACACACTGCTGTGATGGAACACTATGACAAAAATGTAAGTTAGAGAAAATTATTTATTAGGCTTATAGTGCCACATTGTAGTTCATCACTGAAGGAGGACAGGATAGAAACTCAAACAGGACAGAAACCTGGAGGGCTGCAGCTAATGTAGAGCCCATGAAAGGATACTGGTTACTAGCTTGTCTCCAATGGCTTTCTCAAAATGTTATTTTTTTTTTAAATAGAAGCTAGAATAATCAGCCCAGAATTGGCCCTAATCACAATGGAATAGAACCTTATTCAAAAATCACTAATTACAAAAATGCTCTATAGGGTTGCCTACATCTTAGCCATATTTAGACATGGTCTCAATTGAAGCTTGCTCCTCAGTGGTGACTCTAGCTTGGGTCAAACTGACAAAAAACTAGCAACTACAATGGACCTCTTGTCAGCCTGACATACAGTCTCATCACTATTAAACCACACCTTTCCTTTTCTTATTCATCCACAAGATCTCACTCTAATAGGGCCTGGCAAATACAGAAGTGGATGCCCACAGTCATCTATAAGATGGAACACAGGGCCCCCAATGGAGAAGCTAGAGAAAGCACCCAAGGAGCTGAAGGGGTCTGCAACCCTATAGGTGGAACAACAATATGAACTAACCAGTACCCCCAGAGCTCATATCTCTAGCTGCATATGTAGCTGAAGATGGCCTAGTAGGCCATCACTGGGAAGAGAGGCCCCTTGGTATTGCAAACTTTATATGCCCTAGTACAGGGGAATGCCAGGGCCAAGAAGCAGGAATGGGTGGGTAGGGGAGCAGGGCAGAGGGAGGGTATAGGGAACTTTCGGGATAGCATTTGAAATGTATATAAAGAAAATATCTGTGCAGATCCTTGCGGGTGTCAGGAGACTCCACTGGCAAGGCACCCGAGTGCTTGAGTGGACCGGAAGTGTGGACACTATGCCCCTCCTTAGAATTGGGAACAGAAAACCCATGGAAGGAGTTACAGAGACAAAGTTTGGAGCTGTGATGAAAGGATGGACCATCTAGAGACTGCCATATCCAGAGATCCATCCCATGATCAGGATCCAAACGCTGACACCATTGCATTCACTAGCAAGATTTTGCTGAAAGGACCCAGATATAGCTGTCTCTTGTGAGACTATGCCGGGGCCTGGCAAACACAGAAGTGAATGCTCACAGTCAGCTAGTGAATGGATCGCAGGGCCCCCAATGGAGGTCCTAGAGAAAGTACCCAAGGAGCTGAAGGGATCCGCAACCCTATGGGTGGAACAACATTATGAACTAACCAGTACCCCGGAGCTCTTGACTCTAGCTGCATATGTATCAAAAGATGGCCTAGTCGGCCATCACTGGAAAGAGAGGCCCATTGGACATGCAAACTTTATATGCCCCAGTACAGGGGAACGCAAGGGCCAAAAAAATGAGAATGGGTGGGTAGGGAAGTAGGGGGGAGGGTATGGGGGACTTTGGGGATAGCATTGGAAATGTAATTGAGGAAAAGATGTAATAAAAAATATATAAAAAAGAAAATATCTACCAATAAATAAATAAATAGAAAAAATAGAAATATCACAATATAAAATATTCCTAATTTGAAAGTTCCCATAGGTTCTTTTTTTTTTTTTAATTTGAGCATTAAAAGTTCAATCTCTTGAGAATATCCAATCTTGAAAGAACCAAAAATCTCTTTTGAAAGTTCAGAATCTTTCAGCTATGGGCTTCTATAAGCACACACATCTTCTAGGCTCTAGTTGGCTCTACTCCATTGCTACTGCTGTCTTGGTGGTCAGTCATGGCATTGGCATCTCCAAAACTGCTGGAGTCTTCTATTTCAGCTGGGCTGCACTTTCAACAATAGCCTTACCTGCACTCTTTTCAGGGACTCCAGCCCTGCAACACAATGCCAAACCTCAGGTATTCTCCATGACCCACTCATACCTTCAAAATCAGTACCACCTGACAGCTGCCAACACAAAGCAAAACCTTATCTATCTCTGGAACAAAGCTTCTATGTGCTGACTCTCAGAAAACACTTTTCGGAGTTCACCCCAAAGAGGCTGGTATCTTAAAAAAAAATATTTATTTGTTTGTGTTTATTTATTCCAACTGTTCCAAATCCCATACCTCTTCCCAGGCCCCCTGTCACCACTAGGATATCCCAACCCCCCACCTCATTCCACCAGAACTCTAAACTGCCTGGGGACTCAAGTTTCTCAGGGGTTAGATGCATCTTCTCCGACTGAACCTAGCCCCAGCAGTCCTCTGCTGAATATGTGTTGGGGCCTCTTTTCAGCTAATGTATGCTGCCTGGTTGGTGGTCCAGTGTCTGAGAAATCTCAGGGGTCCAGGTTAATTGAGACTGCTGATCATCCTACAAGTTCTCCCTCCTCCTCAGCTTCTTCCAGGTTTTCCCTAATTCAACCACATGGGTCAGCTGCAAAGGTTTCACTTTAGTAGGTCTGGTATTTTGTTAATCACAAGTGATTATTCAGCACTAGCTAACCAGAACCACAGAATTTTTCAGAATAGTAAATGGTCCTGATAGAGTCTGTTAGCTTGAGTATGACATTTCATAAGCCAGGCCTTCAAAACATGCATTGCTCTTAATAGTGTTATCTTCTAAACAATCCTGATGCCAACTCACCTTAGTTATTATTACTGATGAAACACTATAGCAAGGTGTGGTGGCACACGCCTTTAATCCCAGCCCTTGGGAGGCAGAGACAGGCAGATTTCTGAGTTTGAGGCCAGCCTGGTCTACAAAGTGAGTTCCAGGATAGCCAGAGCTATACAGAGAAACCCTGTCTCGAAAAAAACAAAAACAAAAAGAAAGAAAGAAAGAAAGAAAGAAAGAAAGAAAGAAAGAAAGAAAGAAAGAAAGAAAGAAAGAAAGAAAGAAAGAAAGACTATGCTTAAAAGCAACTTGGGAGAAAAGCATTCATTTGACTTACACTGCTCCCTTCCAGAAATTGATGATAAAGTCATAATGCTGCAGATATTATGTACTTTGTTCTTAGAACATGATGACATCAAGCTGATACTGGCCTGGTAGCTTCATCCCGACTGAATTGCTTTCCTACTCCTGGGAAGTGCTATTCCTATAACCAGAGGAGAAAAGCAATCACCTGCTTTACCTAGTGTTGAATATTGTCAGTAATAACAATGGCTTACAATATATCCACTAATGTGGTGTCAATGTTATGTATGTATCCAATCACTTCTTGATTCAATTTAATGCTTACTATACACAGCAGAACTTGCCATGCCTTTCCACAATTAATGAGCCTAGGAAGCTGACAGTAAACTTGTCATAGGCCTTAGGGGGTAGTCTTCTACAATTATTCTGCAAGTGAATATAGTATTATATAAACTTCAAAAGTCTTATCCTGATGTTGGTATACAAGTGTATCTCTACACCATCTTCATATTTTTATATGAATTGACATAAAACATATAGAAAGTGAAGGTATACCTAATGGGTCACTGTAGAAAAAGTGATTGAATAATTCTCAGTCCTAAATCAGACACTTCTATTACATTTTCTTCTCCCTAGACTTAGGAAATATTGCAGAACTGACATTACTTTGTAAGAGGCAGAAGTAGTGGATGACTACAAATTTTCTTTAAAATGGTAACTTTCATTGGATAAATTATCTTTGTCTGCTATCTTTGTAAAGTTAAACAGCCAAGATATTGGAAGAGAAGCATCTGAAACTTATTATTTTAAGAGCAGCATTCTATCATACCTTCAAAGATTATTATTTTCTTGATGCTGTAGGAATCTTTAAAACAGTCTTACAATCATTATAGTGGAACTACATTACATCTGAAAATATTTTCATTTCCAGAATTCTCACATTGCAAACTGTGAGTTTCATGTAAGAAACCCTGTTTGCAAAATGACCCTTGGGAGTCCATCTTCCCTTGTCTACATCTGGAGGCTCTGAAGCTTTGTTAAAACAAATTACTTTTCTTCTCCTTTCCTGATCCATCTAAGAAAATACTCTCTTCCCTGGTCTGAAAGCTCTCTAGAATTTACTCTTCGAATGGGGCAAGTGCCTCATGGACCATTTCTGTGAACCTGTGTCCCTTCTAACAGGAGGCCAAAGTGTAATCAATAGAAAGAAACAAAGACTATATTCTGTTGCAGCAAAAAAAAATTCTGATATAGTCACTATTGGATGTGTGTCTTTCATTTTTTTCCTGAAGGCATTCCAAGATTTAGTAATCTGCTTTGCTATTTCCCTCCTCACTTACCAGTCATTCTTGTATTCCTTCAACAACTATAACTAAGTTCCTATTTTTGAAGTAGTAATTCTATATCTATAAGGAAAATACCAGTTTATTGCTGAATTTTTTGTAGTTGGTGAAAGCATCAGTACCTGAAAAGTCATTATTTTTACTTAAAACACTTAATAGTGATAATATTATTGATATCTGTTATTTGTATTTAGCTTTACACGAGACTGGATTATTTTTTCATATTCATTCCATATCCTTCAACATATCCATTAAAGTGATTCAGTGTAATAAACAATACATGAAAGTATTTTTAAAATTGTTTGTTCTGGCTTATACATCAAATAGTTGTTTCAGTACAAATTACTGAGGAATTTAACTGAAAGTCAAATAATCAGGTTGTGTTTGCCTTAGTCATTTTTAAATTTGTAAGTATCACCTTCAGGCTGCTACTTAGGAAATAATAGATGTTTAGTTAAAGCAAAGTGGCATTAAAATTTTAAAACACAGAGAAATTTGTAATTTTTTATCCAGATTGTTTCAGAAGAAAGAAAGGAGTGTCCCTAGTAAGCTTATGGTGCCTGATTTTACATCAAAAAGTTTAAGAAAAACTGATAGTCTGCTACGTAAATGAATCTATCACGACAGAGAGGAAACTCTTACACGGGCTGGCTCTTGTAGAGTGACATTCAGATATATTAAATAACAGATTTTATCAAGCATAGACTTGTGCTTGTGAACCATTGACCACATATCAACACAGGACAATATGTACTGGCTAAAGTATTTTTGCCAAGTAGTGTGATTCCCATCATCTACTCTAAGCAAATCTGGTTGAAACATTACAAACTGTTTTGATGACTCACACATAGGTTACAATCTTTATTACAGAAGTTACTTATACTGTCACAATATGTAGTATAATAAAATAGAAACAAATATTATAAACATAACAACAGAACCCTCAGTTTCCTTAAATAACATGAGATCATGTTTTATTGTTTACTGTTCCTAAGATTAACCATAATTTCATAGATTCATTGACTGGTAGAACCATAATTTTACTGTAAGGAATACCAAATTTAAATTTCCTAGGAAGACCAGAAGATTTGTGGCCATTTGTATACATTCTAAAGGCTATGTTCAAGTTATTTTAAATGTTAGAACCTCTGAGATTTAAGAAGAATTGGATATAATACTCAAGGTGTAGAAATCGAATAGTTTGGAAGCTTATGAATTTCTTTGTATGACAAGAGGTAGATTCCTGCAAAGTATGAAAACAGTAATGTAAGTTGATTAGAATATTTTCTTTTTAGAGTTTTTTACTACATAACTTAAGATTATTTCAGCATCTAACTCTCCTATAACACTTGTTGCTTAGCAGTCATGGAGGCTGGTGAGAAGAATATACATGTGGGAGCAGAGGGTATAGGGGAAAATTATGCACTCTCTTTACAATATTTTTGGCAAAGGAGATATATTTCAAATATCACACAAAAACGGCATCCAGGGTGCTGGGATGACTCCTATGTGATAGAGTGCTTGCCTAACATCCAGTACTTGGTGCACAGAGCAACTGGTACTGTGGAGCTCAGAGCAGTGTTACTTCAGAAGCTTCCATAGATTTGATGCAAAGAAATGAGGACAATAAGTGAGAATGGAATAGTACAACATAGTTAAGTAAGTGCAGTGGTAGCAGTGTCCAAGAGATAGAGAAGCCAAGTGAGAATAGAGACAGGCTGAAACTAAATGGAAACAGTCAAAGAACGATGGCATAAAGAAGATTGTATCACATTCCAGATTGCTGGGATTTAATCAATAGTAGACATGGAAATAAGCAATGCTAAAATTCCATAAATAAATATCCAGTAACAATAAGAAAATGAGGAATAAAATCATGTGAAATTCTGATTCACTGTCATGATTAGTATAGCCAAATAAGGGGGAAAACACTGAACTGTACTATTTCCCCTTAATCTCCATAATATTGCATAAATCCCAACAATTAATATATTTAACCAAACGTTCAAAAACTTAAGCACAACGATTTTTTCCTTATACAGTATCTACTCCAAGTCTAAAACCAAAAATAACCACCAAACCCCCCCCAAAACAAACAACAAAACAACACATAACCCAAACCAAACTATACAGTCCATAACTTTTATTTAGTTATTACGCATTAAAAATTAGACTGACTCTTACATGACTAAGAATATTTTAATTAGTTGTGTATATAAATAAAGTATTAGCAAGGGAAAGGGCTAATAATAGTGTATTAAATATGGCACAGTATATTAATACATATGTCGCCTCAGAACATTAGCATTACACAGTTTCTGTATTTCCATTACATGCTGCCACAGTAAAATAACTCATCAAATGATTTTCAAATTGTTTAAACCTTACTGCATATCCTAGAAACACCGTGTGAGAATAATTTTATAAATTCAGAAGGATTTCTTTTCTTCTGTGTTCTCTAAACAGAAAATGAACAAAAAATTTAATTATGTGCGTTTAAATTGTAGTATTAGAATATATTTTTGCTAAGGCAAAAATAACTAAGGATCTGTATAATTCAACATGTTTCCTTCCTTTCTCTCATTTTCTGTTTCAGGAGATAGAGTTCATTATGCATTCTAGGCTGACCCCAAATTTCTAGCACTCCAGGATCCTGCTGGGTTACATGTGTAATGCACTTCTTCCTTTTCTTATAACATTAGCATTTTAAGTATTGAAAATGGCATGCTTAATTGTGTTTTTAACAGGGAAGGTTCTATTTTTTAAAAGAACAACTGGATGTATATCAATGGCCAAAAATAACAAAATGTTCAATTTTCTTTTATAGGATTTGGCATGAATAAGACATTTTAACTTTTTTTATTAGATATTTTCTTTATTTACATTTCAAATGTTATCCCCTTTACTTGTTTCCCCCCACAAAACCCCCTCCTTCTTCCCCTTCCTTGCTCACCAATCCACCCACTCCTGCTTCCTGAATGTGGCAGTCCCCTATTCTGGAACATAGAACCTTCGCAGGACCAAGGGCCTCTCCTTCCATTGATGACAGACTAGACCATCCTCTGCTACATATGCAGCTAGAGCCATGAGTCCCACCATGTGTTTTCTTTGGTTGGTGGCTTAGTCCCAGTGAGCTCTGGGTTAGTTCATATTGTTGTTCCTCCTATGAGGCTGCAAACCCCTTCAGCTCCTTGGGTTCTTTCTTTAGCTTCTTCATTGGGGATCCTGTGCTAAGTCCAATGATTGGCTGTGAGCATCCACTTCTGTATTTGTCAGGCACTGGCAGAGCTTCTCAGAAAACAGCTTTATCAGGCTCCTGGAATAAGACATTTTAACACTGGTTGAAAATTAGTCTTTCATTTATTTATTTGTTTATGTGTTTATTTATTTATTTATTTATTTATTTATTTATTTATTTTTACAGAGAACCATTCTCAGGGGTAGATGTGCAAAAATATTTTCTGTAATGTGGTTTATGTTACATGATGCAATAAGAATTGTGTGTGTGTGTGTGTGTGTGTGTGAGAAAGAGAGAGAGAGAGAGAGAGAGAGAGAGAGAGAGAGAGAGAAATTGTAGCTTATTCATGTTTTTCTCTATATAAATTTTATTAGAGTTATGCATGCACACATACTCACAGAATATTAAATTTTAAAAACATTCACATGAGCTTTTTCTGAGTATGAAAAATAAAGGGACAGAGTCAAATTAATTTTCACTAATTTATTTTATTCACAATTACTCTTTTACCTATTTTGCTATGCCTTAATCCATAATCAGATTCTATGTATCACTTGATTGTCATATCAACTCAGTTTCTGCCCTAGACAATTTAATTCTCTTATCATCCTGCTTCACTGCCCCCAGTATCTCATGTAATATGCTGACTGACACTTTTAATGATCCTCACTTTGGAAATACAGCCCTTTTGAAATGTGTGAAACAGGCTGGATGCTGGATGCTAGATGGGCCTTGGATTCCACCATCACTCTGCTACCTCTTCCTTTCTTCCTCTCTGTCTCTCTGTCTCTCTGACTCTCTCTTTGTCTCTGTCTCTGTCTCTCTCTCTTCTCTCTTCAGGACAATAAATTATATTTCAAATGGAAGAATGACACATATCCTCATACGCATATATATATGGCAAAAAAATCCATATTCATTTTGAATCAATTCAGGTCACACTAGACAGATAGTTTTCATTTAAAAACACACAATTCTTAGGCTGCTAATTAGCCTTTAAATTTGTAACATACTACAATTCGATATCTCTTATATGAATTGAAATGGTAAAAAGCAAAGTATATTCCTGATATTATTTCTTTATTTTCAAAAATAATTGTTTCTTATTACTTTTACAGATAATTGACATAATTTTCATTTTATTACATTATATCAGACTTGGTATCACATTACACCTTAAAAGCCTTTGACAATTTTGTGATCCAAGGCTGTATCATGCATTAGAAAGCCAACTCACTGCACAGTTCCATGGAAACAGAGACATTTAAATTGTGAATTGCTTTATTATTGATCTGACAAATTACTTTAGTATTTTTTGTAAGAAATCTATATTTCATACACACCTTTGTTTCAAAATCACTATAAAATAATAGAATACATTTTGCACAAGAATGAATGTCTAATTATTTTAATTTTAAAGTCATTTATATGCTTTTAAGTTGATATCTTAAAAGTTGAGTTTTAAATTTCAAAATTTAACTTTTAAAAAAAATCTGGGTCATAAACATTTCATTCTTAAAGGACATAAATTTGAGGGAAAATACCCCCAATTTGTTGAATTTTCAAGAATAAATATAAATAGATAAATCTAAATACATTTTTCTATCCCTTCTTTGAAAATGTCCCCTTAGTCTTAAGTTTATAGTTGATACTGTAGATCAACTAGAGTAGGGAATCCCACAATGACCCTGAATTTTAGTATGTTCAATGGGTATTACATATAATATAGATTACATTTTAAAATATAATTTAGTGATTTATATTGATTAAGGACAAATATTTGATTTTGATGAAGTTTATGAAATAGCAATAATTTATGCATTATAAAATATAAAATGATAACTGGAGCATATCTGATATTAGAATGAAAACCCATAATTTTATTAATATTTGCCTCCATCACTGTAGTCGTTACTATTGAAGCTTATCTCCAAACACTATCATACATCAAAATATCTGCAAGCAAACTGGTATAATCACTCTGTAATTCAACCTGGAGGTTCCTCAGAAAATTGGAAATAGATCTACCTGAAGAACCAGCAATACCAGTCTTGGAAATATACCCATAAGATGTCCCACCATGCCACAGGGTATGTGTTTCACTATGTTCATAGCGGCCTTGTTTGTGATAGCTAGCAGCTAGAAACAACCCAAATGTCCCACGACAGAATAATGGATACAGAAAATGTGGTTCATTTACACAATGGAATACTTCTCAGCTATTAAGAATGAGGACATCCTGAGTTTTACAGGCAAATGGATGGAACTAGAAAATAACATCTTGAGTGAGGTAACTCAGGCCCAAAAGGACATGTATGGTATGTACTCACTAATAAGTGGATATGAACACCCCCCCCCCCCAAAAAAAAGTATAGAATACCCAAGACACAGTCCACAGAATTCAAAAAGATTAACAAGGAATAGGGCCCAAGTGAGGACACCTCATTCCCACTTGGTAAGGAGAAGAAAACAATCATGGAGAAGGGGAGGGAGGGAGGAACATAAGAATGAAAGTTAACAGGGGAGAGGGCATGGGAAACAAGATCTGGTATTGGGTTGGGGAAAAAGACTGAAGATCTGAGGGCCAGCAGAAAAATGGAAACAGGCAAATTCAGTAGGTAGGAGGATGGGTTAGGAGTGCATTCCGAATGCACTAGAGACCTGGGAAGTGAGACACTCTCAGGACTCAAAGAGAGGGACCTTAGATGAAATGCCCTATAGTATTAAGAAGGAACTTGTAGAGCCCACTTACAGCAGGAAGAAAGGGCATCAAGTGAGGGATGGGGTTGCCATCCCACAGTCAAAACTCTGACCCATAATTGTTCCTGTCTGAAACAACTGCAGGGATGGAAATGGAGAGGACCCTGAAGAAAAGAAGGTCCAGTGGCAGGCTCGAAATGGGATTCAGTTCAATGAGAGGTCCCAAGACCTGACACAATTACTGAGGCTATAGAGCACTAACAAAAAGGGACCTATCATGACTGCCCTCAGAAAGACCCAACAAACAGGTGAAAGTGTCAGATGCAGATATCTGCACCCAACCAATGGATAGCAACTGCTGACCCCTGTGGTTGAATTAGGGAAAAGCTGGAAGAAGCTGAGGTGGAGAGAGACCCTGTAGGAGAATCAGCAATCTCAACTAATCTGGACCCTTGAGATCTCTCAGACACTGGATCACCAACCAGGCAGCATACACCAGGTGATATGAGTCCCCAAACACATGTACAGCAGAGGACTGCCATGTCTGGGTTTAATCAGAGAAGATGCACCTAACCCTTAAGAGACCAGAGCCCTCCCCCCCCCCCCCGACCCCGGGAGTTTAGAGGTCTGGGAAGGTGGGTGGCGGGTACAACCTCCTGGAGCAGGGGTGGGTGGTATGGGAGATGGGGAGGGGAATAAAATCTCCACTAGTTGCCAGAGTGCTGGAACTCTCAATATTTGCAAAACAAAGGAATCAGGAACTAAAACTGAATTAAATATGATGAAAAAAATCTGCATGTTTAAATGTATTCATTTACACAATATAACTTTTAAAGGCTTCAAAACAATATGAACTAGTAAGAGTTTTCTCTGAGAATCCATATTCTTGCTTTTGATGTCTTGGGAGCTTCAACTTCCTGATGAGGATGGCCCATTTCTTAATCAATCTATGGTCTCAAATGTTAATTTCATTGTATATGCTGTACTTCTTTAGCTATCTTGCATCCTTAAGCCAGAAAAGCTGACACATACAAATGAACAGCAATAACAGAAAATAAAGGGTCTAAGTAAATATATATATATATATATATATATATATATATATATATATGTATATGTATATGTATGTATTAGTCCTCTGGAAAAATGTTTTATTCACCTATTAAGATTATAATCAAGAAGACTATAAAATATCATAGTCTCAGGATAAATACTAAAGAAGAATAAAATTGAATATTCAAAATTCACTGCACATTTTCATTATCCTGCATAATGCTAAAATAAGCTTGAGAATGAAGGCAATTGTTTGCCCTCCCAATTTAATTCCTTGATCACATAATCTAAGAACTGCTGCTTCTCAGCGTCATCCTTTTTAAATATACTTAGGAACCAGATGCTTTCTGTAATGATTGCCCTTATTTTCATTGCCATCTCCACTGGACAAGGATTATATAAATGGATGAATGGACAATGAGATTAACGATTTTAAGAAATTGTAGTATACATGTATCAGTATTGAGGAAGTTCTATTAAAAAGGAAGATAGCCACGGAATTAAGCCACTGAACAACTTCATTTATCCATATTATCTAAAAACAAAACAAAACAAAACAAAACAAAACAAAACATGGGATTAAAGAAAAAGGTTAAATTTGTGATTGCCAGAGGGAAAATAAAAACAAGGCTATGAGGAGGCATATGCCATTTGGATCAAAGGGACAAACCTACACTTATTTTAAAAACTCCAGGTCCAGTGCACAGTGTGAGAAATACCATTGATAACAATGTGTTACATTATTGAAGTTTATGTCAACAAAAAACTTTAGATTCTGCCACACTGGAAGTTAAGTGTGCATCTGTGAGTTCACTTGCCTTAGTAATCATTTTATTATTTTAAAAATTATTTTATTTATTCACGTCTCAAATATTTCCCCCTTCCTGATCTCCCCTCTGCAAGACCCCTCCACCCCATTACTCTTCCCCCCACCCCTTTGCCTCTATGAAGGTGCTCCCCCACCAGCCACTCATTCTTGCCTCACCCTTCTAGCATCCTCCATTGCTGGGTCAACAAGCCTCCACAAGGCCAAGTGTCTCTCCCACCATTGATGCCAGATATGGCAGTCCTCTGTTACATATGTAGCAGGAACCATCGATCCACTCCTGTACACTCTCTGGTTGATGGTTTAGTCCCTGGGAGCTCTGATGGATCCATTTAGTTGATATTGTTTATCTTCCTACTGGATTACAATCCGCTTCAGCTCTTTCAGTCCCTTCCCTAACACTCCAATGGGGTCCCAAGGCTCAGTCCAATGATTCACTATGAGTAACGGCGTCTGTCTTAGTCAGGTGCTGGCAGAACTTCTCAGAGGACAGTCACACTAGGCTTCTGTCTGTGAGCATTTCTTGGCATTGGTAAAAGTGTCAGGGTTTGGTGTCTGCATATGGAATGAATCCTAAAGTGGGATGGCCTTTCCTTCAGTCTCTGCTACTATTTTTGTCCTTGAATTTCTTTTAGACAGGAACAATTCTGGGTTAAAGATTTTGAGATGGGTGGACTTCTATCTTGGGCTATGTCTATCTACTGGAGGTGACCTCTTCAGGTTCTATCCCCCTGCTTTTGGGTATTTCAGCTAATGTCATCGCAATTGGGTCCTGGGAGCCTCTAGCAACCCTAGCTTCTGGGAATTTCTAGTGGTTCCCTCTGTCTTCCCCCATCCCTGTTAAATATTTCTGTCCACTGTCCTTGCCCTCTGGACTTCTCTCCTGTCTCTTCTCTCCCACCCAGGTCCCTTGCTCCCTTGCCTGCCATAATTATTTTATCTCCTCTTCTAAGTGGGATTGAAGCATACACTCTTTGGCCTTTGCTCTTGTAAAGCTTCGTTCTTGTTAAGGTCTGAGTTGAATCGTGGGGGTTCTGATCTTTTGGGATAATATCTACTTATCAGTGAGGACATACCATGCATGTCCTTTTGGGTTACCTCACTCAGGATATTATTTTCTAGTTCATTCCACTTCCCTACAAAATTTATGAAGTCATTTTAATAGGTTAATAATATTCCATTGTGGAAATGTACCAGATATTTTGTATCCATTCTTTCATTGAGGGACATCTGGGTTGTTACCAGCTTCTGGGTATTATAAATAAGGCAATTATGAACATACTGGAACACTTGTCCTTGTGATATTGTGGAGCATCTTTTGGGTATATGCCTCTGAGTTGTATAGCTGGGTCTTTAGGTTGAACTATTTATAATTTTCTGAGGAACTGCTAGATTGATTTCCAAAGTGATTGTACCTGCTTGCAATTTCACCAGCAATGGAAGAGTGTTCCTCTTTTTCCATATTCTCTTTGCATCTACTGTCACTTGAATAAGCATTTGTATGCTAAAAGTGTGTGCTGTGAACTTTAACCAGACAAACTGCACTACCAGGAATGCTAATGGTAATTCTTTAGACTGAAGAGAAATTATGTCTAACAAAAATTTCATTTTTTTAATAAAATGGCTAAGATGGCATTGAAAAGTTAACTATTATGCAAAAGAACAAAAGACTACTTTTATCCTCCTTGTTATATTCTCTTCATAAACCATTAAAATTCTACAAATCTCTTCACTAATGTACAATTAATTACAAATTTCTTTTAGAGTCCTCTATTACCACTATTAGTAGATGGGGCTAACTTCCTATAATTCTTTCCAAGTTTATGCCACAAATAAGTACACACATTTACAACAATTAGATGCATATGTTCTTCTTAAATATCTCTAAGGCTATATTTGTAAGAAAAAATGCCTTTATTTTTTTGTTTTTTTATTGTGTCTTTTTACTAAGTAAATCAATTTAAAAGATACTTTCTCCCTATAAGTTCTTTGTCAGAAAAGAAAGCCCAATACAAAGCACAACCAAGAAAAAAATCCCAAAAGAAAATAAAAACCAACACCCAAACTCTAACAGAATGAAAGCACACATACACACACACCACAAATATGTAGTTTGTCTGGTATATGTTGTTCCATCATTCCTGAATGTGAGGCCTGTCCTGGAGTGTTTGGTAAAGTCCATGTCACTTATTAGAGAAACCTGATTTTTCTCTCCCTCAATATGTAAAAGTAACAATTTTGTTGTTAACCTTTAACCTGGTGGCTAGGATTTTATTCATTCATTCCTTCATTAATTCAATTTTTAAATACAACAACCTAATACATAATAAAATAAAACAATAACTATTATATTAAAGTTGAACGTGACAAACTGAAAGAAGGAAAAGAGCCCAAGAGAAGGCAAAAAAAAAAAAAAATCAGAGACGCATTCACTTTCATGGTCACAAATTCGATAAAAACACTAAACTGGAAAACATAACATATGGACAGTGGACTTGGGACGAATCCACGCTGGCCCTGTGCATGCTGATTCAGTCTCTTAGGTCATAAGAACTTTGCTTACGTTGTTGTAGAGGACTTTGTTTTCTTGGTGCCCTCCATCCCCTTTGGCTCTTACATTTTCTGCCTCCTCTTCCATGTGGATTGCTGAAACCTAAGGGTAAAGGTTTAATGGAACATCCCATTTGCTGCTGAATTTTCCAAGGTCTTCTACACTCTGCAGACTGTCTGGCTATTTGTCTCTATACTTGTTCATATCTGCCAAGGACGGAGTTTATCTTATGACAGCTGAACAAGGTACTGATGTATAAATATAAAGAAATATCATCAGGAGTCATTTTATCAGCACATTTTTCTTTTTGTGTTTTATCCAGCATGACTTGGTTTTAACATAATACTGTGGAATATCTAGTCCTCTGGCTCTTGGTCACCCAAATTGTATTGGGCATGACTTCCATCTCATGGAAAGTGCATTAAGTCATTGGCTGGTTACTCTCACAAGCTTTATGTAACCTTGACCTAGTATAACTTACAGGCAGAACCTCATTGTAGGTCAAAGTTTGTAGCAGGGTTGGTGTTTATGTTTGTCTTTTTGGTAGGGTGAGGAATACTTTCATGTTCAAAAATGCTTAGCCATAGGGATGATGACTTTATATAGGTGCTAGCTCTGTATCTCTATTTAATGTGTTTTGTAGGTGTTGTCTTTAGGACCTACATGTCAATTTATAGAGGCGAATGATTCATATTTTACCCCTTTGGCCAAAACTTAATTAGATGTAACTTAATCCTCGAAGCTTTATTTGGTACAAAGAGATGGCTAGTTGAAACTCACTCTCTCTCTCTCTCTCTCTCTCTCTCTCCTAATATCTGGCAATTTCATGTAGATTGGGACATTTCTACTATATTGGTTTTCCATGACACCCCTTAAATGTCCCTTCATTATAGCTGTCTATGCATATATTCTTTCCCACAACACACTTTCCATTCTGTTTCCCTGTCTCAACTTGATCCTCCTGTTCCAGCACCTGCCATCACCCAATGAATACATATCTGTTGTTTTATTTATTTTTGCAAAACACATCCTTCAGAAGCTCAGTCTCAATTCCAGTCATATCCTTAACCTGTAACCCCAATCATCTCTGCTCCAATGCTTAGAGGAGTAATGAGAGGTGAGATTGTGCTGACTCAGCAAGAAAACAGGCAGAAACAGGAAATAATTAGGGTATAATACAAAATAGATGCTGAGGAAAACAATTTGATGTATTTTTCATTTTTTATATTGCTACCAAGGACAAGGGAAATGTTTAGGGAATAAACTAACATTGTACAAACAATATTGAAAATTATAGTAATTGAAAGCAGTATATATATATATATATATATATATATATATATATATATATATTCATAAAGATAAAACTATTTCCCTATTATTTTGAGTTATTTTATTTTTTAGATTATTTTTAAATACTTGATAATTATGTATATTAATACAAAAAACGTAAAGAAAGAATGTGAATCCATCAGTTCCTCAATTAATCCTGAGAACAGTGATCCTTTTTGTCTCTTATTGCAATGTTAAAAAAGAAATTCTTTTGTCTCACTAGTTAGCCCTGGGTGGCCTCAAACTAACTGTATAGACCAAGCCTGTCAAGATTCAGAGATTCACCTTCAGGCCTACTTAGTAATGGGGTAAAAAGCTTGAAGCACACATCCAGACATATCTATTCTTCTAACAAAAAGATGTAAAAAAAAGGAAAATATGACATGTTTCACCTATCATGTTTTCCTCAATTTAACATATACTTACCTTAATATCCATGAAATTTATATTGAAGGGTGAAATAATAATAAAGAGGAATTGAAATATAAAGTGTTTGTAGCAAGAGATACACCAATCAGTCTACTAAAAGACTTGGATTTCTCCTGAAAGAATCTGAAATGATTGTTCATCCAACCTTATTTTAATTGTAGGATACCATATCAAAGTGTAATAGGCTGGTCTGTGTTAATAACATGAACAGGCTGCAAAGTAACTAACAGTTCAAGAATTATGTGCTTCATGTTTGCTGACAGCTGTAGGCTTAGATTTTCAAAACCTGCTTCTAATAAGTGTTCTCAAAAACTTCAACTCCCCTCTATCTACTTCTAACCTACTATCCAAAGTTAGGGGAGAAAAGATGATAAATAGGGCAAGGGGATATGGATCTGTTTGGAAGTAGTTCCTTGGAATGATTCCTATCTCCATTTGTCAGAATACCTACAATCCAATTCAGTAGTGCCAGGATAAACGCCTATCAGCAGCAATGGCACAATCCGGCAGGAATCACCAGGCATCTGCTGAATCAGCAGGAGTCAGCAGGAGCAACCAGAACCAGTAGTTCTCTGCCTCGCCTGTGCCTCTCTCAATGAAGCAAGATCAGCAAAGATGAAGAGTTCAGACCAACAAAACACTGCAAACCTAGTTATGCAAGCCTGTCAATGTCTGCTGAGTCCTACTGTTTCTCCAAACATCACATGTCCTCCCATGGTTCTTGCATCAGGAAAATATCATGTGAATCAGCCTCACGAAGTGGGTCTGTATCACTATCATATCCAGAAAATTCCAATTCAGACAACTCATCAATAAATACCAGTAAGTCCTTTTGCATAAGAAAATATCTCTCTCTGCCTCTCCCTCTTCTTCTTCCTACTCCTCCCTACTCTTCCCCTTCCCCATTCCTCCTCCTCTCTTCCCTCTGTTCTGCCATATTAATTTCACAAAATCATGGGCTTCATTATCATACAGTTATACAAGTATAATGTACTTTGATCATAATTAGAATCCTCAGCTCTCTCTTGTCCGATCTTTCCTTTGATGTTCCAGTCAGGGCTTTTTTCAAAGTACTTCACTCTCTATTTCCATTTTTTAAAATCTAGTTTATAATTAGAAGCAATGTAATGTGGCTCTTTCTGATTCTCCTTTATTTACTCAACATGTTTAGACTATTTTTTAACAAATGACATGATTTTATTTTTGCTAAGTTTTATAATCTACTCTCATGAAATTAGAATACTCATCTAAATTCACTCAAGATTTTTTCAAGAAGAAATCATAGTTCAGAAGAAAGACATTATTTTTTCCTGTTTTGTGACCAATTATATGGTCGATTTTTGAGAAGGTGCCATAAGGTGCGGAGAAAAAGGTATATCCGTTTGTTTCAGGATAAAATGTTCTGTAGATATCTGTTAAATACATTTCTTTCATAACTTCTGTTAGTTTCTATGTGTCTCTGTTTAGTTTCTGTTTCCAGGAGCTGTCCATTGATGAAAGTGAGGTGTTGAGGTCTCCCACTATTATTGTGTGAGGTGCAATGTGTGCTTTGAGATTTATTATATTTTCTTTAATGAACATGGATACCCTTGCATTTAGAGCATAGATATTCAGAATTGAGGATTCATCTTGGTAGATTTTACCTTTGAATAGTTTGAAGTGCCTGTTCTTGTTTTTTTTTCTTTTTTTGATAACATTGGGTTGGAAGTCAATTTTATTCTATATTAGAATGGGTGCTCCAGCTTGTTTCTTTGGACCATTTACTTGGAAAATTGTTTTCCAGCCTTTCACTCTGAGATAGTGTCTATCTTTTTCCCTGAGGTAGGTTTCTGTAAGCAGCAAAAAGTTGGGTCCTGTTTATGTAGCCAGTCTGTTAGTCTATGTCTTTTTATTTGGGAATTTAGTCCATTGATATTAAAAGATATTAAGGGCCAGGCATGGTGGCACATGCCTTTAATTCCAGCACTTGGGAGGCACAGGCAGCTGGATTTCTGAGTTCGAGGCCAGCCTGGTCTACAGAGTAAATTCCAGGACAGCTATACAGAGAAACCCTGTCTTGACAAGAGAGAGAGAGAGAGAGAGAGAGAGAGAGAGAGAGAGAGAGAGAGAGCGATATTAAGGAAAAGTAATTGTTGCTTCCTGTTATTTTTGTTGTGAGAGTTGGGACTCTGTTCTTGTACTTGTCTTCTTTTAGGTTTGTTGAAGGATTAGTTTCTTGCAAATTCTAGGGCATAATTTCTGTCCTTGTGTTGGCGTTTTTCCTTTATTATCCTTAGAAGGGCTGGATTCATGGAAAGATATTGTGTGATTTTGGTTTTGTCATGGAATACTTTGGCTTCTCATTCTATGGTAATTGAGAGTTTTGCTGGGTAAAGTAGCATGGGCTGTCATTTGGGGAGACTAATGGAATAGAATTGAAGACGCAGAAATGAACCCACACACCTATGGTCACTTGATATTTGACAAGGGAGCTAAAACCATGCAGTGGAAAAAAAGACAGCATTTTCAACAAATGGTGCTGCCACAACTGGTGGTTATCATGTAGAAGAATGGGAATTGATCCATTCTTATCTCCTTGTACTAAGGTCAAATCTAAGTGGATCAAGAAACTCCACAAAAAACCAGAGTCACTGAAACTTATAGAGGAGAAAATGGGGAAAAGCCTCAAAGATATGGGCACAGGGGAAAAATTCCTGAACAGAACATCAATGGCTTGTGCTGTAAGATCTAGAATCAATCTCATAAAATTGCAAAGCTTCTGTAAGGCAAAACATACCGTCAATAAGACAAAAAGGCCACCAACAGATTGGAAAAGGATTTTTACCAATCCTAACTAAGATAGGGGACTAATATCCAATATTAATAAAGAACTCAAGAAGATGGACTCCAGAAAATCCAATAACACTTTTAAAAATAGAGTACAGAGCTAAACAAAGAATTCTCAACTGAGGAATACCAAAGGCTGAGAAGCACCTGAAAAAAAAATGTTAATCATCCTTAATCATCAGGGAAATGCAAATCAAAACAACCATGAGATTCCACCTCACACCAGCCAGAATGGCTAAGATCAAAAATTCAGGTGACAGCAGATGCTGGCAAGGATGTGGAGAAAGATGGACACTCCTCCATTGTTGGTGGGATTGTAAGCTAGTACAACCACTCTGGAAATCAGTCTGGTGGTTCCTCAGAAAACTAGACATAGTACTACCAGAAGATCCAGCAATACCTCTCCTGGGCATATACCCAGAAGATATTCCAACTTGTAATAAGGACACATGCTCCACTGTGTTCATAGCAGCCTTATTTATAATAGCCAGAAGCTGGAAAGAACCCTCAACAGAGGAATGGATACAGAAAATGAGGTACATTTACACAATGGAGTACCACTCAGCAATTAAAAACAATGAATTCATGAAATTCTTAGGCAAATGGGTGCATCTGGAGCATATCATCCTGAGTGATATAACTCAATCACAAAAGAACACACATGATATACACTTACTGATAAGCAGATATTAGCTCAGAAAGTTAGACTATCCAAGATACAATTTGCAAAACACATAAAACTCAAGAAGAAGGAAGACCAAAGTGGGAATACTTCGCTCCTTCTTTTTGGGGGGAGGGGTTTTGAGACAGGGTTTCTCTGTGTAGCCCTGGCTGTCCTGGAACTCACTCTGTAGACCAGGCTGGCCTCAAACTCAGAGATCTGCCTGCCTCTACCTCCCGAGTGCTGGGATTAAAGGCATGTACCACCATGCCCAGCTCTACTTCGCTCCTTCTTACAATGGGGAACAAAATACCCATTGAAAGAGTTACAGAGACAAAGTTCAGAGCTGAGACGGAAGGAAAGATCATCCAGAGACTGCCCCACCTGGAGATCCATCTCATATACAACCAACAAACCCAGACACTATTGCATATGCCAGAAATATTTTGCTAACAGGACCCTGACATAGCTCTCTGTTGTGAGGCTATGCCAATACCTGGCAAATACAGAAGTGGATGCTCACAGTCATCGATTGGATGGAACACAGGGCCCCTAATGAAGGAGCTAGAGAAAGTACCCAAGGAGCTAAAGGGGTCTGCAACTCTATAGGAGGAACAACAATAGGAACTAACCAGTACACCCCAGAGCTATGTCTCTAGTTTCATATGTAGCAGAAGATGGCCTAGTCAGGCATCAATGGGAGGGGAGGCCCTTGATCTTGAGAATATCATATGCCCCAGTACAGGGGAATGCCAGGGCCAGGAAGAGGGAGTGGGTGGTTTGGGGAGCAGGGCGGGGGTGAGGGTATAGGGGTCTTTGGGGATAGCATTGAAATGTAAATGTAGAAAATATCTAATAAAAACTGCCTAAAAATAAAGATTGCTCTAAAACTAAAGCAAACAAGATTTGATTGATTTCTCTTTCTCTATATATCTTAGATTCCATTTCCCATTCAATACGACATACACTCACTCAAGCAGCTTAAATAGAGGCAGGGCTTGTACTGTTTTCCTGTCACTTCATAAAATGTAGATACATTTAACTACATGGTCATATTACTGCTGGGTTTATATATAGCTTATACCTCGGTTGCCTCAAAAATATTAATATATAGTAAAAATGTCTATGCTTAGTTTAAATCCAAATGTACTTCTTAATCCAGAAACTTCTATTTCTAATCCTTGTCTTCAATCTTTTATTCTAATATTTTCCTATCAGGACTTCTAGTCTGCTATGTCAAGCTTTTGAAAATTAAAATCGTATAATACACTGCAATTACATGAAGTTATTTTATTCCACATGAAATAAACTGATAAATTCACTAAAGGAATGTATTGGAAAAGCATTTCTGTCTGAATTTTTTAAAAACAGAAAACACTCAGATGCTATCACAATGGAAGAAACAGTCCAGGAGTATGTGTAGTCATTTTGTCTCATTAGAAATCGGAGTTCTGTTGTTACACTTGGCTATAATATATTTCACAGGTCCATGCTAAGGAGCAGTGGAGGTTAGCTCTGCTCTGGGGTGGGGACAGAGGAATTTTGTTTCTGTGCTGTCACTCAGCTTGTGCTCAATCTCATTCAAAACATTGCACGTTGATTGATTTTCCACAAAATGTATTAAGTTCATAATGACATGGTTCTGAGAAAGTTTATTCTTGGCTGTAATGCTATGAATGAGAGCTGTCCCTATTTATTATATATTCCTTCTCCATCAAGATTGCTTGTCAGGAGTACAGTGTATAATCTGTACACAGTAAATAAATGTGGATTCCATTGTTATTGCTTTAAAACAATGGAATTTTATTCTTCTCCAGAGGATTTGTCACAAATTCTGGAAGGTTTCACATTGATCATTGGCCACTCTGACAAGAGTCACATGTTCAAAAATAACTGTTTCCAAAGACACAGTCTAAATCTTACCCAAATTTGTCAGTCCTGAAATCCACTCAAATATTTACAATGACCCATGGAAAAGAAGTCTGTAACCTTAACAGAGAGTTCTCAAAAGTAGAAAAAAACAATCATTTTGAACAATTAAGGAAATGCAAATCAAAACAAATTTATTATTTCATCATGTGAATGTCAGAATAGCAAAAAATCAACAAAGCCCTGAAAACAAACCTTGTAGGGTTTGTGTGGAATATGGAACTTCATTCATTGTTGAAGGGATTGTCAAAAAGTGCAGCATATATATATATATGAATGAAAAAGTGGTTAAATAAGAGTTACAATTTCTAGAAAAATCATAAGATCATATAATTAACTATCTTTAAAATAACCTAAAAATACATGTATTTGTGAGTCAGTATGTGTATACAGTTCAAATAAAATTTTCCCCACTGGGCTGCTAATGCTCCTTGGAAGAGCCAAAGACCATCTAATATCAACCCCAACATCAGGTAAGAGAAGCACTCTTGTTAATTGTTGATCAAGGCTATCTAAAACACCCCTAAACAGCAAGGCTACACCTATACATTGATTGCCTCCCCTCCTCCAGAATGAAAGGTAAGTCTCTACATGTGTGTTCCATGTACTTTCAATCTAGAGTCCAATGGCCCCTGAACCCTGTCCTGAAATGACTTTCCCTGAGTACTAGCTTTCATGGTACCAGAAGAACCTATGAAAGTTTCTAAAGAAATCAATAAAAGTCATATTTGCAGGTAAATTGTAAAACCCACAACAAGCATTTCACAATAATTTTAAAGGTGAAGTCATAGCACCCCACCCTTGGTAATAACCAATGACACTCTTATGAGACTTAAGATCTTCTTAAGAAGAAGGTGAGCATTCATGTCTGATTCTGAAAACCTAGCCAAGTATTCATGGCTAGTGAGGCACTGTTTTTGGAGGGGAACCAACAATCACCAATTTAGTAAATTAGCATAATCCCTAAAACATTATAAATATTTGTTCTTATACCAACAAATGAACATAGACCTAAACTCTCATCAAGGAAACTGCATTGTGAAAAAGATAGAGACCATTACAGAAAACCACAAGCAAGGGAATTACACAATTGCCAACCCAGTCCCAGTTGATACATTTTCAAAACAATTCCCACATGTAACACTCAGGGAACATTGTGAAATGGAGGAGGGGAGACATTTTAATACCCAGATGACAAGGTATATTGCTTTGTGATTATGTCTCTTAGACATGTCAAGATGCTACACCCATAAAATATCACCAACATGGCTATGCAAACAGGAGATGTACAAGAACAACCAACAGTCTTATTAAGCTTGATAGAGGAAAGACTAAGAAGACTCAACCATATAGAAAAAAACTATAGGAAGTCAAGAAATGCTGAAATCTGGTGAAAAATCTTCCTTAGGGGACAGAACCCTGTTTGGTGATCCAATATCAAATGGTCAGGTTTGAAAACATACATGCAAGTAACATTATATAGACTTAGCAGGTTGTATGTATGTATTTAAGAATATATATATATATATATATATATATATATATATATATATGTGTGTGTGTGTGTGTGTGTGTGTGTGTGTGTGTGTGTGTGTGTGTGTGTGTATACAGATATAGATAAACATATCAGAATATCATATAGAAATGAGTAAAATGCCATGAGTTAAGAGAGACAAAGGGGTAATATATAAGAAATTTTGGAGTTAGGGAAGGTGCAAAATGTTATAATTATAATATAATATAAATAGAAGTAAATTACACAAAACAAAATCAAATGATACTTATACTATATGTGATGGAGGCCAGTCTGAGATACCTGAGACTCCATCTTCTGAAATATAAACAAGGGAGGAAGAGAAGAGAAGACAAGAGAAGAAAAGGGGAAAAAGAGGAGAGAGACAAAAGCAAGGAAATAGTAAGTACAATTGTGTAATTTTAATAGAGCATGGAAGACACTTGTCAGTTGAAGAGAGAAACCCCAGAAATATAGTTACAGAAATATGCCTGGTTGGTTTTAAAAAGGTACAAAGTAACATAAGAAAAGATGAACATTATTTTACATAAATGTCTGGGAAATTTGAACACTTGCAGACAAAAACTGGGATTCAATCTTTCCAAATTCTATACAACATTAACTGAAGTGTACCAAAGATGAATTATTAAAAAAACATAAAGCAAAATCATCAAGCTATAGGAATGTCAAAAATGTACTTAGATTGGACCATTATGAAAAAAGAATTATTCAGCAAAAATTTACTAGTCGTCATCAACATTAAGCATTTATCCTGTCTTTTAAAGAGTCTGGCAAAATGAACTACATGTACAAGGTAAGGCACTGTTCAGAAAAAAAAAAAAAAACATGAAATAATTCTAAGCATTCACTTTTAATTCTGTAGATCCAAGAATTCATAAGAAGTAAAAATGACAGCCCCCCCCAATTATACACAGTATAATTTGAATTGTAATGTGTTAACAACTAATTATCTCTTGCCAGAGGTAAGGGCTGTGATTGTGAATATAATTAAGCAAAAAATGCATTGCTCTAAAATGACAGAAAAAGACACATTTTAAAGGTGTCTTCTAGTATCTGTCTGAGGCTTCTGTCAGCAAAAACTTCTTGGGATCAGCAATAGTGTGGGAGGCTTAATTTCTGCAGACAGGTTGAGTTCCTAGATGGAACAGTCTCTGGGTGGCCTTTTCTTCAATCTCTGTTCCATTTTTTGTCTCTGTTCCTTTGAACATTTCTAGGTTAAAAATTTTGAGATCCATGGGTGACCCCATCCATCTACTGAGGGCTGTGCCTATCTATTGGAGGTGACCTCTGCAGGTTCTGTCTCCCCTTTGTTGGGTATTTTGGCTAAAGTCATCACCATTGGCTTTTGGGAGCCTTTTGCTTCCCTGGAGTCTGGGACTTTCTAGTGGCTAGCCCCAGTTCCCCACCCCACCCCCTCTGCTACATGTTTCTATTCAATTTTCTGGTTCTCTGTACTTCCCTTTTGTCCTTTCCAATACCTATTCCTGCCTCCCTTTCCCTCCCCTCCTCTCTCCATCCCAGGTCTTTCCCTCCCTGTAGCTCCTGTGATTATTTTGTTTCTCATTCTGTGTAGGATTGAATTATCTGCACTTGGTCTTCCTTAAGCTGCATGTGGTTTGTGTGTGGTTTCTTGGGTATTCTGAGTTTTGGGATAAAATCCACTTATCTGTAAGTACATACCATGTGTGTTTTCTTGTGTCTGGGTTACCTCACTCAAGAAGATATTTTCTAGTTCTATACTATACACTTGCCTGCAGATTTTGTGAAATCATTTTTAATAACTGATTAGTACTCCGTTATATAAATGTACCACATTTTCTGTATCATTTTTTTTATTAAGGGACATATGGGTTACTTCCAGCTTCTGGCTATTTTATATAAGGCTACTATAAACATACTCCTTGTTATATGGTAGAGCATCTTTTGTGTATATGTCCATTAGTAGTATAGCTGGGTCTTTAGGTAGAACAATTTCAAATTTCCTGAGGAACCTCCAGATAGATTTCCAAAGTTGTTTTGCCTCTTAAAGGCCACAGACTTGAGGAAAGCTTACAATTATTTTGCAGGAGTCTACAGTGTCCATATGTCCTCAACTACCTGTGGGATTTCATGAGCACACTTTCCCTCCATACTGACACTTGGGCAAGGTCATGTCCACATCATTTCCATGCTGTCACAACTGCTGATAGTGGATATTTACAAGTACCCTATTGTGTTAGTGATAGTGATTTTTTTGTTGTTGTCACACATCTGGCTTTTACAATTTTCCCATCCCTTCTCCTACAGTGATATCTGAGTCTTGGGAGGAAGAGTCCCATTTAGGGCTGAATTCTCCAAAATCTTTTATTCTCTGCACATTTGCCAGTTGTAGTTAGAATGATTTGGTACAATCTGCAGGTGTAGAAATTGCTATTATGTGTAAAGTCTATAGAACAGTATAAATTTCTGTTTGTTGGAATCTTTTACTGACTTGTGGAGGTCGAGTAATGGGTAAAGAGGCAGGTTGCCAAACCTGATGACCTGAGTTCATTTGCAGAGTTCAAGGTAGTAGAAGGAGAAAACTAAACCACCTTCCCACTCTCTCTCTCCCCTCTCCTATTGTGTGATATACACATAATATCACAGAAAGGTCGAGAGAGCAATTATATAATTAAAATAAAAAATAAAATGCCTCTACTAAAAACTAATCAGTTTGCAATAAACATGAAAAATTGTTAATGACCAGGATGTAAACTCTGTAATTAATGGTAAGATACACACACAAAATGAATAGGATCAGAAATACCACCAGCAGAACTACTATCTTAATGAGTTAAAGAACAGTGATGTTGAAGGGCCTTAGAGTACTCTCCACAACACAGTACCTTGGGATCACTTCGGGATCACAGTTGAGTGGAATCCCACATCAGTTCCAAAGAATTGCTGAGGGTTTTGTGCCAGCAGAAACAGGGACAAAGGAACCCCACCTAACCAGAGGCTGAGAATCACTCCAGTCTGGGCCAGCCCCACAATCTTCAACCTGAACCCACCAAAGGCCAGAGGCCACCAAGGGCCCTAGAGTACTCTCCACACTGCAGGACCTCAGGATCACCTCTGGATCACGGGTGAGTGGAACACAACACCAGGTACAAAGAATTGTGGAGGGTCTTGTGCCAAAAGGTACAGGGACAAAGGAACCCCACCCAACCAGAGGCTGGGATCCATTCAGGTCAGGGCCAGCCCCACAATCTTCTGCTTGAACCTGGATGGGGCCTCGAGGGCCTCAGAGGACTATCCACACTGCAGGACCCCTAGCACACCCAGGACCTTGTGATCACTGGAGACAGAAGCAACAGAGCTTCTTGGATAGGGTCCTGTTGGGCCTTCATCCTCAGCCAGGAGGCAGAGCTGAGACCCAGACTCCTGGGCACCTTCCTTGCCAAAGGAGAGTCGGCCTACAGGGACGGCTCTGACCCCAAGACTCGGGAGCTCTACCAGAGCTCCAGACTTCTGGACACCTGCCCTGCAAGAGGAAAGCTTGCCTGCAGAGAGTGCTCTGACCACTGGGACTCAGGTGAGAGTTAGACTCCCAGGAGTGCTGACAGAGGCTAACAGAATCACAGGAGGATCAAGATCCAGCCAGAGACAGTTTGGCCATTAACACCAGAGATTACCAGATGGCAAAAGGCAAACATAAGAATCTTACAAACAGAAACCAAGAACACTGGGTATCATCAGAACCCTGTATGGCCACCACATAGCATCCTGGATACCCCAACACACCCAAAAAGCAAGACTCAGATTTAAAATCATATCTCATGATGGTGGTAGAAGTTTTTAAGAAGAGCATTAATAACTCACTTAAAGAAATACAGGAGAACACTGCTAAACAGTTAGAAGAACTTAAAGAGGAAACACAAATATTCCTCAAGGAATTACAGGGGAACGTTGCTAAACAGGTAGAAGTCCTTCAAGAACGAAAGGCAAACACTGCTAAACAGGTAGAAGTCCTTATAGAAAATACACAAAAATCCCTTATAGATTTACAGGAAAGCTCAACCAAACAGGTGATGAAGTTTGAAAAAAATCATCTAAGGTCTAAAAATGGAAGTAGAAACATTGAAGAAAACCCAAAGGGAGACAACTCTGGAAATAGCAACCCTAGGAAAGAAATCAGGAAACATAGATGTGGGCATCAGCAACAGAATACAAGAGATGGAAGAGAGAATCTCAGGTGCAGAAGATTCCATAGGAAATATGGGCACAACAATCAAAGAAAATACAAAATGCAAAAAGATCCTAAATCAAAACATCCAGGAAATCAGGGACACAATGAAAAGAACAAACCTACGGATAATAGGAGTAGATGAGGGCCAGCAAATATCTTCGACAAAATTAAATAAGAAAACTTCCCATACCTAACGAAAGGGATGCCCATGAACATACAAGAAGCCTAGAGAACTTCAAATTGACCGGACCATGAAAGAAATTCCTCCTGACACATAATAATCAGAACAACAAATGCACTAAATAAAGACAGAATATTAAAATCAGTAAGGGAAAAAGGTCAAGTAACATATAAAGGCAGGCCGATTAGAATTTCTCCAGACTTCTCACCAGAGACTATGAAAACCAGAAGATCCTAGACAGATGTTATACAGACACTAAGAGAACACAAATGCCAGCCCAGGCTAACTCTCCCAGCAAAACTCTCCATTACCATAGATGGACAAACCAAAGTACTCCATGACAAAACAAAATTCACACAATATCTTTCCACGAATCCAGCCCTTCAAAGGATAATAAAGGGAAAACACCAAAACAAAGATGGAAAATACACCCCAGATCATCAGGGAAATGCAATTCAAAACAACCCTGAGATTCCACCTCACATCAGTCAGAATGGCTAAGATCAAAAATTCAGGTGACAGCAGATGCTGGCAAGGATGTGGAGATAGAGAAAGACTCCTCCATTGTTGGTGGGATTGCAAGCTTATACAACCACTCTGGAAATCAGTCTGGCAGTTCCTCAGAAAATTGGACATAGTACTACCGGAGGATCCTGCAATACCTCTCCTGTGCATATATCCAGAAGATGTCCCAACTTGTAATAAGGACACATGCTCCACTATGTTCATAGCAGCCTTATTTATAATAGACAGAAGCTGGAAAGAACCCAGATGCCCCTTAACAGAGGAATGGATACAGAAATTGTGGTACATTTACACAATGGAGTACTACTCAGCTATTAAAAACAATGAATTTATGAAATTCTTGTGCAAATGGATATATCAGGAGGATATCATCTTGAGTAAGGTAACCTAATCACAAAAGAAGTCACTTGATATGCACTCAATGATAAGTGGATATTAGTCCAGGAACTTAAAATACCCAAGATACAATTTGCAAAACTCAAGAAAATCAAGAAGGAAGACCAACGTGTGGATACTTCATTCCTCCTTAGCATAGGGAACAAAATACACATGGAAGGAGTTACAGAGACAAAGTTTGGAGCTAAGATGAAAGGATGGACCATCCACAGACTACCCCACCTGGGGAACCATTCCATAATCAGCCACCAAATGCAGACCCTTTCGTATATGTCAGCAAGGTTTTGCTGAAAGGACCCTGATATAGCTCTCTCTTGTGAGGTTATGCCAGTGCCTGGCAAATACAGAAGTGGATACTCACAGTCATCTATTGGCTGGAACACAGGGCCCCCAATGGAGGAGCTAGAGAAGGTACCCAAGTAGCTGAAGGGGTCTGCAACCCTATAGGTGGAACAACAATATGAACTAACCAGTATCCCCGGAGCTCGTGTCTCTAGCTGCATATGTAGCAGAAGATGGCCTAGTTGGACATCATTGAGAAGAGAGGCCCCTTGGTCTTACAAACTTTATATGCCCCAGTACAGGGGAATGCCAGGGCCAAGAAGTGGGAGTAGGTGGATAGAGGAGCAGGGCGTGGGTGGGGGGAGGTATAGTGGACTTTTGGTATAGCATTTGAAATGTAAATGAAGAAAATATCTAATAAAAAATTGGGGGAAAAAATGAACTATAATATCCTCTAACCGGATCCCTCAGAGCTCCCAGGACTAAACCACCAACCAAATAGTGTGCATGGGTTGGTCCATGGATCCTGCTACATATGTAGCAGAGGATTGCCTTATCTGGTATCAATGGGGGGGGGTTGCTTGGTTCTGTGAAGGATTGTTGCCCCAGTGAATGGTGGTGCGAGAGGGGTGAGGTGGGAGTGGGTAGGCAAGTAGGTAGGAGAGCACCCTCTTCGAAGCAAACAGGAAGGGGATAGAATGAGGAGTTTACAGTGGGGAGACCAGGGAGGGGAACAATATTTGAAATGTAAATAAATAAACCAATAAAAAAGAAAATATGCAATAAATAATTTTTAAAAAAGAAAAAAAAGAGAAAAAAATAATATTTGCAGCCTTGGGAGATTCAAGCAAGACTACCAAATTATCATATTCATTTTTTGGAAATTTTTGATATGTAGTATTTCAAATTCTGCTAAATGTTTATTTATCAAATACAGGTTGAATGGGGTATTAAGATTAGAGATGATGTATGTTTTTGAATTATATGGCATAGAAAATGAAAAAGTTGATCCTGTTTATCTTGTCATAATTGTCCATTAAGGATACTATTATATGATGTGGCCATCAGTCCTTCAGTGATTGTTGTTCTAGTGCTAATGAAGAGAGGGGATTATATCTCTTCCAGTTCAAAACATCTTCCACACTGATTCTAGGTCAACCGTACCAGATTCCTTTCAGAATTGTAAATGAAAATAGAGCCCATGATGGACACGCCATGTTATCTTTCATCAACTTCATCTTCATTTCTCTTTTATTCAGATAAAAAAAAAATTTGCAAGAGAAAAAGCACTGCCAGTGGCCACTAATTCAAGAAACAAGGTAACAGAAATTTTAAAATCAGAATGCATTCAAGGATGATGGTATTTTAAATAATTTTGCTCTTTCTCTATCATCAGAAACAAAAACTATTATTGTTTTATGGTCTCAGTAGACTTCAGTTATTTTGAAAAACACAATATATACAACCTCATAGAGTCCTCATGATTTTAACATTCCTTTATTTGTCTTTTGATGTCCACAATAAATTTAGACTACATTTTTATATAGTTGCATAAATGAAAATTATTTTTTCTAAAGAAGGCAAACTTAGATATCCCTGTGAAGCTTACTGAAAGCAAAATAAGATTTAAATAAAATTGATTATAAAATCAAATAATTTTATTTATTGAAAAATATCCATGAAATAATATGCATTTGTGGGTACAAGTACTAAATAAATACTAAGCTGTTTTACATGTATTCCAGGACTTGTTATATATTTCAGAGAAATAAAATATTTTCATATAAAATCAGTTAAGTTAACCCATGATTTGGACAATGATTATAGTTGTTAAAACTCAAAAGTGAAAAGTTTCATAACTTAACATGATTATTTAACTTGCATTTTAAAAGAATTAAAACAGTTAGGACCTACTGAGAAATCACTGGCTGATTTTTTAAAGATTTGTTTTCCAAAGCAATCTCAGGTGAATTTAAAGATATGCAAGTGAATTCAGTGACATGCTGTGAAATGTAGAGGAAGAAACCATGATTAAACATTAATTTTTAAAATAGTGATATTAAAGTGAAAAGACTATGGTGACCATATTTACTGTGACATGTGTCATGTGATCGGAAAGCCTGGATTTTCCTCTGTGTGTTCATGTATTTTATATTGATTTTGGAGATCACACTAGTTATATCATTTATCCTCTTTTCTTTCTTCACTTTAAACCCTCTCGTATAAATCTCTTTGATTTTGATTTTTCAATATTACTGCCATTTTGTTCATTAATTGTTTTATATATATATATATATATATGTGTGTGTGTGTGTGTGTGTGTGTGTATGTGTGTGTATGTGTGCGTCTATGAATATATACATATATGTGTATATATGCATGTACATATATACAAATGGTATATATACATAAGACAACTTTCTCAGTCTTCATAATGTAATTTGAACATATGTTATCAGGCCTAACCATCATTTAGTATTAGATAATCAATTGGGGTGGTCTTCTTTGGGGAATATAGTATAGGACCTTGCAGGGCAACCCCATGATGGTCTCAAATTAAGCACAACACTGAATTTTATTTTTTTATTTAATTTTCTTGTTTATTGAGGTATAGATTTCAAAATACTTCCGATATTCAAATGGTACAATTTGATAGGTTTGAACACATTCCTATATACTCATGACATCAGCATCTCAGTCAATATATTAAACATGTTCCTAACTGTCGAAAATGTTGTGTCTGTTTTTAACACTTACTTTTTATAATTATTGCTAATTTATGAAAGCATAAATGTGTACATGGGGATGGAATACTATATAATGTTTCCTTATTAAACACATTTTGTATATTTTAAAGCAGGTTAAAACATCTACCTGCTCAAACAATTATCCTTACTATGATTCTAGAACTCAGCATTCTTATCTCTAAAACAATTGAGGTTTGAGATTAAAGGTATGTAGCATTATGCTCAGCTACAGTTGTCATCGTTGTAGTCTTGTCTGTGTGTGTGCGTTGTGAAAATTATTTTTTTCTGGCTTTCATTTGTTCACATATGTTATTACTTCATAATGAATTATTTCTGATTTGTTGAAGCTTTAGGTAAGAGAACACTTGCCACAATAACATCTATCGAAATCACTGGTCACCAATACTTCAGCAGCAAGTTCACCTGAAGATAGCTTCTAACAAGTGTGATTCATTCTGCCTTTTTGTTTACGTTATAGCCTCTCAAGAAACCAAATCTAAGCTTTTTACTATGCTCATTTTTCTAAGGTACTGTGTAAGATAATTTCTTTCCATTCTTAGTATCATTGAGCTACTTTAACACAATGTAAATATGTCTTGAATTCTGTTTGGACAATTTGTAGTCAAACAAAAATATTTCCATCTTCTAATTGATGACCAGAAATAACAAACACACAAACAAAAAAAAAAAATCAGACTTTGGTGATTTTGAAAGAATTTTTCCATACTCTAGATCATGACTTTTACTATTTCCTATAGGCCCTGTGGTCCAATCTCAAAGATGATTTTCCTCCCTATAAAGGTTTTTATGAAAATTTTCCTGTAGGCAACTGCACAGAGAGTGACATAGGAAGCTATTTTAGCTTTTGGGATGTATAATATATTATTGTTAACTATAGTTACCCTACTGTGCCAATGGTACACAGAACTTCTGTGTAAACTTTGACTTGGTCATCATTGATCAGCAAAATTTTAAAAGATAATTATGCATGTAATATAATTTATTGAAATTATTATAAAATACCTTGAATGACAGTTGAATGACTTTAAGTTTAGAATATAACATAATGTGGCAAATATGTATTTGTCTAAAGAATGTGTGTGTGTGGGGGGGGGTGTTTAATGTGCGCCATGTGCTTGCATGTGTCCACGGAGGTCAGAGATCATTGGCTCATCATCACGTCTAAGCTGCCAGATGTTGAAAAACAAGCCCAGGTCCTTTGCAAATGCAGTAAATGCTCATAACTAACTCCTGAGCCAACTCTCTAGTCCCATCCCCTTACAACGTCATCCCTCAGCCCCTAGGGGTTTTCCTCCTAACAAATTTTGGTTAGAAGTATAGGTGTTAAGAAAGGCCAGCCTGGTCTACAAAGTGAGTTCCAGGACAGCCAGGGCTATACAGAGAAACCCTATCTCGAAAAACCAAAAAAAAAAAAAAAAAAAAAAAAGAAAAGAAAAGAAAATTATACAGATTCGTGTAATTTTGTGTAATGAGATACAATGCACTGCGATGGTGCTAATACAGCAGTTTACTGTTTTGTTGAGAAGTATTGACAACAGTACTACAATGTACGTTTTATATTCGTCCTAGGTTAATAGACATTATCTTTACTTATGGCATCTTACCGGTATGAATAGTGCACACACACATTTCTATTAGCCTGCTCACATTGGTATTGTTTAGGTATTAGTCTTGCTTGAGAGGCTAAATGTTTCCTATCTTATAGTAAAATTGGGAAGAATATTTTTCCCAAGATGAGTGAGCCTTCACGCTTATATCTCTGTAGTAATGAATATTAAAAAGTCCTGGGCTAGGGCTTCTATCCCAATTTTGGTTGTTGAGTTCCCAGTTGAAAGACGCACAGAGCCTTCATATTTTTAATATGTCTTATGTAGCATAATATCTGAGCAGCTGCCCGCTCTCCATGCTGTTAGAATCTACTTTCCTATCGATAACCCCCAGTAATTACTTATTATTTACTATGTTTCATCTGGGGTGCTCTCAAATCCAATTGGTCAGCAGTCTGGGTCATGCTTTTTTATTGCTCAGTTATTCCGTGGCAGCTTCTTCTTCTCCCTCTTGCACATTCTTCATCTCCCTTTCTCTCAAGTTCTTTTCCTCCTGGTCCCAAGCCCAGAAAAAAACTAAACCCCACCTATATCTCTCCTCTCCAGCTATTGGCTGTTGGCATCTTTATTTACCAATCACAATTAACTGTGGGCAGGGTCACTCAGTGTCTTACTTGCAGACTCTCTATAGCACCAGTCTTGAAGCCCCAAATTAGCAACAAGCCACTACATATCTATTTGTAATATTTATTGGAATTTGTTTTGTTTGAAAATGGAAAAATGCCAAACAATTAAAAAGAAGAAAACTACTTCAACAGTCATTGCTGACACAATTAAATAGCACATGTAATAAAAAGAATGTTTCCTTTTCTCAAAATATTCTAAATAAAAAAAAAAATCAAAGGAATATTATCCAAGATCTAGAAATTGATTAATATGTTGATCATTGATTTTTATCTATATAGGATATCAATATACTTATTGATTTTAATACAGCTTTGTAGTAGTGAGTTTTTGACAAAACAGCTTTGGCCTGGTGGGTCGCATGTGTGCACTTGCCCAGGAACTAACTGGATTCATGAATGGAATGGAACACACACACACACACAAGCACGCGTGAGCACACACCACCAGTTAATCTTAAAATATCTTGGGTACGTCAAAAGATGAGCACTCATAAACCTTTCCCTTTTACCTCAGACCCATCATAGAAGTTGCCAGTGGCCATTTAAGTGAATTTTTACATGGCTTGTTGGCTCTCTCTCCTGTAGCTTTATATCTGATCCTCTTCCACCACATCCTGGCAATTCCCTCTCTCCTTTTTCCCAGTCCCTAGCCTGCACAGATCTTAAGGTCCCTCCACATCTCCCTTTGCCCAACCATTAGCCACTGGCTTCTTTATTGATTGATCAAAATGGAATTGGAGACAAGGATCTTCAGCTTTGGACACAGAGAATTAAATCAAAGCATTAGAACCAATCCTCAACACAGCTTAATTTATTTGAATTGTATTGAATCCTTTTAAATTATTATAGATCTTTAGTTATACTTTCATTTGGGATATTTAAGCATTGCAATTTTCCCTTTTAAAGATTATTTCATTTCTTCTGTTTCTTCAATGTTATATGCTTGTATGCTTAAAGTAACATTTATACACACAGAACTGAATTAAATTTTAATAATTATAATAATATTTATTACAATGTAAGAAGAGTCTAAAACTAAATCTTAGCTTTCAGAAATGAGGCTTCTGTTTCAATTCAAGTCAATCTTCCAAGTCTTATGTCTGATGTAGTGAGATCTGCATCAAAGAGGGACTTACCTTCAATTTCTGAGAGAAAACAAAGGACAGCATCTTGGGACTCTATCAAGACTCCTTCATCAACAGCTTAAATTGGAGCCTGGGGATTTTATGGGCTATCTTATGACTCCAGGGTGGAACATTATCAACATACATAGAATAATTTCAACATGAAAACACACACACACACACACATACACACACACAATCTCTACACACATATGTAGAGATTTTTGTGTGTGTGTGTGTGTGTGTGTGCATACATACATGTCACCTACGTAATTTTATTTATTTATTTCCACTTATTTATTCACTTTACATTCCAAAAGCTGCCTCCTGCCCGGTCACCCAACATACATAGTCCTTCCCCTCATCCTCCCTCCCCTTCTCCTCTGAGTATGGAAGCCCTGCGGTGATATTCCTCAACCCTGGCACATCAAGTCTCTGGAGGGCTAGGCTTATCATCTCCCACAGAGGCCAGGCAAAGAAACCAAGTGTTTAAGCAAGCATAAAATCATATTTCCGCACGGACTTTTAGATTATTTTTAGTGCCTTTTTACTCCTTTTTGTCTCTCTTCATCATCACCCTCCTTTCCGTACCACAGTTATAAACCTCTCCCCCAATTTTCACATTTCTTCTGTCCTGGCACCTTTGTGCTACTATGTCTGCGGCCCCAGCCTCCCACACAATAGTCCATTTTTTCCTGCTTTCTCCAGATAAATTATCCACATCTAAATATTCAAAGCAAGGATCCAAATACCTGAGAGAACATGTACTATTGAGTTTTCTGGGACTCAGTTACCTCCTTCTGTGTATTTTCTAGTTCCTCTCATCTGACTGCAAATGGCAAGTTTTCATTCTTCTTCACAACTGGATAGAATCCCACTGTGTATTTGTACCATGTTTTCATTATTCATTCATGATTAAATGACAATTATGTTGTTCCCATTTCATAGTTATTGCAAATAGAGCTGCACTGAACTATGCTCCAAACTACACTATGAAATGAAAATGATATATATGCACATGCATCTAGAAAATGTGTTAATTATGTTGTATATAATTCTGAAAGTCTACTAGTTTACTTATTTAGCTAACAATAGATGCTATCATAGATTGTTTATTGCAATTTTGTCATCTTTATTCACAGGGAGATGCATTTTGCTTGAAATTGTATGAATAAAGTTAAATGTATTTTATAGCGCATATCATGATAGAATTTACTGTGGAATAAAGTAATAAAATAAACTTTATATTTAACATATATGACTACTTGCTATACTGGTAGATAAAGTACTAAATTTATTGTGGATATTATTAGTTATCATGTATACGTTAAATTAATTATATTTATACTAAGGACATTTTCATATGTGTGGGGTCTTTTAAACAATTTTATGTCAATCTTTTCCTTCCCAAACATTTCCTTAAGAGAAGAAAACTATTATTTAACATTTATTTTGTCACTGTGCTTTAATGTAACTCTGTCACTGGATCTGCAGTCACTCAGGTAACAGGAGCGTGGGGATAAGTGTGTGCTCAAAGAAAAATGAGACCCCATAGACATTTTCTTTATATGCTGTCTTCCTGGGAGTGGAACACTTTACATCATTCTCATATCAGAAAGAATGGCATGCACTCATATATTTTGTTTTCTGTGTTGCAATAAAATTAATATAGAAGATGCTGTGAACTTGAGGGAAGAATGGTGCAGATATTTGAAACTGAAAGTCATTTGATGTAAAAACCTGACATGGAGAATGCTTACAGAGGGAAGCCAGTTAAAAGGCTAGTACGTGAAATTTTGTCTCAACCTTGTGTTATATAATGTGCCACATGTGTGTGTGTGTGTGTGTGTGTGTGTGTGTGTGTGTGTGTGTGTGTGTATACACACAAATATCCAAGTGAAGAATCTGAGTCAATAACTGAAAAGTGTACCCGAGGACAGAAATCTAACTCTCTATATGATCTGTGTGCTACATAAATGCCTTTACATGGTAATTATGAATATTGTCAAATATTTCTCAATGAAGATATGTACAATGAAATGATAAGTTCAAACTTTGCATCTCTCCAACATTTCTATTTCTATCTTCCAGATCACTACATTTATTATTAATAATTTTATTAAAGTACCCAAGGAGCTGAAGGGGTTTGCAGCCTCATAGGAGGAACAACGTTATGAACTAACCTGTACCCCCAGAGCTCCCTGGGACTAAACCACCAACCAAAGAAAACACATGGTGGGACTCATGGCTCCAGCTGCATATGTGGCAGAGGATAGCCCAGTATAGGGGAATGCCAGGGCCAGAAAGCAGGAGTGGGTGGGTTGGTGAGCAGGGGAATGGGGAGGGGATAAGGGGTTTTCGGAGGGGAAACCAGGATAAGCATTTGAAAGGGAATAACATTTGAAATGTAAATAAAGAAAATATATAATAAAAATAATTTTATTAATGGAGTTTTGGTAATTACTTGAGTAGTTTTAGATCCACATTCAAACTTATTAATTTGTACATTATTAAAATAATTCTGTTATGACCTACATTCACTCATTTATTTTACAATCTTATGCTTAATAGCTACAAGTATTTCTACTAGTACTGTTTAGTAAGAATCTTTAACTTTACATGTCCCATAAAAATATCTATTCCATCTCTCCAGGAACTTTTTAGATTGTAATTTTGTTGTTATAGCTGTTGCTATAATAAGAATGCATTTATTAGTTTGTTGTATTCCAGTACATCAGTATTCTCAGTCTTTAAATTTTACTTGGTCTTGTTGGACATCAATGGGAGAAGAGGCCCTTGTTTCTGTGAAGGCTTGATGCTCCAGTGCAGGAGAATGCCAGAACAAGGAAGCAGGTGTAGGTGGGTTGGTGAGCAGGAGGAAGGAGGATGGGATAGGGGGTTTTCAGAGGGAAAGCTCAGAAAGGGGATAACATTTGAAATGTAAGTAAAGAAAAATATCTAGTTAAAAATAATTACTTGAGAGCAATTTTTCAGGTAAATCAAGTAGATAAGTGGATTAAATTTATGTTTGTTCACTTACATTCTAGTAAGCCTTGTATGCCCCAATACAGAGATAAATGCATATATTTACTGCTATTTTGTTCTGACATTGTTATTTCCAAGTATCTCAGCAACTTAAAAATCTAAATCTCAAAGGACATTTTTTTCTCACAAGGGTAACTTGTCTCCCTAAAGGTTCTTTTCCTATGACCTATATAGTCACTCATCATTTAATGAAATATACTATCAACTAACTAACAACATTTGATATTAAGGTTAAAGGCAAAATTCTCCATGAGAAAATTGTCATGAAGGTTTTTTTTTTAATTATTTTCTTCATTATTAGATTTCTATCCCTACATGAAAAATCCAATTGTTTTGATTCCTTAACATTTATTATGATCAGATTCTTTACATTTTATATACTATAATAACTATGTACCATAGCAATACCATATTTACTTTAAAATTTTAGTTATGTAATAGAAAGCAAGCTTATGAAGCCATATCTGTATTAATTGCTATTGGAAATATTGATGGCAGTTTCTTGCAATGGCATATATTGAGATGATGGTCAGGTCTGTCAGTAAAACTGCAAAAACATTACAGGCTATTACTCTTGCCCTTGGTCACCCCAAGAAGTGGAAAGTAAGTCCCTATTGCTAAAGGCACTATGCACTTCAGGCACAGGTCTTTGGGAACCTGAGGAGGAACTGACCTTTCATAATATGAGAAAGTGCCATGCAAGCTTCCATAGAGGAAAACAATCAACTGTCCCACCCAGCTATTGTGCCTATGGACCACATTAATAACCATCATGGCGAGATAACCTTAAATGTGCAGTAGTGGCCATTATACCTTGGCAATAACAAACAGATCTCTAACTGGATGTAAGACCTGCTCAAAATGAATAACGCTGTTTCATACTAGAAAGCTCGCCAGTTACTCAGTGCTTGGAAAGTTATGGATATTGGAGAGAGTCTACAACTCCACTTTACTGAACCAGCATTTTCATTAATCACATTCTAATTATCTGTTTTTATAGACACAGAGAAGTGGAGTTCTCAGCCCTCATCAAGGAAACTTCTTCTTGTAATAGACAGGGAACACCAGTCACAATGGATATATCTACAAAAACAATGTGACACCTTACATTTGGACAGGTAACATTTTGGAAAATGGGGTAGAAATATTGTAAGAGCCAGGGAGTTTTTCTCTGAGATTCTGTTTTCCAGTAGCGTCAGAAACTACACCCAAAAAGTCTCACTAAAATTACAGCATAATCAAAGTCAATAGTTAACATGCCTCAACCCTGCACAGAAAACTACCAGAAACTAACGAAAGACAAAGCAGGAGAAATATTCAGAAATATTCTTCTTCTGAGACGACCCAAGCAATTAGTTATACAATGCTAAGTGGTCCTCTTTGAAGACATGCACTCAAGTAACACTGTATAAATTAAGCTGGATATATATATATATATATATATATATATATATATATAAGCATGTGAGTATTTATAAAAGCTTTGTCACAAAATTTAAAACTAAGAAACTTTGCCAGGCAGTGGTTGTGCATGCCTTTAATCCCGCTACTTGGGAGGCAGAAGCAGGTTGTTTTCTGAGATCGAGGCCAGCCTGGTCTACAGATTGAGTTCCAGGACAACCAGGGCTACAAAGAGAAACCCTGTCTCAAAAAACAAACAAAAAAAGAAAGAAAGAAAGATAGAAAGAAAGAAGGAAGGAAGGAAGGAAGGAAGGAAGGAAGGAAGGAAGGAAGGAAAGAAAGAAAGAAAGAAAGAAAGAAAGAAAGAAAGAAAGAAAGAAAGAAAGAAAGAAAGAAAGAAACCTCAGTTCAATTATATAGTAAACATAAAATAATAAACAATTAGTAATATTACCATCTCAGTAATCAAGATGAATTGTAAACTAATTCATGAAAATATATAGAAAGAAAGCATTCCTTGCAGGAATTTAGAGCAGTATGTAATATACATTATTAGACTTTATATAAATTTACACAAAAATGCTCACAACCACACAAAAGACACAAATAACATAAGCATTTGTCAGGCAATTGAGCAAGCAGGGCTAAATGAGGTAATATTTACAAAAGGGAATAAAAATGGCATTTTTATGATAATAGATACCTACATTAGCTTAGTCGGAAATGTGTATCTCTGTGTGCATGCATACACATATATCTCTTCCCCTGTGCTTCCCAGGAACCTTGGTGACAAAGTAAATGAGATAAATTAAGTCTGTCTGCATTAGGAAAACAAAAGCTTGCTAAATTTAACCTGTGACATTTGTGTTCCACGAGGAATCAAATATAGGCTTGTGAGCTGGAAAGGTTATGGTGGAAAAGATAAGGCTTCATGTGGACTGATGAGAGTAAGTTGGAGGAGAAAAGCCATGATGGTTAATCCACAGGCTCAGAAGTGCTTCTTTATTTTTTCCCAATTGGTTATGTGTTGCAAACAGAGTCAAGCTGAGGTGCGTTCTCAGCTATTCATCAAGCCTTTGCCATCAGATGCTGATGCTGACTGCTGCAGGGATTGTTTGGTCCAGTGCAATGCTTCCTGTGGATTGTGGATCTGAGATTGGATTTCCACAAGGTCTTGAACATTGTTGCTTATTGCTTTGTCCATTAGTGCCTCTTATAGCTCTGTCTGTCTCTGTGTATCTGTCACTCCATATAGATGTGTCTTCCTGTTTTTCATCTTCCACATTTTGTATATAAGTACATACATGTTTTGGTGTTAATAAATATGCCTAAATATGTGAAATTGACATGTTGAATTTTATATACAAATCATATGTAACTATAAGTAAATTCACTTATGTATTACAAATAGAGGGACATAAACTTAGGCAGGCAGAATCATAAATAGTTATGAAGAAAGGAATAAAGCTTTAATAATTCTAGTCTGACAATATACTTCACTTAAGTATACTTTATAAGACAACCCCCATCAAAATATTGTCTATTGCATTAGAAAATTCTTCAAGTGGTATATTTTTGTTATATTCCCTAAAGTTACTTTTTAACACAAGACTCTTTCATAGTCTAACTTGAAACTGGAATTTAAACTCTGACCACAACAATTGAATATGTCTTTTTACCTTTAAATTTTTTGTTTTATTATTGTTGAAATAACATGTTTTAAAATTATATTTGTGTTTTTACCTTTATTCCAAGTGGATGCTAAAAGTTATTTAAGGAGGCTAATATACTGCATTTGGCGTAGCAAAAGTTTATAGTGTTTAAATTTAAATAAAATAAAAATAGGTAGTGGTAAAAACAAAACTGGCTCTTTGTGAAGATTATTAAGGGAAATACTGGTAATATAGTGGAGAAAATAAAAGTCACATTACATACCCATATTGGGCATTTAGGACACAGTTATGAGGTTGGGGAAAGCTAACTATTGAGAGCCTATTGTGGGTAATTTCTTATCTTTAACGGTTCTTAGCCTATGCTCAGAGTAAAGCACATATGTAAATCCATAAAGCCAAATATTGACTTACAATATAAAAGTCTTGTGTGTTCAACAAGAGAGAATTTATGCCTGATAATGTAAACCTAGACTATTACATAGAGGTAGTGATGTCATGGAGCTCATAGAACTTACAGCTGCCAATTTTCTAAGCCATCAGGACCCCTATTCACATTCTAAAGATTTGTCAGTTAACACACAGATAAGCACAGCCCTCATCCTTCATCAAGGAAACTTCTCCTTGGAATAGACAGAGACCATTAGAAAAGACCAGTACCACTCATATTGAAGAGTTTTATAAATGTCACACACACCTAAGGTTCAGGGAATATTGTGGGAAGCAGTAGGGATTGGGGAGATTTTAAAAGTCAAAGGATCAAAATATTTTACTGTGAGACTGCATCTAATAGAGATTTTGAACCTATGCCTCATTAGTTCCACCACCATGACTGTGTAAATGTGAGGTGAGCAAGGGCAACAATAGATGTGCAAAATTGGGTGGGAAAGCCCATTAGCTCCCAAGCCCACACAAAGAACCACATGCAACTGAAGAAGACCAAGAGTAGGAGAAATAGTCTCTCTCAGGAAATAGCCACCAACTGGTTATCCAATCAAATGGTTATCCTGAAAACATGTGCATACAAGTACCATTATAAAAACCTGGGCAGGTTTCATTTACATTTTTTATGAATAAATGTATATGTTACATATGCAAAATACGCATACAACAACAATTAATAAAGATGGAGGGGATGCATTTGAAAACCGAAAGGAGGGGTATATGGGATGGCCTTGAGTGAAGAAAAATTATGTAAATTGTATCCCAAAAAGTAAAATCTGAAAGTATAACACAAACATTTTAAAGGCAAAAAGTTGCCAAAGCATCATCTCATGTGAGTTGCATCCTGTCAGTTTGTTTCTATATATCACTTGCCTTCTTACAAAAACAAGTATCTTTCATGTATGATGGCCTGAAACATTCTGAACATTCTATAAAACCACAGGCATAACCAAGTCACCCGAAATAACAACTCTGAGACTTTTTATATCTGAATAAAATCTTTGGCTTGTTCCAAAAGAGTTTCTTTAGCTGATTAACTCAGTTATCTCATTTATTCTATTCTAAATCCTGCCACAGAGTTAGTTAACATTCCTCACATTCATGTGACTGACTTCCTCAGTGTTGGGGCAAGTCCCCTCCCACACCTGACTCTCTTTCAGATCACCTTCTCCCTGGTAGATCTCCATCCTCCTATTTCCTGCCTCAGTTTGCTGGCCAATCCACTTTTTATTGACAGGTGATGCTTCCAAATGGTACACAAGAAATTCTCTCTACGATTCTGGATCTAAGAATGTTGACCAGTTCATGAAGAGAAAGCAATGAATGTCTTAACTCAAACTTCTCTGTTTAAAAAATTATAAATAAATAAATCTTTTTGTTTTCTATATATCTGAAGAAAACAGAAACCAGAATATTACTAAATACCACGATTTCTCAAGGTTTGAATAAAGAATAGATTTCCTAATTTTTATATGTTTATGTATTTTCACATATGAATTTCATTCAAACAACATTCAATAAGAAATTCATTCATTTTAATGTTTATTTTTTATTGTGAAGACAAAATCTCACTATGTACAGCTTCCTAGATTGGCATTCAGTATGTAGACCAGAGTGGCTTTGAATTCATAGAAATCTACCTGCTTCTCTCTTCTGAGTGCTGGGATTAAAGGTGTATACCAACATGACTGGCCTAACCTTAGTTTTGCAATTTAATAAGAACACTTAGTAGTGAAAATATATGGCTTCTAAATTAGCATATGTATTTAATTCTTGATTGAAAAAAACAGAAACAATGAAAGAAATGTTTTAAATGTTATACTATATATCTAGTGTTTTTATAGGGATCACTGTTTCCTGTGATATTGTTTTAAATTACCATTTCTTATTCTAATAGCCATTCTGTAAGTAGAAATAATTAGTCTAGTTCTCGGAACCAGAAAATGGAGGTACAGACTTTTGGTAAGTCCAGATGTCCTATGTCTGGTGTGGGAGACAGAGGCAGGGAACTCACTAAGATAGTACTTAGAGTTCAACAAAGGTACGCATGAACAGAGATTGGTGTGATAGTTCCTATGAAAGCAAAATATTTTATGTTAGTTGGGTATGGTGCCATATAAAATAATGTATTTCATTCCTTAATGCTTATTGTGAAATTTCATTCAAATATGATGGTAGTTAATTAAGAATGAGGTATAATATTGATTTTCATGTGATGACTTTGCTTGAATGAAATTATATATTATATTTATATACACACTTTTCATACATGCATTGTGTTAGAATTTTTGCTTCTTGAAGCTTAAAAGTGAACTAAAGTTTATGTTTATATGTTTGATCTTTTATTTACTGAAATAATTATTATTAATTTCTTTACTAAAAAACTTTAATACATAGAACATTGCAAGGTTTGTATATTTTACTTTGGTTAGAACAAATGTAAACTTTGAGTTTTATCAGCACTTTGACTATTGTAATTTTATATCCCTAAATTACAAACACTATATATTTTGATTTATCCACTGAATTTCAATTTATTATTTCTTGACACCTTTCTTCTTTTGTAAGTTCTCATTATACAGATTCGAAACTTTTCATAAATTTATAAGGAAAAGAACCAATAGATAGTCCAGACTATTTGCAAAAAAAAATAATCTTAATAAAATTTTCTGTAAAAACAACAACAACAAAAACGATTAGCTTTGAATACATAGTGGATAGGTTCATGGGTAGAAACAGTCAGCAGAACAATGAACTGTGTAAGTAACCAGAGTGTGTTGGAAGACAAAACAATAGAAGATTATGAAAGATTTGGAGCTGCCTCGATTCCTGCATGGCTCCCTTTGAGTTTATTCTGACACATAGCACAGGCGTTTCTGGCTATTTCTGACTTTCAAGAAGCCTTTGTTCTCTAGCTACATGATACAGTAGTAGCTCACTGTGGCTCAGAAAACAAACTCAAAGCTATCCCAGTCTCTTTTCTGGAAGTAGATGAGGGATTCAAAGAGGAAACAATGTGCTTTGGAGGAAAGTGAGCGATATCTTGCTGCATATGCATACATTAGTAAAGGAGTGGAAGTTTGCCCTAAGGTAGAAACATAGAGAAATGGATTCACACAAACAAACGAATAGCTCAAAAACAGACTAGCATAACCTCATCTATATCATTAGAGCACACAAGTATAAACTAGACCCCAAATGCTAGTAACATCGCAAGCAGAAAATATTCTCATGAAGCAGTATTGTTCTACTTGCAACTTCTTGTGTTTTATGAAACCCTGTAAGCCATATATTTAATTTTAGACAATGTTTATGTAATGATATATTAAGAATAATCCATATTGAACGTATGGTAAAATCATTAGTTCTCATACAAAATATTATTTAAATTATAGTTCCATAAATATATAACGTATAAATATGTGGTATTGTATAAATTCTTATTATTAAACGATACTAACTTGGTACAACTATGTCCAAAATATAAGTTTGAACTGGAAACTTTGTAAGTGACATTAGCAGTTTGAGCTCCCAGTTCAATAATGACTGTCAAATGTATAGCTCATTAGATCAGAAAGTCATTCCAAGCCTTGGATCTCTAAATAAATTTATTGCTTGGATCTCTAAATAAATTCGTTGACAGCTTAATTTCTGATATTAAATTAAAAGAATTAGACTCAAATGTAGAAAGTAGAAATAATTTGTTTATTCTTATTAAAGCAAACTGATATAAAATGCAAACTTAATGAAAATGTATTTGTGTTTTCACTTTATATATATTCTATTATATATGTTATTTGTTGAAAGAAAATTTTGGTTTTATTAGTATCTAAATAAAAATTGATCCCCTGTGCCTGTGAGCCCTTCTCACAGAGAAAATCTTACTCTGGAAAATGGCAGGTAATTGAATATTAAGTCAGAGCAAATTAGTCACAGACCAGTAATTTAAAACATAATGAATTCAAGCATTTAGAGAAAGACTTTACTATTTTAATAATAAGAAACTAATGAAAAAGAAAGTTGGAGCCATCAGCTTTGAGAGGGAGATTTGGCCAAGGTTTTCTTGTAGTTTCTCTTGTACTTTTTTTTTTACTTTCATTTTTTGTGTTTGATGTAGTTTTTAAACCTGTGATAAATGGCTGCAAAAGCCCATCTGTGTGTTATTTTAAAATAGGAATCAGGCTCTATGTGTTCTCAGAACAAAGAGTAAATTCTCGCAAGCCACTTTCCTATAGGGCTGCCTACACAAGAATTGGCACCCATGTGCTCATTCACCGAAGCAAAAGTCTGTCCAAGAAGTGCAGCAAGTGTTTAGAATTAATTCTGACCTTAACCTTGGTTATAATTGCCCCTAAAGCTGTTAATCACAGATAATTGAAGCATGGCAATTGTTAAATAAGCCTCTGCTAGAGAAGAATCAATATCCAAGAACTGTTGAGAACAATTACATAAACATGTTCTGGATAGAGAAAGTAGAAACAAATGGCCCATGCTCCCAGGGTTCTGAAGCTGGCATGACTGGTTGCAGTTGAGCTGAAACAGCTAACATGAGGTTGATAAAGAAAGACTAGCTGTTTTCCCCAGTAGACATCACAGTCTTTTTGGCAGATGGCAGAACTCTTGGAGTAGATGGCTCCTGGATGCTTGTTTTGCATCCCTGGGGATCTTTCCAAATTAAATTTCACCCCTCCTATGCCTGCTGAGAATTCTACAAGTGTCCTTCCCAGATATGAGAATTCATTACTCAGTGTTGGCTTTCTTCCTGGAATCAAGACACTGACATTTTTATAAAATTTTAGCATTGTGACAACTGTGTAACTCTCAGACAACAGACACATAAGAGATCCCCCAAGAATGTAATAACTTTACAGGGAAGCTCAGAGAAACAAAGAACATCTTTTTGAAAGGAATCTTATTTTCTACACTGTAAACACACACACACACACACACGAATGCTTAGTGTACTAAGTCCCTTACATTCCTCTTAATGCTGAAGGATGAACTCAAGTAAGAGTTGAGGGAACTGACCCTGGCATGAAATCCTAACTCTCTCCTGTGCAAAGCAGCACAGAACTCTGATATAAAATACCAATCCCACCTCCTGATACTGAAGTTAGCAATTTTTGTTTAAAAAAAAAATTGAGTGGGAACCCACTAAAATGGGAAAGAGAAGCTCAAGAAAGTAGGATAAGTATTAGGAAAAAAAACTGCCTTCTGGTCTTCCACATAATTTTATTTTTGATAATGATGGAAATTTGACTCGCAAATATTAGTGATATTCCATTTAATATTCTTAAGTTCGTCTCTTCTTTTCTGTTTTGTATCTTTGTTTGGAGGCTAACCTACAAGTCTTGAACTGAAGAACTGTTAGGAGGTAGTTTCTGGAGGTCAGTCATCTCAGGATTGAATTCCATCTTGCTGGCAGGATCAAAATAGAGTTTATCTTCCCAGACTGTAGAATCCAACGCCTATCCTGCTGCTTCAGATGGTTCATATCTGTCTGTTAACCCATAATGGATGTAAAGAGGTGAGACACTGTCTCACCTTATCTAAAACACTTATCTAAATCAAGACACACAAATTATAAATGTGCTGCCGATTTTGACTTAGTTAACTACTTGCAGCTCACGTACTCCATTGTTCCCTTTTTTTGAATACCCAGTTTCTTGGTTCAGTTGGCTCCTTGCCCACTCCTTTGTTCCTTTATCACTTTAGATTCCAGGTCAGACTCCTGGAGGGGAACTAACTACAAAAGCTGACTCAAGAACCCTGATACTAGGCAACCCAGATAAGGGCTAGTCACAAATGCTAACTTCCATATATAACAGACCCATTGTGTCAAAATCTGATTGGTCAATGAAATAGCCCACCCTGCTGCCCCTTGCTTTTTGTTGCCATCCTATAAAAACTTTAGACAGTTTCTCTTCAGGAATGTGGTCCAGATCCTGAACTGGCTGCCTCCCTGAATGTTCAGAAAATAACATTCTAATTTTAAGGTTCCGTGTCTGAAGTGGGATTTCTTGGGTTCTACCCTGAACCCAACAAAACTAAATACAATAAATCCAAAATTATTTTAATGATAGTTTTAAATAGTTCGAAGAATGTTAAAATTAATAAAAAAGAAAATTATTTAACAGAATAATTATGGAAAATTTGTGAGAATTAAGAGAGAATATAAAACTAGGACATTGGAAAGAATGTTTTATATTTTGTCACAACGAGAGATGGAATTAAGTAATTAGATTGGTTGCTTTGTTAATGTCTGGTACCTTAAATTTTTTTATATATTTTAAGTATTAGCACTCTATCATACATGTAGTTATTGTAAATCCTTCTCAATTCTGTAGACCACAGTCTTGTCCTACTGACAGTGTCCTTGCCATGCTTTTCAGCTTCATGCGATCCCATTTATCAACTGTTGATTTGAGTACCTGAGATGTTGTTCTTATATTCAGGAAGTTTTTTCCGGTGCCATCCCAGGCTATTCCTCACTTTTATTTATTTTTTTTTTTAATTCAGATTCAGTGCATCTGCTTTTATGTTGAGGCCCTTGATCTACCTGGACTTAAGTTTTGTGAAGGGCAATAAAGATGAATCTTTTTGCATTCTATATGCAGACATCCACTTAGAGCAGCACTATTTGAATAGAAACAAAGAAAACAATACAAATAATCTGTGAAAAACGGTTCTTTGAAAAATCAACAAGATAAAAAAAAACCCTTATTGAAAGCAACTAAAAAAGAATAATCTACAATCTTTTTTTTTTTTCTCCTTTAATTCTTTGAAATTGCCGGACGTGGTGGTGCACACCTTTAATCCCAGCATTTGAGAGGCAGAGGCAGGCCGATTTCTGAGTTCGAGGCTAGCCTGGTCTACAAAGTGAGTTCCAGGACAGCCAAGGCTACACAGAGAAACCCTGTCTTGAAAAACCAAAGAGAGAGAGAGAGAGAGAGAGAGAGAGAGAGAGAGAGAAACACTTTAAACAGTTTGTTAGGGCTGGTGAGATGGCTAAGTAGGTAAGTGAAAGATCCTAACAGAATGTCAAAGGTCACAGAAGCCCTGAAATTGGCAAAATAGATTTCATTGTTAGTAGAACTAGCTTCACTGATTTAGAAAAATAGAGGTGCACCATGCTCTGGCCGCTCCTTGAACCTGTGTGTCTGTCAATGTTCTGACCAGGTGTGTGCCCATTGCTGCACCTCACTGCCAGGTGTTTGTGATATTGGTTGCTGGAAAAGAGTCAGGAAATCTCCCCAGCAACCATAGTTGGGGCCAATCTGGAGGGCTGCACCTTCTTTAGACTCTTTCCTTGTTTCCCTCCCATACCCATTTCTTGAGGAATCATCATTTTAGAATAGATATTTTTTAGATCTGGAAATCCCCTACTCCCCCCTTCTCCTTCCCCACCCCGAGGGCCTATAAAAACTGGGTCCTCTTTCCCCTCGAGGTCGACTCCTCTACCCCTGCGTGGGATATGAGTCGTCCCCAGAGCTCTGGCTTTCCCCAAATAAAGCCTCATGTGGTTTGCAACAGCTCGGTCTATCGTGAGTTCTTGGGTGTCTGCTAATGTCCTGAGGCCTGAGCGAGAGGCTCCTCTTGGAGTCTTTCATAAGAGCACCCAACTGCTTTTCCAAAGGTCCAAAGTTCAAATCCAAGCAACCACATGGTGGCTCACAACCACCCGTAATGAGATCTGACTCCCTCTTCTGGAGTGTCTGAAGACAGCTACAGCGTACTTACATGTAATAAATAAACAAATAAATAAATAAGTAAATATTCTTTGAAATTTTCAGACATGTCTGTAATGTTTTGATTAAATTCACCTTCTCTCATCCATTCCCTTAACTCATTCCTTATTCAGCAAAAACATTTTCCTCTGAACTTCATGTGCTCTTAAGGGAGAAAAGAAAAGAAAAGAAAAGAAAAGAAAAGGAGAGGAAAGGAGAGGAGAGGAGAGGAGAGGAGAGGAAAGGAGAGGAGAGGAGAGGAGAGGAGAGGAGAAGAAGAGGAGAGGAGAGGAGAAAAGAGAAGAGAAGAGAAGAGAAGAGAAGAGAAAAAGAAAACGAAGAAAAGGGAAGAAAAAGGAAAAGGGAAAAGGAAAAAGGAAAAAGGCACAGGAACAAGAACAGGAAAAGGAAAGGCAAAACAGCTTAGTTCTTTTTTTAAATATTTTTATTAGGTATTTTCCTCATTTACATTTCCAATGCTATCCCAAAAGTCCCCCATACCCTCCTCCCCCACTCCCCTACTCACCCACTCCCACTTTTTGGCCCTGGTGTTCCCCTGTACTGAGGCATATAAAGTTTGCATGTCCAATGGGCCTCTCTTTCCAGTGATGGCCGATTAGGCCATCTTTTGATACATATGCAGCTAGAGACATGAGCTCCGGGGTACTGGTTAGTTCATAATGTTGTTGCACCTACAGGGTTGCAGATCCCTTTAGCTCCTTGGGTACTTTCTCTAGCTCCTCCATTGGGCGCCCTGATGCAATCAACTGGAGAAAGAGGCCTCTCAGCTGCCATATATTTGAGGAAATCTGGCTCTCCCTCCCCCCCACCCTCTGAATAGCTCCTCAGATTTTGCTGAGGCTTCATGCTCATCTGTGATGAAAGTAGTAGCCGAAAGATCAGGAGTTTAAGGTCATCTTTGGTCATAAAACGAGTTTCTACATATCAAGAGCTATGTGAGCCTCTGTCTTAAAACAAGCCAGTAAGTAAAAAAATTCACCAGACAGAAGGTCATCTTCTATCAGCTTATTAAGAGGTTTATGATGATAAGGAGTATATATAAAAAAAAATACAGATTTTACTTTCTGTGTAATTTCATTTACATGAAAAAACAGAAATAGAGAGAATCATGTTCTTATAGTTCCTTTATGAGCCAGATAAATGGCAGCTCAAAAGTTTAATTTTGTTTAATATGAAATGATAAAATGTTTCTATTATAAAATGAAGTATGTATGCTCCTTTATCTTGGGAATAGTTTCCTCATTCCACCACTGTGTACAAAATTACAAATCATAGTATGACTCATCTAACAGACAAACAAAGAACAATTTATGAACATTATTCTTTGCTTCAGTAGCTTATTACACTAGTTACATTTATATCAGAAGTTTTACTTTCAAATCATGGCTAGCATATATAATTACTTAGAGAGAAAGAGGTAAGATAGTATCAGATTTTGTAGTATGTAGTGATGAAACATTTATTTCTGGAAAATGAAGATATTGATATGTATTAAACAAAGTAAAATGGTGTTTTACATAGCTTATAAAACAAAAATATTTGGATTATTCCATTTCAATGGGAAATTAACAATCCATTGCATTCAAACTTCACTTGACAGAAGAGACAGCAGGTTTCCAGACTTCTAATAAATGAAAGAAATTCTATATCTTTTAAACAGGAGCTATTGTACTGTCATTCATATTGTCTAGCATGGTGATCCAAAGGACTTGCTCATCAAAGAAGTAAAACTGGCATGATTTGGGGGAGCAGAAAATAGATTTTGTAGAATTTGTCATATAAGACATTAACTGAGGGTTCTTTGAAATAAATAAAACCAAATCTGAGTCATAAGTAAAAATGAAATTCACTAATAAGACATAACATCAGACGCACTTTCCAATAATGTTGTTTTACTACTGATAGTAATAAAAATACATCTTTAATTTGGTTTATTTGTATTATTTAATATAATTACTGATTGACTACTGTGTGAATTGTTTATGATTTATGAGAGTCATTGAATTTTTTTAGCAAAGCACCATGAGGAAACATGTTAAAAAAAATTCTAAGGCAACAGAGATCATCAATTTGCCAAGGTCATATAGTAAGTGGTGGCTTACATTTAAAAGCTTACAGTTTCACAACAAAAATTTTCTAGTACTGCATGATATTGTCTCTAAGATAATATCCTTCACAACAAACTGTTTACCAAATATAACATGTGGACTAAACTAACAAAGACAATACAGAGACTTTGGTTATAATATTTCTTTTTTTTTTTTTTTTTTTTTTTGGTTTTTCAAGACAGGGTTTCTCTGTATAGACCTGGCTGTCCTGGAACTCATTTTGTAGACCAGGCTGGCCTCGAACTCAGAAATCCGCCTGCCTCTGCCTCCCAAGTGCTGGGATTAAAGGTGTGCGTCACCATGCCCAGTAATATTTCAATTTTATCTTCCCTGAATTGTACATATAAAACCAGTTAAGACCTCAGCAAAAATAAACAAAGAGTGTTCATAAATAAGTTTTTAAAAAATGATAGTATTATTCAAATAATAGCATAGAAAATGGTTCCAGGAGCCTAGGGATGGTAAATTACTAAAGATTAACATGTAGGAACAGACAATGTTCGAAGATAAGATTACTGAGAGAGACTGCTTTTATCTGGACTAATGACAACATGGGGTTACTCAGCAGTGAAAACATGCTCCCTCCTTTCCTAGAATGATAATAAGCAATGCAAGAAGAGGATTTGTGCCCTTTTTTTCTTTGGCAATATAGTTTTACATACCTCTTAACCTCCATTACCTTACCTAAATATAATCCTCATCAAAGTGCATATTTGCTCAGGGCTTGGTTTTCCTCTCTTCACGATTGAAAAATAAGGAAGTCAAAGAGATTTAAAGTAAAAACAAAGGTTTTTTTTTTATTAGATATTTTCTTTATTTACATTTCAAATGTTATCCCCTTTCCTAGTCTCCCCTCCGAAAATCCCCTATCCTCTCCCCTACCCCCCTGCTCCCCAACCTACCCACTCCCTGCCCAGGCATTCACCTCTATTGGGGCATAGAACTGGACCAAGGGCCTCTCCTCCCACTGATGATCTACTAGGCAATCCTCTGCTACATATGAAGCTAGAGACATCAGTCCTTCTATGTGTTTTCTTTGATTGGTGGTTTAGTCCCAGGAAGCTCTGGGAGTACTGGTTAGTTCATATTGTTGTTCTTCCTATGGGGCTGCAAACCCCCTCAGCTCCTAGGATACTTTCTCTAGCTCCTTCATTGGGCACCCTGTGCTCTGTTCAATGGATGACTGTGAGCATTCACTTCTGTATTAGTCAGGCACTGGCAGAGCCTTTCAGGAGCAGATATAACAGGCTCCTGTCAGCAAGATCTTGTTGGCATCTGCAATAGTGTCTGGGTTTGGTGGTTGTTTATGGGATGGATCCCCAGGTGGGGCAGTTTCTAGATTGTCATTCCTTCAGTCTTTGCTCCAAATTTTGTCTCTATAATTCCTTCCTTGGGTATTTTGTTCCCTCTTCTAACAAGTATCAAATTGACCACACTTTGGTCTTCCATCTTCTTGAGTTTCATGTGTTTTGCAAATTGTATCTTGGGTATTCATATACCCAGAAGATGCTCCAACTTGTAATAAGGACACATGTCCTACTATGTTCATAGCAGCCATATTTATAATAGCAAGAAGCTGGAGCGAACCCAGATGTCCCTCAATAGAGGAATGAATACAGAAAATGTGGTAATCTACACAATGGAGTATACTCAGCTATTAAAAACAGTGAATTCATGAACTTCTTAGACAAATGGGTGGATTTTCAGGATATTATCCTAAGGGAGGTAACCCAGTCACAAAAGAACACACATTATATGCACTCACTGATACATGTATATTATCCCAGAAGCTCAGAATACCCAAGATATAATTTGGAAAAACAATGTTTAAGAAATAGCTAAGATAAAAAAGGAGTAAGCAAAAGGATGTTATGGGGCCATGGGTGGGAAGATGTCTTGTAGTCTGTTGTCAGTGATCAAAAATATCCTTCCTATTAGTTACACATACACACACACACACACACACACACACAATGTGAAAAAACAAATTTTCAGAGTTCTTCTCTACTGTGATGATTGTAGTGCATGTTTGAGATTGGGAATAAAGAACACATTAGTATTTATTGTTATTCCTGACATTCAGAACTATGAGAACTACATGATTAAAGGCAGCAGGAGAAAGAAGAATCATTCAGGTTGTACAGCAGACCCCTTAACAAATTTAAGTGCATATATGGGAAACACATACTCATGAAGGCAACAGCATCTGTCCCCACTTTGTATCCAGTCATCTGGAAGGACAGTTGGTACTGAAAAACACCCACCCACAGAAATTAGTCAGAATTGGCTCCCATTTTTAGTCATAACATTGCTTGTGGCATACTACTGCAACTTGTAGCATTTCCTGCAGAGGCATATGTCATTATAGGAGAGAGAGAGAGAGACTTCTAGGATCCTCTGTGTTAAGCTGCAGATAATACCTGTGGTGTAATACATAAAGTGATTGTAAAATACTTATTTAATACCTGTCCCAGATTTAATTTAACTGTCACATGAATTTAAATGGTAATGTCTAGATATACCAGGTTCACTGACTTTTTAGATACCCATATAATATTCTACCCAAAGGAATATTTGAATGCCTTCAATATAAGTGACATTTTAATCTCTTTTGGCCACATTGGATCTTATCAATATCTACATTTTCATTAGATGAAGTAAAAATAGTATTAATATTTGTATTTTATATTTTGAGATAATGTAAGTGAATTATATTTTTTGAGATAGGTATCTCTATATAGCCATAGCTACCCTGGAGCTCACTTTGTGGACAAGACTGGCATTCAACTCACAGGTATCTACCTGCCTTGGGCTTCTATGTGCTGGGATTAAAGGTGTCCATGACCATATTCAGCAAATTAACATTTTTTCAGCAAATATTTTGATAAAATAATTTTTTATAAAATAAATTAACTCATATTTATCATGTGTATTTCTTATATGCATTTCTTTTCTAGTCTGGTATGCAGCCAGCTTTTCTTTTCAAGTGTCATAGGTAACACTTTCATATGAATTATTCATTTAAAAGGGGAAACATATGGGCCACCAGAAATACAATTAAATTTCTGAATGTTACAAATGGCTATCTGTTCATTTTTTTTAAAGCTCTGAAATGTAAACCATGTATGTCAAAACTGTTAATGTGCAGAAGTATCTTTCAAAGTACCTACACCAGCATAGACAATATAATGATAAACCATGAAAATGTATCCCCTCCGTTTTACAATGACTTCAAGTTGATATCACTGAATAGGGCCAACTAACTACAGGAATTTAAAGTTTTTTAATTCTAAAAATTGCGATGTTAGCTATAATTTTCTACTTTTGTTTTTGTTACCTTATCATCTGACTGAAAAAAATTCTGACTATAGTTAGTTTAGAAAAACACATAACAATCATTTTTTTGTGTGTGAGTCAAAAGAACAAGAAACCTTTAACTGTATGAACACATAAAACAGCCAAAATTAAAACTCAACCTTGGAAATGGCTCTTGGAGACTCTTCCAAGTCTCAAAAGGAGAATGTGACATGTTATTATGACCTGGAATTCTGTATTAGAGCATGTTTTCTTTCCAATAACTCCCAAAAGTCATTACATGGATAAGCCTCATCAAAATGTAGAGAAACATCAATATTTCAAGATTATATTCAGAAACTGATGTGAAGTATGTCCTGTTTATTTCCATTTCAAGTACAAATATTTAAATATATAGAATTATAATCTTTTATGGCTACATATACATGTATAAATTTCTATTGCATGAAATAAAAATACTTTAAATAATATCATATACCAGATACATTAAAAATGTTCATATTGCATCATTCTAATTAGCAATTCTTTGTTCTATATGTTTAAAGTACAACACAAGTTTATTCCAAACTTTAAAACCTGAAAGATAGTTGATATAAAATTTACAATTGTTTGCCCAAAATTTGTTATTCTATATAAATGTTATTCTATATAAATGTTTCTCTTCTTGAATAACATAATTCTAGTAAACTTTTTATTTGACTGTCAGTCTTTCCTAGTATACAATTATACATCAACAAAGTATAATTAAATGTTCTGAACTTTTGTCACCAAAGCACATAAATATGAATAACTAAATACTATAGAAGGACACATAATTGATTTTAAATTGTGAATAGATAGTATAACAGATTTTCCTAGTTTCTTAAATATTCTCTTGGACTTCCTTCAGTAAACTGTTGGCTGATCATGTCCACCCATGCAATAGGAGTAACAAACATATCCTTGATGAAACAAATATGTAGATCAACATAGACCTGGGTCTGGAGAATTATAAACAATCAAACGCAAGTGCCTACCAATGTTTATAATGAGATATTATAGACTTATGTTTCTCAAAGCATGTGAAGGCACATTGACTTGCAAGGGACAACTGAAATTACTGAACAGTATTCAAAATACCAGCATCATAACTTCAAAAGTGGAGATATGAGACAAAATAATCTACAACACCTGACATGGCAAACCCTTCCCTATGTGCTTGTGTGTGTGTATGTGTGTGTGTGTGTCAATGTGTGTGTGTTTATGTGTGTGTGTTTTCTAATTCATATAGTCCATCCCTATAGAAAGTTATACCATGAATACTAACAAAATCAGACAAAAATAAGCAAGCTACAAAATGACTACAGATGAGCCATCTCTCCAAAGATCTGTTTTGTCTCAACAAGTAAATGGGCATAAAAGGAAAAAAAGGAAAGAAATGAAAAATTTACAAACTTATCCAGAAAATCAAAGATAAGCCAAGTGAAGGTCTCTAGGGAGAAATAGAGACTCTGGGACTGAGCAAACCACTCCTCTGTACTCTGGGCTTTCACCAATCCTTAATAAAAACAAAGATAGTAAGGAATGCAAAATCCAGAGGTGAGAATTTTGACACTATTCAGATTTCTTTGATATGTGCCTCATGTGTAAAGCCTAGTAGGTGTCACTAATGAGTAAGTGCAACCATGTTTATCTAGGAAGAGCCAAACACAGTTGAAAGCAAATAATATAAGTTTAGGTCCGCAACAAATAATGATCCCCAAACTGATCAGATATAAATGAAAGCAGAAGAGGGAAGGTGGTCATCAATTTCCATGTAAGAATTCTCTCCATTAAGAAATGAGTGTGTGTCCTTTGCCTTATAGAAGCTTTGTAATTTTATGATGTCCCATTTGTCAACTCTTGATCTTAGAGCATAAGCCATTGGTGTTCTGTTCAGAAAATTTTCTCCTGTACACATGTGTTTGAGGCTTTTCCTGATTTTCTCTTCTATTAGATTTTATTTTTTGTATCTGGTTTTATGTGGAGGTCCTTTATCCACTTGGGCTTGAGCTTTCTACAGGGAGATAAGAATGGATCAATTTGCATTCTTCTACATGTTCACTACCAGTTGAACCAGCACCATTTGTTGAAAATGCTGTCTTTTTTTTCTACAGGGTGGTTTTAGCACTTTTGTCAAAGATCAAGTGATCATAGGTATGTGAGTTCATTTCTGGGTCTTCAATTCTATTGCATTGATCTACCTGCCAGCTACTGTACCAATACTATGCAGTTTTTATCAGAGTTGCTCTGTAGTACAGCTTGAAATAAGGGATGGTGACTCCCCAAATGTTCTTTTATTGTTGAGAATAGTTTTCAATACACAGGGTTTTTAGTTATTCCAAATGAATTTGAGAATTTCTCTTTCTATACAATATATACAAAGAACTCAAGAAGCTGGACTTCAGAAAATAAAATAACCCTATTAAAAATGGGGCACAGAGCTAAACAAAGCATTCTCAACTGAGGAATACAGAATGGCTGAGAAGCACCTGAAAAATTGTTCCTTAATCATCATGGAAATGCAAATCAAAACAACTCTGAGATTCCACCTCACACCAGTCAGAATGGCTAAGATCTAAAATTCAGGTAACAACAGATGCTGGTGAGGATGTGGTGAAAGAGGAACACTCCTCCATTCTTGGTGGGATCGCAAGCTGGTACAACCACTCTGGAAATCAGTCTGGCAGTTCCTCAGAAAACTGGACATAGTACTACCAGAAGATCCAGCAATACCTCTACTGGGCATACCCTGAAGATGCTCCAACATGTAATAAGGACACATGCTCCACTATGTTCATAGCTACCTAATTGATAGTAGTCAAAAGCTAGGAAGAACCCAGATGTCCCTCAACAGAGGAATGGATACAGAAAATGTGGTACATTTACACAATGAAGTACTACACAGCTATTTAAAATTATGAACTTCTGAAATTCTTAGACAAATGGATGGATCTGGAGGAGATCATCCTGAGTGAGGTAACGCATTCACAGAAGAACACACATGATATGCACTCACTAATAAGCAGATATTAGCCCAGAAACTTAGAATACGCAAGATACAATTTGCAAAACACATGACACTCAGGAAGGAAGACCAAAGTGTGGATACTTCGTTCCTTTTTAGAATGGGGAACACAATATCCATGGAAGTAGTTACAGAGTCAAATTTCAGAGCTGAGACAGAAGGAAGGACCATCCGAGACTGCTCCACCTGGGGATCCATCCCATAAACAAACACCAAACCCAGACACTATTGCATACATCAGCAAGATTTTGCTGACAGGACACTGATATAGCTATCTCTGGTGAGGCTATGCCATTGCCTGGCAAATACAGAACTGGATGCTCCCAGTCATCTATTGGATGGAACACAGGGCCCCTAATGAAGGAGCAAAAGAAAGTACTCAAGGAAGTAATGTGGTCTGCAACCCTATATGGAGAACAACAATATGAACTATCCAGTACCACCCAGAGCTTGTGTCTCTAGTTGCATATAGTAGTAGAGGATGGCCTAGTCAGCCATTAATGGGAGGAGAGGCCCTTGGTCATGTGATGATTATATGTCCCAGTACAGGGAATGCTAGGGCCAGAAAGTGGGATGTGGGTTGGGGATCAAGGCTGGGGGTGGGGGTAGTATAGGAGACTTTCAGATAGGAAACTAGAAAAGTGGATAGCATTTTAAATGTAAATGAAGAGAATATCTAATAAAAATTATCTTACTTTCAAGAAGAGAATATTACAGTCATTCTTAATTGCATTGCATTTACCATGGAATCACCTTATACAACCTAAGCTAATGCGAGCTGTAATCTTAAATTATGTCCTTTTCTATACCGACTCAGAGCAATGCATGTGATATATCATTTGCTGAATGCAGAAAATAAAAACACAGATTAAATGCAATCTTCTAAAATAAGCATCTATTATAAGTATTGAATGTCTCATTTAATGATTGTTGATTAAGAGGGTATTTGTCTGGGGTACTCATCTCTGTCTTTAGGAATGAGTTGGAGCCAATGACTTATTCCCTTGTAACACTCTGTTTAAGGATTCTCTAAAGTGGCCCTCAATCCATTCCAATGCTTTCTTGGCAGTTTAATAAAAGATAGAGCAGAGATATTTGTATGTGCAAGCACACAGTCACTCAGGCGCATATATATACAGAGTTAGATTCACAATACAACCTTCAAGTAGGCATAGATTCAGAATCATGTAATAGGCAGAGTACAGAAGACACAGGGAGTAAGACGTAGAAAATTCAAATTGATACTCATATTTTCATGCCTCCTGAGGAAGTGCTTTCTTTTACTTCTTGCTTTAATGTAACACTGATGCATTATTGGGAACTCAGAGTTAGTCACTATTACATTTAATCTAGGCATGAAGTTGGTCTAGAAAATTATTATTAACCTCAAAAATGTCCGGGAACCTAGATTATGCTTTTTTGTAGACGTGGATGCAAAAATTTTGCATGTTTGTGTGCATATTTGTTAGTATTCATACGAAAGGACAATTGATACTGTTATTTTTCTCTACAGGTATTATCTAGCATACTTTTGGATCAGAGTAAATTAGTGTGATTGGCAGGCCAATGATATCCAAGAGTGTGGCTTGTCATTATCATGTCTGGCTTTTCGAGAAATAGTTTAGACCATTGTGTTTGTGTAACAAGCATTTATTGATTAAACTATATACCCTGTATTCAACCATGTATGGGTAGCCTTTGGGGACAGAACCCTTACTTTCTAAAGTCTGTGAGAATATGAGGAAGACAGCGTTAAAACTGAGTTGGTCTTTATGTATTAAATTTAACTAATTCTCCAGGAGATATCCAAAGCATCTAAAAATTCATTGTGAAAAGAAGTCATTTCCTACATACTTAATGTTAGAGGTATTATGTATAAGTAGAGACACAATGTTTCATTAACACAAAAATTGAAAAAGAAATAGATGACCTGTCTTATTAGCATATTATTTGTTGTTTTATTTTATTTTTTTTTTGGTTTTGCTTTAATTTTGTTTGTTTGTTTGTTTTTGAGACAGAGTCTCTCTACAGAACTCTGGCTGTCTTGGCAGTCACTGTGATATGAGTCTAGACTCAATCTCACAGAAATCCATTTACCTCTGACTCCCAAGTAGGATTAAAGCCTCGTGCCGGAAGAACAGGCTCATTAGAGAAATGAAGTTTAGAGTTTTCTTTAAACAGAATAAACATAAATCTATTCTAGCCTAGCAGATATAATCATCTTTATGTCAAAGAAAGTGAATGTTGCAGACTTATAAACTACGTGGGAAGATTTATATATTATATTATGACACCAAGGACTTGCAGGAAAAGCAAATATTTTTCAATAGTTGAATCACTTTAGATAGTGAAGTTGTGCCATGGAATTACGGAGATTGACGTAAGAAAAAGTAAATTGTTTCAGACCATAAAATTTTACAAAATATTCTGTCTGTGGATTTGATAGGAATGTTTTGGCAGAGCCAAACTGACCTGTCCACTTTGTCAAGCTCGCTGTCTGCATTTATTACCTTGAGAAGGAAAGGTTTGTTTTATTTTAATAGTACTGTGATAACATACATATAGAGCTTAGAAGCACTTTAGTAATAATCGATCCCCACGTGTGCTATAGTCCCCAATACCATCTTCAAAGTACAACTAAGAAATCTAATATGTCAAAAATTTAGGAAGTTGCTAAAATCACTCATATAGTGCAATATGTAAATAAGATGATAACTAGATTGTCAGCTTTCATTATCTCTGCTCTGCACCACCTCCCTAAGTTGACTAGAAATTGCTCTTTGGTAAAAGAAATACTAATGGTGACAGATTCATGCTGCCCACATGTAGCTGCTTTATGTTTTAAGTTATTAAAAAAATCAGTAAAAATGTACGAGATTATAAATGATATTACAGGCACTGAAGATGTTATTAACTACAGCCATCTGTAACATATGTGGCATATACCTCAACCTAGGAACAAAGTAAAAAAATCACATGGTATAATTTCATTTCAAAATCATCTTTTGTTGTTTATATTAATAATGGCATAGAAATAAATCTTCACGTAATAGATACAAAAGCAATATACATTATTTATTTAATCTCTATCAAAAGTTCATGAGAAAACTAGTGTTATCATTTCAGATGAGAAAATAAGATTGATTTATCAGCATTTTCAACCTAATTCTGCCAATTTAGAAAATGTGATTTGCATATATTTCTTCTCAGAAAAATAGAACAAAGTGATTTTGATATTGGCAATTTTTGTAGCAAACCTGCTACATAGATTAGTAAACACATAAGAAATCACAGAGATGTGAATACTCAATCAAGAAGAAAAAGCCAAATCTGTCCATTCAAAAATATGATTTTTCAAATATCAAGATTACAATCAGTAATATGTTACAAAATTCAAAATAACCATAAATATAAAAAAAGAAATTTTGTTTTGGAATAAATTATCAAATAAAATTACTAGAAATAAAATTGAATCTGTAACCTTTCCCTATAAATTCACATGAAAATTATCTGTAAATTCATTGACCCTCTAAACAAAATATTATTAATTCTTAAAGAAAAAAGATCTAAGAAAGGAAGAATGAAGAATTAAAAATTAATTGTTATGGTACTGTGATGGTTTATATATGCACTGTCCAGGGAGTGGCACTATTAGAAAGTATGGCCCTTTTGGAGTAAGTGTGTCACTATGGGTGTGGGCTATAAGACCCTCATCCTAGCTGCCTGAAAGCCAGTATTCTGCTAGCAGCCTTCAAATGAAGATGTGGAATTCTCAGCTCTTCCTAGACCATGCCTGCCTGGATGTTGCCATGCTCCCACCTTGATGATTATGGACTGAACCTCTGAACCTATAAGCCAGCCCCAATTTAATGATGTCTTATAACAGTTGCCTTGTTCATGGTGTTCTTTCATAGCAGTAAAACCCTAACTTAGATATATTCCAACAATGACAAATGTCTTGAATACACATCTGAAAATGTCATAATAAAGCTTATTACTTGAGGCAACTATTATACATGCAGAAATGGTAAATGATGGGGGAAGACAAATTTTAAGGTTTTCCCAAATGACATTTAAGGTACCATTTATATTATCTTAATGAGATAACCTAGCACAGTCCTGAGTCTGGATAAGTGTGGGACCTTACAGTAGGTGTGTTGGTTTTCAGTGTTAGGTTTATAGTGTGTTATTTTTAACTACTTGAGTTATTATTTCTGAGGACTCTAATCATAATATGTGAAAGGCTTAACAGTGAGAAATTACCAATCTTATAATTTCTTTATAAATTCTTTGACACTATTTCTTTGAAATATTAAATCCAAACTCAGCATTCCTCAAATTATCTCACAATTGGAAAATAGCACATGAAGTTGTCAAGGTACTCCCATAGTACCTATGAAACAAGGTCACAGATATTACCTGGCAGAGTTAGTATGGTTCTTTCTTGTTCAGATTGGTTGTTCTGGAAAGACAGCCATGTTGTACAGATTCTTATAGTCCTAAAGAACCTTGCTCATTGGAAAAAGGAATTGGTGGCTATTTAGTACCTATTTATTGGAACAAATTTATTATTAATGTGGTAGTTGTTCTTCTAACTTGGAACTGAAAGAATTCAAATCCATGGGTATATCATGATAATGATAACAAGAAGGTTAAGCCACAGCTGCCCAACACAGTAGATGAGCACTTACTCTCCCAGGTGTTTTAAGACACGAAAGTATTACAGAACAAACTAGTTGATACAAAGGGTAGATAATTATATGAAAGTAAACCTTACAATATATCTTTCAGGTTGCTCAACAAAAATATGCAGAAAGATGAAAGAAGGTGTTTGTAAAATATAGAAGATAAAAAACTTGATTTTTATCAGTACTATAAATGGATTACAAACACCAATCTCTTTTTTAGGGCTATTTGCTATTCACTGCAATGTACAAAAGGAAATGCTGATCTTGTGTGACATTTATGTATATTTTCTAACAATATGTTAAATAACCCCAGCTCGTACATAATCAATTTGGGGAAAGCAATTTATTAACTTACTATCTTTTGTTTCTTTAAGCAAAAAATAAATACAATCTGAGGTTTTATAATCAGAATCTTGTAGGAGCACATTCATTATATATGAAGTGGTCATGGAATGATATTATTGTCTAAGGGTTAGATAAAGTAAAACTAATTCACAACCTTCCCTACCTCTCTGGGAAATATTAATTTACTTGATACACACTGTTGAGATAGTTGATAATGAAAACAATTTTCCTTATCTTTTAGTTTGTTTACAACCCTCGTTTGGGAATTTATCTTACTATTCTTTTCAGATAATTTAGACACTGCAAGAGAAAAACAGAGTGCAGTAGTTGTGTATAATATTTCAGACCTACTTTTTTCTCAACAGCTAGACTTTCTTATTCCATAAGATTATTATTAAAAACATGGTATTTAGCATATTCTGTTCTCTAGCTTGACAAAACATCTATTTATATTTGTTTTTTTAAAAAGAACAATCATAAGAGTCAATGCTTTCTCGTACATCCTATATACGATATAATCATTGCTTCTTATGCATCAAACAAGAATGTTTTATAGGGAATATATGAAGTCTTGAGTTAATATATTATTGACCTAAGCACAGCTATGTCATATTGCTTTGCTAATCCTCTGATCATGACACAGGTAATGTCTTCTCATTTCCATACCTAGAGGAGTCATGTGAGGAAAATTCTAGTGTTTATGAGAAAATTACAAAAAAAGAAGACCAGAGTCTTGTGTCGCTTTCTTCAAAAAATATATTGTTCTTAAAATATGATTTTATGCTTCTTCCACACGTAGTAGATAGAAGTAGGTTTACTTTAGATGGTTCATTAAATCTGGATATTGTTATTGCCTTTGTACAAAAGCATGTTTTGACATGTCTACCTTGTCTTTGTGATTATACACTTTACTCATGTGATTCTTCTTAATCCTCAGAGAATAAATTGTCTGATGCTCTGAATAAATTTGGCAACTGGTTGAGAACTCTGTCTGCTTTATTTATCAGCTCCATCCTCGAGGTTTCACCAACTCTTGAGTGGTGACAGAACTCCAAATATTCCCCCAAATAAACATACACCAAAGCTTGTTCATTTTGAAATTACATAAACTAATTAATTTATTTATATCTATGTTTTGAATGAGAATGGACTTGATACATTCATATATTTGAATGTTTCCTTCTTAGGTGGTAGAACTGTTTAGGAAGGGTTAGTAGGTGTGGCTTTGTCATAGGAAGTGTATCACTGGTGTGTACATTAAGGATTCAAAAAGTACATGTCATTCCCAGTTTGTTTTCTCTCTGTTTCACGATTATAGATTTGAGATTTTATGTGAGCTTTCATGAAGAGTTACAGCAACATGTTTCCTGTCTGCTCTCATGTTTCTTATCATGATGGTCATGGGTTCAGCCTTTGAAGCTATAAGCTACCAATTGTATATTCTTATTCTATAGATTTACTGATCATAATATCTTTTATGGAAGTTAAAAAGTAAATAATATGGCTTACCTACCATCATAAATATGTGTGGATCAGAGAACAACTTACAGAAGTTCTACCATGCTGGTCCTTGTAATCAAACATGTGATATTTCTCTTAGAAGTAAACACATTTACTGAGACATCTCATTGGCTCATTCAGCATGATTATTTCCTCCATAGTAGATTAAAATTGTATGTCAGTATGCAAATGATTTATGCTTATTTATTATTATTTCCAATATCGATTATTTACATAGTCTCGCCAGAAAATAATGAAATCAATGGAAAATTTATTCAAACTCAAGAATAATACCCACATTATAAAAATATACAGCATGTTACAAAATATGAAAAAAGAGCCTATTCAGATCACTGATGACAGAAACATAATTTTAAATTCTTCTTCTTTTTTTATGTCCTAGTAAATAAGATTTAAATCTACCTTTGCAAATCTCTTCTAAAGCAAGATGCACATATTGTGTAGCAACAATATATTTTTAACTTTATTTTATTTTTGGCATTGTATCTCTCTCTGTGTGTGTGCGTGTGCTTGTGCGTGTGCGTGTGTGTGTGTACTGAAAATTCCTTTTTTCAAATATAATAAAGTTATTTTCACTAATTTTAAGTATGCCTTATACTTACCTCAAAAACTAAAAAATAAGCTTACGATATAACCTAGCTAGTGGTAACACCTGGGAATATTTCCCAAGAACTTGACATCAAAGGCCATATAAACTTGCTCAGCCAAGTTTATTGAAGCTCCATAGCTAGCAAATAGAAAAACTTAAATGATCTACAACAGAAGTCTGAGGAATGAAACTACATTATTGAGTAATATTCATGTGTCAAGAACAATGAAATCATAAACATTGCAGGTAAAGTGATGGAAGTAGAGAACATAATATCATCGAGGTTACAAGCATCCACAAATTCAAGCCTTACATATCTTCTCTCACCTGAGGAATCCAGCCCCAAATAATCAGGTGAGAGTATATATTACAGCTCAAACCAGGAAAGTAAAACATGACCTTTGCTGCAGTAGGACAATTAAGGAAAAACAGAGAGGGGAAAGCTGGGCACAGTAACAAAAAAGTGATATATTGAAATGGGTTCCTCCTTATGGAGGCTAGAGAGAGGAGTTGAGTGAAGTTAATATAGATTAAGGGGTGAGGAGGGTAAAATAACAATAAATATGGCTGAAAAATTATGAGGAATCATACTATTAACTAGTTGTTTAAAAAAATCTGTAACACATAATTCTGTGTATAAATATAATTATATATAATTTAAATAAAAATTTCTCATCTGGGCTAACAATGTTCCTTCCAAAATCCAAAGACTATTTAACAAAAAGTCAGTAACAGTCATGAAAGGTCCTCTTAAGAATTGTAAGTCAGGTGTGTTCAAGAGATTTAAAAACATGCAGCCTGTTGTTATTGGGCTTGGTTGCTTCTAGGAAGTGAAAAATATGTCCTTATTCATCAAGACATCATGCACGTTAGACACAGGTTCCAATGGTCACTGAGCTACAACAGAACTGAATGCTTACCTCCTAAGGGCTAGATTTTATGATACTAGAAGACACCATACCAACTACCAAAGAAAGGAAGCAGCAACAAGTTCTACCCATCAATGACAGCTAAGAGCCACAATGAAGAACATGGCACAATAACTCCCAGTTGTGCAGTAGTGCCACACTTACTTTGATGGTAACTAACAGCTCTCATTAGACTTAATAAACATTTAACAAGAGGGAAACCAAGCCCAGTGCTGAAAATCTAGCAAGTTACTCAGGACTAGTGCAGAACTGTATTCACTATTTTATTAAAAAAAACATGACCTATTAAACAAACACTACTTACATTCTAGATATTTTTCTTTTATAAATAGATAATTTAAGTCCTTGTATATAATCAAGAAAACATTTTATAATAGACATAGAGCATTACAGAAAATCATCACCAATCAAAATGCAGTTATGGAGTCCAATCCCAATAGATATACCTACAAAGCACTCCAGAACATGCTTCCATACACACTGGCAAGTCCATTGATGTTCAACTAGTTTGCTTATATTGAGGAGTTAGGTTGGTAAGACTTTCTGGGTTTAGTTTCTGATGTTAGTGGAAAATAAAATTACACACACACACACACAAACCCTCTAACTCCCTCTGGCTCTTATAAACTTTCTGATCCCTCTTCTGAAATGTTTCCTGAGCCTTAGATACTGTGTTCTGTTTATTTATTTCATTCTTTTTCTTTTATAAGTAGATAATTTAAGTCCTTGTATATAATCAAGAAAACATCTTATAATAGACATAGAGCATTACAGAAAATCATCACCAATCAAAATGCAGTTATGGAGTTTTTTAAAGATATATCCATTAGTGGTGGGCTCTATAACTCTGCCTAATGATTTGTTGTGTGTGTGTGTGTGTGTGTGTGTGTGTGTGTGTGTGTTTAGGTTTCTATTGTAAAGAAAATTTCCTTGATTAAGGATGAAGACAACACTTATTTTCAGGAATAAGAACTAAAGGTGCTATAGTGACATGCATCATTTAAATAACTAACAGATCTCTATTTCAAATCAATATCCACTTAACAAGAGGAAAATCCTGCCTGGTCCTGGGCAGGATTCACTCCTTAGCGCTAGTGAATTCATGGTTGTTAGAGGAGAAGCCAGAACCACTACTGTACTAAAATATAAAATGATCTAGTTCTCTTGTTTCCTATCATTACTCTGGAGCATTGCCTTGCTCCTCTGTTTTTGTGATATCTCTGTGTGGCTTTTGCTTTAAAACCAATTATTTGACTGTAAATTTGTGGTTGATGCATGTTTAAAACACAACATAACCTACTAATTTAACTATAACTTCACCTCAGCTTGCCTGAAGTGACGCTGGTATTTTCCAGTTATCTCATTTTGTTCTACATTGACTCTACCATTCTCTACTTTAATGCTTGCACATTTTCTCTGACCTTCATCTTCTTTTTCTGCTTGTCTTTTATTTCACAAAGTTATAAATAATCTAATAATTACTTTGCCATTCACATATTTACTCACATCCACTACTGTGTTTACTTTAAATAATTCCTTCTTGTAATGATTTTGCCAACTGACTTGTAATTTACTTACTTTCATTAGCTTCAGTTTGTTTTCAATATTTATAAAATCCAGAACTTATGAAAATTTAATAAGATTTTTATATTGAAGCAATTATGAGTTCACATGGTAAAATCACACCATGGAAATGTCTTGCAAATCTGAAGAAGAACTATAGATAGAGCATGTGGTTATTAATACAGTCAAAATTCAGAACAATTCCATAGTCAGTAGTACCCTTTCTATACAATAACTATCACACTCCTCTCTCCCCCATCTTTGGTAATTTCTAATTTATAACAAATATCTGTCAATATAATTCCTGTTGTCATTCTTACCTTCCTGTGTATAATACTTTGTTTGATTTTATTGCAGGTATAATTCCAATATATGTTTTAGCATAGTTTTTCAATGAGTAATTTCATTCCAATAGAATGCAAGACTACTTAAAATAATAAAAGCAAAACAATCCTGATGTTTATTAATGTTTTAAATGGGTCATGTATATTTGTGTCAGACATAAAATAGAAGCACTTGTATTTGCAGAAACATTAATATTGACATAGAATTACAATAAACATTGAGTCTATTCTTTTTTATTTCTAACATTAAATTATAAGTGACTTAATATGGTAAATCTGCTCTTAATAGGGAGCCAATATCAATGTATTATTGACAAGTTCAGACTTAAATTTTTACTGCAATTTCCTTCTTCTTTTTCAAGTACCCATTCATGGTATCACATTGCAAGTATTTGTTGTAACTAATAGAATTTATCCATAATGTAACAGCTGAGCAGATTGATCTCCATATTGAGGCATAATTAAGACAGCTTTTAATTTTAAATTATGACACAAATAGGAGTGTTTTCAATTTTAAAATTAGTATTTATTTCTCTCAGAAACACAATAAACTTGTATTTAGAACACTATGTTGCAAAGGATGAGAAGTTAGAGTCATCCTCTTTGTATTAAAAATACCTGTATAGAGATTTTAATTATGTCTAGATTTTTCCCTCTCCCTCTATTAACTATTTAGATATAGAAGTATTTTATGTCATTTTACAAATAAAAATATTTACATGTCTACTACTACTTTATGTAAGTGTTTTATATCAGTATGGATGTAAGGATATGTTTCATTTATGGCTATAAATTGTTTTAGAATTGAAAATCAGAAGTTTGTTTATCTATTTGATATAACCACATCAAATTTTATTTTTGTTTTCTTTGATTGTTTTCCTCAATGAAGTAGGTGTAGCTCATTACATGCTTTCACTGATGCAAGCCCAGAATCCATTATCTCTTCAAGGGGCCCTAGTTTATTTAAATGTATAATGTTAAAATAAAGGTCTGTTTGAATACAATATCAGGTATCTTTTCTTTCTGATTTTCTCATTAAAAGGAACAAGATAATATATAGATGGAAGTATTGGCACTCAATTCAGTTTTATTTTGATAAAGAGTTCCATATTGGGCAGGAAAATACAGCTCAGGCAAAAGAGTATTTACCTACCATGAACAAAGTCCCAAGTTGGAATCCCTGCATGGTAGGAAAGCAGGTGTGATGGAGCATGCCTGAAATCCTAGCTCTTAGGGAAGGGAGGCAGAAGTATTAGGAGTCTAAGATCATTCCTAACTGCACAGGGACTTCAAGGCTAGGCTTGTAAAGTTCATCAAAAATATATCAATTTTATGTACATTAAAACAACCTCTAATAGATGCCTACAATTGTAACATATAAACATGTATATTGTATGATCTTTTTTTCCTACCCACCTTGTTTGTTATTTTCTCACAGAGAGTACAATGTCCCCTATCATTCACTAACTACTATATAAGTGGCATACTGATTTTAAAATTCAGTTATATAAATGTACTTTATATATGTATGGATAGAAAGATAGATAGATAGATAGATAGATAGATAGATAGATAGATAGATAGATAGATAGATAGATAGATAATTTTCAGATTGTTAGCCCAAGCCCCACAGTGAAAAACTTTACTTTTTAGAATGTATACTACATGAATATTTAGCAAGTAATTACTTTTACCATTACTCTTAATAGTTTCCTGACATTTCCAATATTCTGCAGAGTAAAATATTTTCTAAGAGATGCTAGTTCATCATTTCTAGTACAAGTTACATTGTTTTGTGAAATATTGCATTCCATCCTGAGAGTTTCACATACTTTAAATGTTTTCTCTTAATGTGTTCAGGGGTAGGGCAGTGAACATATTTTTAGAGGTAAGAATGGAAACTCAGTTCAGCCCAACTTAGTCAGTCTGACTGAATTAAACTTCTAGAGGGTGTGATGCCAGGTAGTTTGTTGCCAGCATATTTAAACACCGTACAATTTTAAACAAGATCCCTGGTTGAATACCAAATCCTGATCACAGGGAAGCATAATTACATTAAAACTTAACTCAAAGTACATGCCATTTCTTCAAATAATATGGGTTTTAGAGATAGACTATCTGTACTAGCTTAAGGACCCAAAGGGAAGGGTCTGGTGTGATCTCAGTCACACAGATATTTCACAGGTCATTTGGGCTGTCACCTGTGATCTTGGTTGTGGCAGCTTGCGGGATCCCCTGGCTATGCATACAATGAAAGCATCACATAGACTACTAGCCACCTCTAGTCCAGGTTGTGAGAGCTTGGTATGGCCTGGTCTATCAGATAATGCAGATCACTAGGCTATTACTCAACTTCAATTCTGAGGTGTCTGGGTAGAAAAACAGGTTTTATGTCCTGTGTTCAAAGAACAATCCTTTATATTAACATATCTGATTTCCCTGGTACAAGGACCTCTATGCTTCCCCACAAGTGTTCATATTATTTAAGATTAAAGATTAAAGTCTTCATGCTGTTGTTTTTTAATATTAGATCAATTATGGTTTCATAAGTAAGGTTCTCTTCCTTAGTATTTAGAGAGTGAAATGAATTTGTGATTCTAGGTTCTTGTTTTCTAATATCTATGTTTTCCTTAAAAATCACAATAGAATTCTCTAAGTAGGCCTACTATTTTCCTGTTTGAAATATTACTGATTACAACTTTGCAATAGAGGTTATAAACTTTGGCATATCTTACTCTCCTTGCACAAATGTGTTTCTTTAGATCTTGCAGCAAATTGAACCATTCTATGCAACTCTAACTCTGGCTATCTATAGTAATTTGGCTCATTCTCCTGTGATTTATTTCCTGCATCCTGTCTTTGTAACAAACTATTCAGACATGTATCTCTCTGTGTCTTTCTGTCTCTGTCTTTCTCTCTCTGTCTCTCTGTCTCTGTCTCTCTCTGTGTCTTTCTGTCTCTGTCTCTCTCTCTTCACTAGTCTTTTAAGTTTGCTCTTTCCTGTGCTGTTCTCATGAGAGTTGAGTATATCCTATCTCTGACTCATTCTGTCAAATCTTTCCCTGATTCACTTCGTCTGCCCTTCAGTTAGACATCACTATCCAACATGGCTGCTTCCTTCTACAAACTAAATTTACTTTTAAGGTGTGTACTAAGGCTGTACCTGTATTCTTGACAAAGGGATTAAATGTAGGTGGCATGTCTGCATTCCAGGCAGATCACACACACTTAGGTCTTTGTACATGATTTCTTGGCGGAACATGTATGCTGCTAGATTAAAAGTCCCCTACACCATCTCAAGGTAACCAATATTGCCTATTAATCTGTCTCCAACCCTGTGCTCTAGATAGGCACCCTCATTGGCTTTATCACTTTGTTCACCTTTCTGTAGACTGTAAGGAAATGTTTCCCTTTCCTACTTCTGTTCTCTGAAAATTCCTAGAACATTTCATTTTCTCAGTCTTTTCTTGTTAGAAAGGTTGTATATTTCTCAATAAATATGAGCTGTAGGCCTCCTAATACACTTTTTCTTGTGAACTTCAAAATATATTCAGCATTGTACAGGTAAGTTTAATTACTGGAAACAAAAGATCTGGAGACTGTTATTTTTCTATTTTCTCTTACATATAATTCATATTAAACATTCCCTTTTCAATCATAAATTTTGCAGGTGAAATTGCCCATTATTACTTAGTCCAAATAACTTCTAAAATCATATATTAGTTAATTAATTATCATTCCAGGATCTTCATTATAGTCTTGCCTTGAACTTCGTATGCACTGAGCCTAGCCCTTCTGTACACTCGACCTTCCTGCCTTTTCCTTCCAAAAACTTAAGTTACAGTAGTCTACCACTACAACTAGCTAGAACATGTATTTTAAAGCTCAAACAGACATGAAAAGAACAAATGTCATCACATAAAAAACTGAGTCATTATGATGCTATATAATGTATATATATATATATATATATATATATATGCAGTATATTGGGAAACAATTTATTAGACTAATTATAATGAAAATTAATTAACACACCTCCATACAATAATTAAAAAATTTCCCCAATATACCTATTCCATGAGATCTAAACATCTTATTTTCAGCTCTGTGGGTGGAAAAACCCTTTTATCCACTCTAGATATTGCTATTATTATGACTCAGGTTTTTCAAACAGCGTTTTAAGTAGTATAATTAATCAGAAGCTGCACACACATGAATGGCAACAATGGAAGTCTTAGCACTCTTAAGAAATCGTGTGAGGAAATTACAGGAAATTTTAGAGTGTTTGTGATTCTGAAATCCTGTTATGCTTGGCCTCCAACTGTGCCTTGGAAGTGTCTGCTTTCATAGTGAGTTGTTCACTGCAGGGGAGCTAGCCAGGAAAGAACTTAATAAGCAAAAATGGCTTGGCACATAAAGGGACTCTGTTCTCTAAGCATTGTAAACACTGACTATTCCTGTGTTAGGTTCTGTATATTGTCCTAGATTTTTCAAAATTTTATAAATGGCAGTAGGGCTTTTGAGGACTGATTTACAACCAATAAGAAATCACTTAGGTTTTGGTTTTAAATTCAGCTTTTCCCCAAATATTCTCTAGCCATTTTCTATGGCCAAAAGTCCTGATAGACAGTTACATGAAATAAACCATTTACACTGTGACAAGTCTTGTTCAGCTTAGTAATGCATTCTGTAAAGATGCATACATATTTCTTTTACTTATTCTTTGACACCTAAGAAAGGGTCTGTGTATAGGAAAACATAACTGCAATCTATATATGTTTACAAATGTATAAATGGATTTTTTTCTAAATGTAAAGTTTTATATAAAAGTAATAAAATGTTCTGTTTCTTTGGAGAATTTAAGAACTTGCTTGTCAGGGAATACAAAACTTATTTTCTTAACGTAATACAAAGAGAAATAATAAGAAAAAAAGACATGAGAAACAAAAACAACCCATAGACAACACTCTTTTAACTGAATATATTTGATATTTTGAACTTATAAAACTTTATTCTGTGCATAAATAATGCTGTCCTGTTTTCAGTCATAATATAATCAAAAAGTAATTAGAACAACAGGTGCCATGAGTAGTTGAGAGATTAAATCTTTATTTCTACTAAAACATTCTTACCTGTTATGATAGCTGCCAATAAGATTCTAGTTTTAATTTTTTAACAAAAACCTCATTATTAAACAGTCAAAATGATAGAGAGTGTAAAATACTATTTTTAAATTCAGATGCATTTTGACTATACACTAATTTTGACTTTTCTTTAAACTATAAGAATGCTTGGCCTTATATCTGGGGATCCATCCCATAATCAGCTTCTAAACGCTGACACCATTGCATACACTAGCAAGATTTTGCTGAAAGTACCCAGATATAGCTGTCTCTTGTGAGACTATGCCGGGGCCTAGCAAACACAGAAGTGGATGCTCACAGCCAGCTATTGGATGGATCACAGGGCCCCCAATGGAGGAGCTAGAGAAAGTACCCAAGGAGCTGGGGGGATCTGCAACCCTATAGGTGGAACAACATTATGAACTAACCAGTATCCCCCAGAGCTCATGTCTCTAGCTGCATATGTATCAGAAGATGGCCTAGTCGGCCATCAGTGGAAAGAGAGGCCCATTGGTTGTGCAAACTTTTATGCCTCAGTACAGGAGAATGCCAGGGCCAAGAACTAGGAGTGGGTGGATGGGGGAGTTGGGGGGGGGGAGCATGTGGGGGACTTTTGGGATAGCATTGGAAATGTAAATGAAATAAATACCTTTCTTTTTAAGAAAAAGAATGCTTGGCCTTATGCTACATGGTATCATGTATAGTTTTGTATTTATCTCTTACTAATTCAGAGAATATTAATGTGTATTCTCTAAAGGAATAGAATTGATAGAACTCATACATATATATATTATAAATATGTAATGAATAATACATACATGTGTATGTATACATGTATATATACACACACAGAGACATACTGTTAGATTGGTTACAGACTGTACTCCAGCCTATCCAACAATGAGTGTCTTCCAATGGAAAGTCCATGAATCCAGTAGTTGTTCAGTTCACAATGCTAGAGGTTTCAGCTGGTCTCCAGTATATGTTGAATCAGAAAGGGGCTATAATAACAATGAAAGAATTAATTTGCCATATCAAGTGATGGAAAGCAGGCAAAGAACAAGTACTTCCTTTGTCTATGTCCTTGATATGGGCAGCCTCTAAAGGGTGTGTCCTAGATTAAAGAATTAATTAAGTTCTTTCTACTTCAACAGATCTGGACTTAACATTAGCTACACTCTATCAATGACAATAAATAAAAATCCTTTACAGGTATACTCAGTTGCTTGAATTTTAGTTAATTCCAGATATAGTCATATTAAAAACCAAGAATAGCCACCACAGAGGGTCACTTGTGAAATAAAAAATAACAGAATTGAATAATACAAACCATCAGATTGGCATAGCATAGCTTCATCATAGGACCTTTCCTTCCTGAGCAAGTCAGAAAGTTCTCAGTAGCAGGCTTATACTATAATGTATATTTAAGTGATACGTAATAGATGCTTTTAGATAAGAAGTTTGAGAATGTTATCGAGTAGATTAAGTACATTAAGTAACCATTAACAGACAATGCAAACACTTTATATGTATTTTTCCTAGTGAAAGAACAAATGCTTATACCACAACAATGACTAAAAGGTTTTAAATTTATAGATTAAGCCTTTGCATGGTATTGAAGAAATACTCATTTAAAGAAATTTAGTGGAAAATATAGGATAATTGTTAAGATTTGTTTAAGCAAAAATTCCTGAAATCCTCAGAGTATAATAAGTATCACCATTTTTAAATGCATACACCATCCTCAGTGTTTTCCTTTCCCCTAACAGTTTATTTTCTATTCGTAAATATTGTCATAGTTTCCTATTGCTCTTGACACTTCAAAAAAAAAAAAAAAAGCAGTAAATGCAACTAACATCAATGAATGGCTCAAAAGCAAATCTCCAAAAGACTAGCAGCTGATGCATGACTGAACTTCATAACTTTTATGTTTCAATGGTTCTTTCTTTTAAACATCTTCAGCTGTCTATTCTTTGTTACTATGTCCTTCTAAACCAGGAAAGTAAGAAACCCTTTCCAGTGTCCATAAGAACATTAAAAATCGTTGATTTTTTTTTAACTAAGTGCACCCACTTAATAAGGTAAGCTTGCATTTAAGTTCGCTAAAAGAAAAACACTTTGTAGTACAAAGTAACAATAAGCTAAGTTTATGCATGTAAAAAATTAGGTAAAGGGGGCTGGTGAGATGGCTCAGTGGGTAAGAGCACCTGACTGCTCTTCCGAAGGTCCAGAGTTCAAATCCCAGCAACCACATGATGGCTCACAACCATCCGTAACGAGATCTGGTGCCCTCTTCTGGAGTGTCTGAGGACAGCGTACTTACATATAATAAATAAATAAATCTTTAAAAAAAATTAGGTAAAATGGCGAAATACATTAGGCAAGATGACAATAAATGTCCCTTAGTTCTCAGTGTTCATGGGCCTACTGCTTGTACTCTGCTACAATTTGCCTAGGACTGTTTTACCATGAGCCGTACCTGTATCATATTTCTTAGCCAACATGCACACATCCTTTTTTGCCACTTTTGTTGTTCTTTGGAATTATATATATACATATTGTGTGTGAGAGATGAAATATGATTGTACACCTTTCCTATTTTCTCTGCCTGTTCTTCCTGTATGCTGCAGTACCTTCCTCTCCAAACTATGCATGTTTGCATGTTTCCATTGGTGCTGTGCATGTTTACATATGTATGGACCATCATTTGGATCATGGGGAAGCTGTCAGTGTCCACACCCTTAGTGAAAGTGATTCTTTCTTCACCCAGGTATTATCAACTGCAAATAGCTCCTCAACCTCATGGAAGTCAGAACTTGGACTGGCTTGAACTCATATACGTCTTGTACAGATAACCACAGCTGTTGTGAGTTCATATATGTAGTAGATATGTTATATCCAGAAGGTAGAGTTTCACAGCATATATCATCTTCCTTCAGTTACTACATTCTTTTCACTTCCTCTTCTGCAATAATTTCTGATCCTTGACAATGGATAGAGGTGGCTTAGCCAGTAAAAAGCATCTACTGCCAAGGCTGAAAACTTGATTTGGATACATGAAACCTACATAGTCAAGGAAGCAAACCTATTACAAGTTGTCATCTGACATTCATGTGCAAAGATACATATAATCACACACACACATACACACACACACACACACACACACACAGAGGGGGGGGTCAACAGCCAGTTTCAATATGTAAGGTACATTTAGTGTAGTGGAGGCAAGGAGTTGGCAATTAATCACTCAGCAGACTTTTCTCTGAGAGAGTAAAAGTTAATTGTCTAGTGCTGGTGAAAAGTGCTGAAACACACACACACACACACACACACACACACACACACACACACACATGAAGCAAGGCTCCCCAAGCTTAGTAACTTTATTCCTTCCCTCCCAGTAGATCTTGCATATCCCAGCAGCATCTTTCAAGCAATATAAAAACTATAATGTGTTTACATTCTACTTTTCTTCAATTGAATGATTTAAAAATATATCTAAACAACAAAACAAAACCACAACAAAAACACCATGACCCCAATATCCTTCCACTTCTAAATGTTTTACGTATCACAGATGAAGTCAAACAAACAAACAAATTATTTCCAAGGGTCCGTATGCATGCATGTTTAAGTAACTTGTTAAAGATTAACAAATTTTAAGAAAGCAAGATATTTTTCTCATCCAGTTCCTACTGGCATGCCGTAGTTTGCAGTTACAAAGACAGAATCAATTGGTTTATTATTTATTTTAAAAACTAATCTTATACAAGGTCTTGAAAGATTCACAAATCTAAACCTTATGTGTATTTAAACAACAACAACAGCTGTTACTTTTCCTTTAAATCCTCAGAAGCCACAGCCCTTCCCTAACAATTTTTTATTAAATTATATAAGGAAGCTGAGGGCAAAATGCATATGAGAAATTAACCATCACAATGATCACCAGCCTGGCTTCAGCAAGAGGAGGCACATCAGCTAGTAGAAGTCAGGCAGCCCCTATTCTTATTCCCTGACTTCCAAAATTTCCTTACTCAATTATCAAAAACAAGCCTTTCTGAACTTTTAATTGCCAAATCCACTAACCAAAGCATGTTAACTACAGTTTACCATAAAACTACATCTGCAAATTCTTTCTAAGGGTGGAGTTCGATGCTTTATAAAAATCAATCACTAATATTGTAACTGAGAATGACACTGTCCAGTGAGGGGTTGGAAACTCCCTTAGTTTCCATACAACTCATAGATTATGAGGGATGGGATGACTGTGGGTGTAACAAGCAGATCAAAACTCCTCAACAGCGTAAAGTCTTCAGGATACTTAGTCCCTGGGGTTCTCTGCCAATCTGGGGCACATTTCTCATGGTTATGCTAACCAACAGGCATCACTCTGTAAGTTTTAAAGCTGTTTGCTGTTCCTCTCAAATAGGCCTCAACAGAGAGAGAGATACACACACAGAGACACCGAGAAAGAAACAGAAACAGAGATATATTCAGAGATGGAGACAGAAAGAGAATAAATAAAATGTAGAGAAAATTAAAAAGTAACTAAGATCATATGAGCACATTTCATATCATGCCATTCAGAAACTCAAGTTATCTTTAATGGAAAATAGTCACTCATACCATGGCAATAACAAATTGTTGTGTTTTGGATTTAAGGTCTGACCAGAAGGAGAGAAGTCATGCCATGAACAGTAGGTCCTAACATCACCTTTCTAGATCCCCATAATTCTAACTTAATTCTGTTTCTCCAACTGATTCACATACTCACAGATAAGTTTGGCTTTCACCCTTCATGTAAGAAACTTTTCTTTACATCAAATGGACAGTGTTACAGAAACATCATCAATTTATATACATCATCTATATCACAACTCGTGGGCCTAAGACACAGGATGTACCTTGGAAGAGGGAGCAAAAGATTGTTAGAGTCAGAGGTCCAAGAAGTCTGCTGTAAGATTATGTTTCTTAGAAGAGATAGTGGAAATTCACCAATGTGGCTGCCTAAATGAGACATGAACGACAATATTAATAGACATGCTAATGCAGAAGGGATCTCTCTCTCTCTCTCTCTCTAGATATGTGTGTGTGTGTGTATGGGTGAATATGAGTATATATTAATAATTATATATAATTATATATTTTTCTTCTCATGTATAGATTATAATGCATGCACACATACCCACATGTTTTGTGACGTGAAATTAGAAGGCAAAGGATTACAGATGAAAGGATACAGAAGAAATGGATAGGAAAGATAATAAGGGAATCCAGGTATGAACGAGAATAATATAAAAATGATACATATCTGTGAAAATATCATGTGAAACCTAATATTTTAATGAACTAAAACAATGGAAAAATGAGTCATCCATTTTACATATTCATATAGCCTATGTATGTTATAAAACAGCTGGCACACCAACCCATTAAAAACACACATCTCTAAAATCTAGTGAACGAAAAGTTAGAGAACAAGCCACTGTAATATGAAGGTATGTTGCGCCCACCTTGTCCAGGAAGGAAGACACAACATGGTCGGATTCTTCTCAACAGCTTTATTGCTACAGGGACCCAGGGAACCCAGGGAGGACTGCTTATATATGCCCCAGCACTGGGGAGGGCTATGTGTCCTCCTGGGATTGGTCGGCCTGTCGACACTTCATAGGCATGCACCTGCTCTGAAGGGGTTGGCGTCAGGAGCTAGTGCCTGTGCAGTGATGTTGTTTACTGCCACAGCCACAGTGTACCGGAAACTAGTGCCATCTTTTAGGTGTCGGCTGCCTACAAAGGTATAAGAGATATACAATTTTAAATATCTGAGCTGGTAACAATAAAAATGACTCTTTAGCAATGATAACCTGTTTAAGTTCCATCCAGCAAACAATCCTCTGGGTTCTTTTAACCTTATTTTCTTAAGTCTGACGAATCAAACCCCCATCTAAATAAATTACTGTTATAAAACTTTGATCTTGAAAACAATTCTTTGGTGTTGCAAAAACCATGAGCAAATGGATTAAAAATTGCATTATAGTCCATCAGGATTCACTAAGACTCCAGGAATAAAAAAGCATCTGCCTGTTTCTCAGGTATTTAGATCACCGAGTTCATTGTCCTTGTGCGTAGTATCTGCTGTCCTAGAAAAATAGACTCCATTCTATGTTGGATCACTTCCCATTCTGGTAAGAATAACTTCCATGAGGAAGTTTAGAGATAATAGCTTAAGAAATAAACACAATTAAGCATGAAACATCATTAAGAGAAACAGAATTATAGTGTTATATGAAATATGTGTTGATGGTTAAACATAAAGGAGTGTGAATAATATAACAATTAAAAATTTAAACTCAGGCTTACATCATCTGGGCCATCACCTAATGGCTTTCTTTGGTAAGGCCTCATGTGCTCTCTGTAAATTTCTCACAAAGGCCAGAGGACACTTGAGCTTCTTTGATTTGAACCTGCACTGGCACAGCCCAGATAATCCTGTTTCTTGCCTTTGGTATGAAGCAGTACTTGGGGCTGAGGCCAAGGCATTTTCTATCAATTCCTTCTTAGAAGTAACTTTATGGGTATCCTGAATTTATTTCTCCTAAAATACTTTAATGATAAGACAAAATACATTTTACCAAGTTTAAAGATGAATGAGGATGTAGTCATCCAATCCCTATGGCTCTTACAATATTTCTGCTGCTTCTTCCACAAAGCTACAGGAACCCAGAATTTCCTTAGTTATTAAATATTTTCTTAGGTAGCTTGAGGGATTTGTGTTTCCATATGTAAATGAAGATAGTCTCCTCATTTCCTGTGAAGAATCCTGTTGGAATTTCCATGGAGCTTGCATTGAACCTATGGATTGCTTTTGATCAAAGGGCTGCTTTATCTACATTAATCCTACTGATCCATGAGCACGGGAGAACTTTATTTCTGATATCTTCTTCAGTTTTTTTCAACAACTTAACTTTTTAAACATACAGATCTTTAACTTGCTTGGTTAGATATAATCCAAAATTTTATACTATTTGAGGCTATTATGAAAGGTATAATTTACCCGATTTCTTTCTCAGAGAGTTTAGTCATCTGTATATAAAGGCCTACTGAGGGCTGGAGAGATGGCTCAGCCATTAAAGGCTAGGCTCACAACCAAAAATAAAGGCCTACTGAATTTTGTGAGTTAATTTTGTAGCCACTTTACTGAAAGTAACTATTTTACTGAAAGTATATATTAAATGTAGGAGTTTCCTAGTGGAAAATTTCAAGTCATTTATATATATAATCATATCATCTACAAAAAAGATATACTATATTCTTTTTTTCCAATTTTTATTCCCTTTATCACATTTGATTATCTTATTGTTCTAGATAAAACTTCAAGACTAAATGGAATAAGTGTGGACTTGTTTCTGATTTAGTGGAATTGATTTCATTTTTCTATCAATTTACGTTTTTATGTGTGATATGATTTTGTAAATTGCTTTATTATGTTGAGGTAAGCCCTTTTATCCCCAATATCTCCAGAAGTTTTATTATGAAGGTGTGTTAGATATTGTCAAAGATCCTTTCTCTATCTAATGAGATCATCATGTGATTTTGTCTTACACTTTGTTTATATGATAGATTAAACTTACTGACTTTCAAAATATGATGAAACATTACTTCATTTCTGGAAGTAAGCCAACTTGATTATGGTAGAATATGTTTTTAATATATTCTTGAATATATTAAGTTTGCAAATATTTTATTGAGAAATTTTGCAATTATAGCCATAGTTTGCAAAGTTTTAAATTACAAGAGAAATTGGTCTGTAATTCACTTCATTGGGCCTGTATATGCTTTGCTTATCATGGTTACTCTGATGTTGAAAATTAACTGTAAGTGTTCCTTTGTTTTCTACTTTTCTGAATTATTTGAATAGTACTAGCATTAAATCTTTGAATGCCTGAAAGATTTCTGAGCTAAAACCATCTGACTCTGAGCTTTTGGTTTGGAGACTTTTAATTACTGCTTTTATTTCACAAGGGGTTACAGATCTGCTTAAATTGCTTGTGTGATTTGATTTAATTTTAGTAGGTATAGGTGGTATATATTGAAAATATTATTTTCTCTCTTTTAAATTTCCATTTGGATCAAGTAGAGGTTTTTTAATAATGTTATTATGGCTGAGCAACTTGCCATCCCAAGGGGACTTCTATTCTTCAGATACCTTTTCTGCACCTGCATCAGACTCCTGAAACATACAGGTAAGTTTCCGTCCCCCACCCGTCTTCCCTGTTAAGTTCTTGTAATCAGTATTGGGAGCAGAGAGAACCTTTAGGATCCTGATGTGCTAGGCCTCTGAAGGATATTCTTGGGCTGCAGGGCTGAACCTGCAGATTTGCATGGCTCAGGAGCCTCACAGGTGAGGAGGTGGTAGGGCATCTCCAGGACATGACAGAGACCCGGGATAAGGGAGGTGCCGAAGAATCCATGTGTGACCTTAGCTGTGACTCACTACATTGAGGAAATGGAACCTAAGGAGGCCACCTCCTGTAACCAAACAGGAAACCCAGTGGAGCAATAGAAACACCAACCCAGCTACAAAACTTTCAACTCAAAATTGTTCCTGTCTACAAGAAATGGAGGCAGGGAGATGGTGCAAAGACTGAGGGAACGGTCAATCAATTATGGGTCCAGCTTGATACTCATCCCATGGGCAAGCACCAATCCCTAAAATTATTAATGGTACTCTCCCATGCTTTCAGGCAGGAGCATATTGTCCTCGGAGAGGCTCCACCCAGAAGCTGACTAAGATAGATATAGAGACCTACAGCCAAACAGTGGATGGAGATTGGGGAATTTTATGGAAGAATAGAAAGAAGGGTTGTTGGTCCCAAAGGGGATAAGAACTCCACAGGAAGACCAACAGAGTCCTAGGGGCTCTCAGAGTCTGAACTGCCAACTGAAGAACATACACAGGCTGCACCTGGGCTTCAAATGTAGCAGATGTGCAGCTTGACACTCATGTGTGTCCTGAACTGGAAAGGGAGCTATCCCAAGAGCTGTTGCCTCTATGTTGCATATATTCTATAGCTTGACTGCCCTGTCTTGCCTCAATGGGAGAGGAAGAGCCTAGCCTCTCAGAGACATAAAGTACCAGGGGGTGCAGGTAACAGACAAGTCTCCACCCTCCCAGAAGAGAAGAGGAGGAGGCATGGGAGAAGGATTGTGGGAGGGAGTAACTGGGGGGGGGGATCAGGGAAAGAGGTGTAAAGTAAATAAATAAAAATAAATAAAAATGAATAAATTAATAATTTTAAATATCATTATAATTTGCTGTGTCTGTTATGTCTTTTTACTTACCTCTATATTTATTTCTAAATTCTTTCTCTATCCTTTAGCTAATTTAGATATGGGTTTGACAATCTTACTGATTTTGTCAAGGAAGAAACTCTCTGTTTCATTGTGTTTCATTGTTATTTTGTATAAAATTTGTTTCTTTCTTTGTAGTTTATTGGTTTCAGTACTGTTTTGCCATCTACTCCTTTTGGCTGTGATTTCTTCTTTTTATTATAGAGATTGTGGGTAATTCCATTAAGTTACTTGTGTGAAATCTACTTTTTTTTTTCTATATAGGCGTTTAGTGCTATGAACTTGCCTTTCCTTTATTGCATCCTGAACATGTCCTCATGTGTGTCGGTCTGGAATAACCTTTATAAGGTTAGGTATGCTATTCATTCTCTTGTGTTCAATTTTAGGAAATTTTCAATTCCTTTCTCAATTTCTGTCATGACCCATTTTTCATTTAGTAGCGAGTTGTTCAGTTTCCATGAGGTTGCATGATGTCTGTTGTTCATATCCATGGTGGTCAAATAGATGCATGGTGTTATTTGACTTTTCTTATACCTGTTGAAACTTGCTTTCTGTCTGAGTATCTGGTAAATTTTGCAGAAATTTCCATGAAGTGCTGAGAAGAAGTTATGGTCTTTTTTTTTGTTTATATAAAATGTTCTGTAAATATATGTTCAGTCCCCAGGTTTTGTAATCACTTTGCTTCAGCATCTCTCTGTTTTGTCTGGATGGCCTCTCTATTGGTAATAGTGGAGTATTAAAGTCACTCAATATCACTGTATATTGAGGCTAATATGTGATTAAGCTATAATAGTGCTTTTTTTAATGAACTTGAGTAACTATGTATTTGTTGGTGCATAGATGTTAAGAATTGATTAATATGCCATACTGGTGATTTCTCCTTTGGTGAATATCCAGTGTCTTTTTATCTCAAAATTAAGTTTTGGTTAGATCTATTTTGTTAGATATTAAAATGACAACACTAGCTTGCTTCTATGGTCACTTTGCTTGGTTCTGTTTTTCCATCCTTTTACCCCAAGATATTATCTATCTATCCATGAGAATATAGTGTATTCCTTGGACGTAGCAGAAGCATGGATCCTGTTGTTGAATGCACTCTGTTAGTATGTCTTGAGATCATTATTGTAGAGATAATAATAATGAATAGTGTTTGTTAATTCCTGGTATTTTGTTGTGGTTGAGATGGTGTATGTGTCAGTGTGTGTGTGTTGGTCTGGAATAATTAATTCCTTGTATTTCCATGGATGATTAATGTCTTTTGACTGAAGTTTTCCTTGGAGCACCTTCTGTTTTTGTTTTTCAATTTATTTATTCATTTTATATTCCAATATCACCCTCTCCTCCCAGTATATCCTCAGGCAGAACCTCTCCATAGTCCCTCCTATTACTCCTTTGAGAAAGGGGAACTCTCTCTCCTCTAGGTATCACCCCACACACTACTATTATTACCTCCACTCTTACCCCCTCTGGCACATAAAGGACTGGGCAAATCTCCCACTTCAGACCAGACAAGGCCACCCATTTAGGGGAACAGGCAGGTAAATAGCAGATTCGGGCAAGACCTTGCTCCTGTCATTGGAGGCCCTGGGTAAAGACCAAGCTGCTCATCTATTATGTGAAAGGGGCCTAGTTCCAGCCTATACTTGCTCTTTGTACATTGATTCAGTCTCTGGGAGCCCCCAGCTGTCCAGGTTAGTTGACTCTGTTGGTCTTCCTGTGGAGTTGCTGTCATCTTGCTGTCCGTCACTCTTTTCCCAACTCCATTTAATGTTTGGCTGTGAGTCTCTGCATCTCTTTTCATTGCCTGCTAGGTAGAGCCTGTCAGAAGACAATTGTACTAGGTTCCTTACTGTAAGCATAACATAGCATCATTAATAGTGTTAGGGATTAGTTCTTGCCTATGGGCTAGATCTCAATTTGGGTTGGTTATTGGTTGGGTGTTCCCTCAGTCTCCACTCTATTTTTGTCCCTACACATCTTGTAAATAGGACACATTTTTGATCTAAAGTTTTGTGGGTAGGTTGCTCTTCCTAGCCCTCCCTGGAGCCTTGCCTATCTATGGGGAATAGCCACTTCAGAACCCATATTCCCCACTAATAGGAGTGTCAACTAGAGTGAGAACCACTGGGCCTCCCCTAATCTCAGGTCTCTTGGATTCCTTAGAGATTGAAAACAGAAAATTTCCTTTCTCTCTCTCCTGCCCTCCCAACATTTAATCTCCCTAGCCCCCGCCCAATCTGCTCCTAGTCCCCTCGTTTACCTACTTCTCTCATTCCATCAAACTGTGATATCTACTTTGTTTTTCCTCTTGAGAAAGATTCAACCATTCTCCCTTAATCCCTCCTTGTTGGTTTCTTTGGGTCTGTTAATTATACATGGATATCCTGTACTTTATGGCTAATATCCACTTAAACATACAATGAATGTCTTTTTGGGTCTCAGTTACCTCACTTGGGATGATATCTTTTTACTTTCATTCATTTCCCTGCAAAATTCATGATATCCCTGTTTCTAATGGCTGAGTAATATATCATTGTGTAAATAAACCATATTTTTTATCCATTCTTCTATCGAGGAACATCTAATTTTCAAGTTTCTCACTATTATGAGTAAAGCTGCTATGAACCTAGTTGAGCATGTGTCCTTGTGAGATGGTAGAGCATCTTTTGGCTGCCCAGGAGTAGTATAGTTTGGGTCTTGAGGTAAAACTATTCTCAAAATTCTGAGACACTGTCAAATTTATTTCCAGAGTGGTTGTATAAGAGTTCACTCTCACCAGCAATGGAGGAGTGTTCCTCTTCCTTGGAGCACCTTCATTTAAATGTGCAAAATACATAGTTTTAATAAGATGGCAATGTAAGCATATTAAAATGTGGAAGAACATAATACACAAAAGATCCAAGCTATCTGGTACCCTTGCCACCACATAAGATTGATTTGGCAACTGATTGGATGTCAGAGCATCTGGGATTTAGTCACTGAAACTATTAAAGTGGGGACCTTAGTAGTTCACATAGGCAATTGTTCAATGCAGGATCAATGTCAACATAAACCAAAAGAAAACAAAGCATACAAGTTTGTTCAAATGACTTCTCCCTTCTGCATATGAAGCATCAATTTCCAATCTCTTTCTTTCTCTTTTTTTTTCTCTTCTGCTCTCTGTCTCTTTTGCCTCTGCTTCTCTACCTCTTTCTTTCTCTGTCTCCTGCACATGTATTTCTCTATCTCTCTCTCCTTCTTATCCCTTTCAAAGTAGAGAATATTAAATAATATAAATATTTCAAAATGTTCTAAATAGAAGGATATCTCAATGTCTTGGCTAGGGCTTTATTGCTCTGAAGAAATACCATTTCCAAAGAAACTCTTAAAAAGGAGAACACTTAACTGGGGCTGGCTTGCAGTTTCAGAAGTTTAGTCCTTTATCATCATGGCAGGAAACATGGTAGCAAGCAGGGAAACATGATGCAGAAAGTTCTTTATCTTGATCCACTGGCAGCAGAAGAAATGCTATGTGCCATTCTGGGTAGAGCTTGAGCATAGAACTTATAGTAATATTTGAGGTTCATGAAGCATTCATTTGTCACTTTCAAATGACACTCTTCATAAACACCTAATTTTTATGTCAAGGTTGGATTCCTTATTTGCATTGGCTTGAAGATTCTTAATTTCTTTTATCTAATGGTTAAATCTGAAAGCCTAATGCTAACCCTAACCCTAACTATCTAGTAACTGGTTCCTTTCCCAAATTACCCTCAGGATAGTTGGTGTCCTCCCAGAGACAAAAAGTCACAGTTTTATCTACTAAAGCAATTGCAAATGTCCAACTCTAGCAAAAAAGGCTATAAATATATGAATTCTAATTTGTTTCAGGTTTAGAATGGAAGCAAATTAGTCTATTCTTAATTAGCACTCACTTATTTCCTTCCTCAACAGTACACAAACACATAGAAGATTTTATTAAATCAATAATTTATAAATTGTGAACAAGAAATAGCTAAAGCAACTAGAATTAGAATTGATATTAGATTACAAGATCAAAAGAGCTGTTTCACATCTACATTCTAGAGATGGCTAACACAGACAAGCAACAAAAACAAAAAGCACACTATGACTCATTTTCCCAGCAAGACTACTGCTATCTGGCCAGCAGGATATCTCTCTTATCTTACTTCCTTAAATAATTTTTTTGTGTTACAAGTTGTTGGAATTTCAAAGAAATTTTCTCATCATAGCAAAGATACATAAGTATGTTTTCTAAAGCTGACCCTTGCTCTGAAGTATGAATAAAAATATCATGTATTAGACATATCTCTTTGTCTTTAAGTGGATTTGATTTTTTAGAAAAGAAGGCCTGCAATACTGGAGATAACCTATTCCAGGTTTCTGTGTATAATTTACTGCATCAGCAGGATGTGATGTTGCCAAAACAATCCTGGAGCTCACAGACCCTGATAAAATGCAATTGTCCTTTCTAAAGGGGAGTCCTCTAAGTTCTAAAATATTTGTATAGCTGCTGTCTGGAGTTCCCTAGGTTAGTAAAACTGAACGTTTAAATACTAAAGAAACAGGACTAAATTTGGAAAATAAATTTAGTCTTTCCTTTCCTCCTCCCTTCTCTCTGTCTCTCTCTGTCTCTCTCCCTCTCCCTCTCCTCCTCCCCTTCCCACTCCCCCCTCACTCTGTCTTTTTTTCTTCCTTATCAGAAACATCACAGATACATAGAATACATGACAAATAATCTAACCTTGTAAATACAAAAACATAAAAGGCAACACTTTAGAATACAAAGTAATAGAATTATTTTATTGAATAATTCTATACAAAATGTCATTATTGGTCATTATTTTCTTTTCATATAGTTTTAAAATACACATAAATGTATTTTTAGTTTCAAAAATATTTATTTGTTCATTTTGTTACTTAGGCAGGTTCTCATAAAACTCACGCTGACTTTGAGACTAATATATAGCTGAGGCTGGTCTTCAACTCTTGATCTTCTTACCTGTTTCTCTTTCTAATAACATGAATGTTATTAAATATGAGCACAATAGCAAGTATTTGTCATATCCCAGGGATTATTATCAAATATTTAGAGAGACAACACAAAGCAGGCAATTTAAAAGATATACTATTACCTTTTATAGTAATTCTATTCATATAATGTCAACTGGAGGGCAATGGTGGCACGTGCCTTTAATCCCAGCACTTGGGAGGCAGAGGCAGGCAGATTTCTGAGATCAAGGCCAGCCTGGTCTACAGAGTGAGTTCCAGGACAGCCAGGGCTACACAAAGAAACCCTGTCCTTAAAAAACAAAACAAAACAAAACAAAACAAAACAAAACAAAACAAAAAACAAAATAATGTCAGCTGGAAACTTCACAGTCTTTTAGTTATATATGGGCACAGGAAACGTTTATTCAATAGCTATTTTCCTTAAATAACACAAAGATAACAACTATTGTCCTAATAAGCTCAAATTGAAAGAAGACACCCCCCCCCTGATATTACCAATGAGCAAAACCTTTCAGAAAAGTGAACAGCCATCACTGTCATAAAATTATAACATAATAGGCACACAATTATATTAAAGACATTGAGTAAATCAAAGATACTAAGATCAGCATGAAAGAGATATATATGTTAAAAGTTGAAGAATTTGACATTATTATAGATGTGTAATCTTCTCAACATCAAGGCAAGTTTTCTCTGCTCTGATGTCAGTGTACAAGTAAATACTTTAGGTCCATGAACCACGTGCATAGATCCTGGTGCAAGGGGAGCTGATCCAAGGCTTTTACCAAGGGCCTGATATATGGGAAAGGGATGTAGTCCTTTGCCTATTAACATGAATATGCTTAGCAGACCCAGTAATAGCTGTGGCTACCCCAAACTCAGGCCCCATTTGTGGAAAGAAGAAACATTTCCTTCACTAAAACCAGGAATATGCTTGGCAGAGCCACAATTGCCCTGCATAGGACTTTGGAAGAATGGAGGCTTCAATAATGAGACTCAAATTTCCTTACCCTAAAGGTCTAAGTTATCATCCCCTGTTTATATGATGCCCCTGAGATACTCTATGATCCCTTGTGCAACATTATTGATTTAGCTGACACTGTCAAATTTTTCCCCTGGAAAGTGAATAGAAGATAGTGTACTTCTTAAGATTTCTTGGCATAAACTATCAACTTAAGCAGGATCTCTCAATACCAGCTTCTGTCATTTTTATCTTTTCATCTCTTGCACTTTCCAGTCTGAAAAAAGGCTTTCTCGTCTAGGTCAGATTGGATGCAAGTTTTTATAAGAGACTAATTCAATAGAGTTTTGCAAATTCTCTACTTCATGCACATGCTGATGCTAAGCCAAACTCAAAATATAAACAAGGCTTGGATTGGAAGAGTTCAGCTTGTTTAATGGAACAATATTTTGCTAAGAATAAAGAAAACACATTTTAATAGACATTTAAAAATCATAAACAGAGTTGAATAATATGTGTACATCATCTAATTTCAGTTAACTGATTTATTGTTTTTTATTATCCACTCCTCTGAATTTTGAAGCTAGAGCTCTAATTTTGAATATCTATTCATTAATAAATTTTAGGGACTTTAAATATTATATCTGAATTTTGTCAATTAAACACAAGTTTCTATTTGGGCTGTTTATTATTCAAGCTTAAAATATATATGAATTCTAAAATCATGATGGCTATGAACAAGACATGTGTCATAAAACTTGTAACTTAAAAACTAGATGCTGTACTTCAGACATATATTTATGTAATAAAAATTTAAAGAACATACAAATCAGGTTTATAAAGAGATAACCACAACCCATTCCCATGATGCCACTCCAGAGAGATGTATAGGTGTGAAGGTGGTCCAATACTGAGTGAATTCACCACTGAAGGAGATAGAGCACTGATCAAAACATGATGAATCAAATTAAAGTGATTTGATTACATGAAAAATAAACTTAGAATTTCTAGCTGACATGATGATATTAAGAGACAATTGGAATTTAGAATTATCTGAGAGTGAGGGGAAAATGCAAAGAGCATGTGTTTACAGAAAACCAAAGCAAATGAAGTCCAAATTATGGCTATTAGTTAACAAAAAAATTAAAAAAGAAAAAAATCAAACAAATAAACAACAAGAAAAAATAATACCCTAGCTGGAGAGAATGAAATGGGGTGAGGTCTAACAAAAAGTAAGAACATAAAAAAGTGTTATGAATACTCACTAGTTTATAAGTTAATTTAAATTTATAACTAACAAAATAGGGATTTAGACAGAGTTACCCTGAATATGTCAATAATGATGCTTCCATAAGCTATGGATTGTAAAATAAAATCTCATTCCAGGTGTGGGATATTTCCTTATCATCTTTTTGCTAAGAGGCTACAATAAAGGGTATTGTCATTGCTCATGGTTGCTAACAGATTGCCATCTGTTACTATTACTGAAGACAGTTAACACTTTCCTATTTCTATTTATTAGATATTTAAAATGTAAATAAATAAATCTTTATTTACATTTAAAATATTATCCCCTTTCCTGGTTTCACCTCTGAAAACCCCCTATCCCCTCTTTCTTCCCCCTGCTTACCAACCCACCCTCTTCCAGTTTCTGGCCCTGACATTCCCCTACACTGGGGTATAGAGTCTTCATAGGACCCAGGGCCTCTCCTCCCATTGATGTCTGACTAGCCCATCCTCTGCTACTTATGCAGCTGGAGCCATGAGTCTCACCATGTGTACTCTTTGGTTGGCGGTTTAGTCCTTGGGAGCTGTGGTAGGTACTGATTGATTCGTATTGTTGTTCCTCCTATGGGGCTGCAAACCCCTTCAGCTCCTTGGGTCCATTCTCTAGCTCCTTCATTGGGGAAATTTTTCTTGTTGGACATAGAAATTAACCTGAACTTTCCTGGACATGTCTATATGGATGACCATAGTGTAAGAGATGCTATGCATGCAGCTCAGGGAGAAACATCTTCAATGGTCTTACCCAGTGGTAAACCCTGCATACTATTAAACTGACATGCTAGGCAGGATACTTCCAGTTCTGTAATTGTGGCATGAATGTTATGGATGTAACTGACTCCTCCATGATTGGATTTGAGGTCCACTATGTAGAGGGTCATTCATGCCTGGTACTATAAACTTTTTCATAGGAACATACATGGCCAAGTAGGTCATTTACCCTGTAGCAGAACGTTTTGTTGCTGTTTTAGTAATTGTATTCCTGCCAAATTGCCTTCTGAATGTGTGTGATTATGGTGGCCGATTCGTGATAATCTCACTCTTGATCAGAGATATTTTATTTGCAACAGACAATAGTCAATCCAGAGATTCATAGCTGGTAGAGCAATGAGAAGAGAGATTGTTAAACGCATACTCATAAAAGGCAGAACTATGCTACCCACTCCAAGGATTGGAGAACATCACTAAAAGAATAGCAGAAAGAATGTAAGAGCTGGGGGTAGGGAGCAATGCTGTCAAATGTTGTTTTCTGGACATGAAATGCACTCAGAATTTACAGGACTTACAAACTCAGAGTAATTGTTGTACCTGAACAGGACCAATAATCTAGCATAGATGGAGGAGGAACACATGAAGCCAAACTCTTAATGAAGGAAAAATTGGTAGTCAATGCTGAGTGAAGAAGTTACTCTTCTTCAGAGATGTGACTCTTTTATAAAATGTTCCATAATGCAGCCAAACACCCCATGCCCATACACATGTGCATTAAAGCAAACCTAATTCAGCATTATCAATTAGTTAAATATAAACAAACAAACAAACAAATAAATAAATTTAGAAGGAGACAAGTTGGGAAGGGTTCAACAGGGAGTGAGAATGGAATAAGAGAGAGGAATGGGAGTTAATATGACACACACACACATACACACGGGTGTATATGTGTGTGTGTGTGTGTGTTTATGTGTGTGTGTATGCAATTGTCAAAGAATAAATTACTATAAACTAGAAATAAGTGTCTTTTATCTATATACAAAGCAAAAAGTGCAACCAACATAATCAGACATATACTCAAAAGAATAACAGATAAAAAAAATCTTGTGAGCATATATTTTTCTTTATTTTTAATTTTTTGTGTTTTTGACTCACATCACAATTCCAAAAGAAACAATGAATGTCGTCCTATATTTTAAAAAAATATATATATCATGTTTAAAATCAGGTTACATTCATGATTGTATTTAATGGCTGAGATCATAAAAGTTTCTTTAAATGAAAATAACTTTGCACTTTATTTTAACAGTTTGTTTTTATTTTATTTTCGAGATTGTAACAAAAGCACTTTTTTTTTCTTTCCTTTCCTCCTTCTTACACTCCAACAAAACCTACCTAGCTCTCGTCCAAATTCATGGCCTCTTCTTGTATTGCATGCATATTGTAGTGTGTAGTTTTAAAAAAGAACCCACTCTAAATCCAGCTATGTGCTGGCCTTGGCGGTCTTGCCGACTGCCATGGGCAGCGTCAAGTGGCCTCTTGCCCTGGATCCTATGGCCAGCCTGCTGCCAAGCTGTTCTGCTGTAGTCAAAAATCTGCTTTCTGAGCTGATTGAACCAGATTTTCCTGAAATGCCAGGAGCTGCCACTTGCACTTCCCAGACCACCTACCCCCTGTGGATGCCCTGCAGAAAGCCAGATACTAAGACTAATGTTCATTCAGATCCATTAGCCCCGTGAAATGAAATCATTAGAGAGATAATATACCAGCCAGATTGGTAACAGTCAATCTCCATCCCCAAAAATGTCTGGACAAAGAACACAAAACTCAACTGATATAAATACAAGCTGCACACCTAGATTGGGCAAAGTACCGTGCACTACTCTATTGCCCATCTATGAAATCTGTAAGCTCCTTCAGGCCACGTGGTTCAACTTTATCTCTTTCTCCCTCCATTTCTTCTCCTTTTTTCCTCTGTCTCGTATATCCTTCTTCTTCCTTTTTCCCCTCTGTAAAACTTTCAGCTCCACCTTTTCCTTCCAATGCCCAATCACAGGCTCTAGCCTTATCTATCTAATTAAGATTTCACCTGACCTCACCTGATTATGTGATCTACTCCTCGTGGGGGGCATCCCTCTTGATGGAGCAACAGCATAATATATATGTGTGTATGTGTGTGTGTGTGTGTGTGTGTGTGTGTGTGTGTCTGTGTCTGTGTCTGTGTCTGTGTGTGTGTGTGTGTGTGTGTGTGTGTGTGTGTGTGTGTTATCAGCTCAGTCAATATATTGTTTCTTCTATGTATGTTTTTCCAGGGCAAGATATTTGTTACTGGTGTCCTTCTCCCTGAGGAAGCCTACCTCTCTCACTCCCAGCATTCCTCATTTGCTGTAAGAATGAAGCCTTATGGGCTTTTCCCACCTACTTTTGGATGTCCATTGTGTTGTCCTTGCTCACTCGCATTTTGGAATCATGTTGGTGAGGATTTATGGGTCTGATAATACTAGGAGCTATAATCTCACAGAAAATTCCATGATCCATTGGTACAAGCTCTTTTACCCTCTTTTGTAAAGCCAATGGACTCCCAAAACATGCAGTTCTTCCTGTGACTCTTGGTTACCTCACAGAAAGAAGGTAAATTTCTACTGCTAAAAAAAGTGCATACTTTAAGCCCAAGGTCCAAAGTCCCCAGAGCTGGAACCTGACTCGAATATTCTCACCCTGAGGACTAGCTTTCATGTTACCAGAGGACA
>NW_028227256.1:92840131-92987631 GCF_978045245.1 Mus caroli
AGTACCCACAATTTGGTCTTCCTTGTTCTGGGTACTCTGAGGTTCTGGGCTAATATCCACTTAACAGTGAGTGCACATCAAGTGTGTTCTTTTGTGTTTGGGTTACCTCACTTAGGATAATATCCTCCAGATCAATCCATTTCCTAAGAATTTCATAAACTCATTGTTTTTAATAGCTGAGTAGTACTCCATTGTATAAATGTACCACATTTACTGTATTCATTCGTCTGTTGAGGGACATGTGAGTTCTTTCCAGCTTTTGACTACTATAAATAAGGCTGCTATGAACATAGTGGAGCATGTGTCCTTATTTCAAGTTGGAGCATCTTCGGGATATATTCTCAAGAGAGGTATTGCTGGAACTTCTTGTAGTACTATGTCCAATTTTCTGAGGAACCGCCAGACTGATTTCCAGAGTGGTTGTACAAGCTTGCAATCCCCCCAGCAATGGAGGAGTGTTCCTCTTTCTCCATATCCTTGCCAGCATCTGCTGTCACCTGAATTTTTGATCTTCGCCATTCTGACTGGTATGAGGTGGAATCTCAGTGTTGTTTTGATTTGCATTTCCCTGATGATTAAGGATGTTGAACATTTTTTCAGGTGCTTCTCAGCCATTTGGTATTCCTCAGTTGAGAATTCTTTGTTAAGCTCTGAGCCCCATTTTTTAATAGGGTTATTCAATTTTCTGGAGTCCATCTTCTTGAGTTATTTACATATATTGGATATTAGTCTCCTATCTTATTAAGGATTGGTAAAAATCGATTCCCAATCTGTTGGTGGCCATTTTGTCTTATTGACAGTGTCTTTTGCCTTACAGAAGGTTTGCAATTTTATGAGGTCCCATTTGTCGATTCTCAATCTTAAAGAAAAAGTCACTGCTGTTCTATTCAGGAATTTTTCCCCTGTACCCATATATTCCAGGCTCTTCCACACTTTCTCCTTTATAAATTTCAGTGGCTCTGGTTTATATGGAATGTCTTGATCCACTTAGACTTGAGCTTTGTAAAAGGAGATAAGAATGGATCAATTCGCATTCTTCTACATGATAACTGCTAGTTGAGCCAGCATCATTTGTTGAAAATGTTGTCTTCTTTCAACTGAATGGTTTTTGCTCCTTTACCAAAGATCAAATGACCATAGGTGTGTAGGTTCATTACTGGGCCTGCAATTCTATTCCATTGATCTACATGTCTGTCTGTGTATCAGTACCATTTTTTTTTAACACAATTGCTCTGTAGTACAGCTTGAGGTCAGGGATCATGTTTGCACTAGAGGTTCTTTATTGTTGAGATTAATTTTGCTATCCTAGCTCTTTTGTAATTCCAGATGAATTTGCAAATTGACTCTGTGAAGAATTGAGCTGGAATTTAAAAGGAGATTCCATTGAATCTGTAAATTGCTCTTGGTAAAATAGCCTATTTTACTATATTAATCCTGCTAATCCATGAACATGGGAGATCTTTCTGTTTTCTGATATCTTCTTCAATTTCTTTCTTCAGAGATTGAAGTTCTTATACAGATATTTCACTTCCTTAGTTAGAGTCACACCAAGGTATTGTATGATTTTTGTGACTATTGTGAAAGGTGTTGTTTCCCTAATTTCTTTCTCATCCTGTTTATCCTTTGTGTAGAGAAAGACCATTGACTTGTTTGAGTTAATTTTACATCCAGCTACTGCACTGAAGCTGTTTATCACGTGTAGGAGTTCTCTGGTGGAATTTTTAGGTCATTTATATATATTATCATATCATCTAAAAATAGTGATATTTTGACTTCTTCCTTCAATTTGTATCCTCTTGATCTCCTTTATTGGTCTAATTGCTCTGGCTAGGACTTCTAGTACTATATTGAATAGGTAGGGAAAGAGTGGGCAGCCTTGTCCAGTCCCTGACTTTAGTGGGATTGTTTCAAGTTTCTCTCCATTCAGTTTGATGTTGGCTACTGGTTTGCTGTATTTTGCTTTTATTATGTTTAGGTATTGGCCTTGAATTCCTGATCTTCCCATGACTTTTATCATGAATGGGTGCTGGATCTTGTCAAATGCTTTCTCAGCATCTAATGAGATGATCTTGTGGTTTTTGTCTTTGAGTTTGTTTATATAGTGGATTATGTTGATGGATTTCCGTATATTAAACCATCCCTGTGTCCCTTGGATGAAGCCTACTTGATTATGATGGATGATTGTTTTGATGTATTCTTGGATTAGGTTTGTGAGAATTTTGTTGAATATTTTTGCATCGATATTCATAAGGAAAATTGATCTGAACTCTTCTTTTTGTGTTGGGTCTTTGTGTGGTTTAAATACCAGAGTAATTGTGGCTTCATAGAATGATTTGAATAGAGTACTTTCTGTTTTTATTTTGTGAAATAGTTTGAGGAGAGTTGGAATTAGGTCTTCTTTGAAGGTCTGATAGAACTCTGCACTGAACCCATCTGGTCCTGGGCTTTTTTTTTTTTTTTTTTTTTTGGTTGGGAGACTATTATTGACTGTTTCTACTTATTTTTTTTTAATTTTTTTATTACATATTTTCCTCAATTATATTTCCAATTCTATCCCAAAAGTCCCCCATAACCCACCACCACTTCCCTACCCACCCATTCCCACTTTTTGGCCCTGGCGTTCCCCTATACTGGGGCATATAAAGTTTACATGTCCAATGGGCCTCTCTTTCCAGTGATGGCCTACTAGGCCATCTTTTGATACATATGCAGGTAGAGTCAAGAGCTCCGGGGTACTGGTTAGTTCATAATGTTGTTGCACCTACAGGGTTGCAGATCTCTATAGCTCCTTGGATACTTTCTCTAGCTCCTCCATTGGGGGCCCTGTGATCCATCCAATAGCTGATTGTGAGCATCCACTTCTGTGTTTGCTAGGCCCCGGCCTAGTCTCACAAGAGACAGCTATATCAGGGTCCTTTCAGCAAAATCTTGCTAGTGAATGCAATGGTGTCATCGTTTGGAGGCTAATTATGGGATGGATCCCTGGATATGGCAGTCTGTAGATGTTCCATCCTTTTGTCTCAGCTCCAAACTTTGTCTCCTTCCATGGGTGATTGTTTCCAATTCTAAGACGGGGCAATGTGTCCACACTTTGGTCTTCGTACTTCTTCAGTTTCATGTGTTTTACAAATTGTCTCTTATATCTCGGGTATACTAAGTTTCTGGGCTAATATCCACTTATTAGTGAGTACATATCATTTGAGTTCTTTTGTGATTGTGTTACCTCACTCAGGATGATGCTCTCCAGGTCCAACCATTTGCCTAGGAATTTCATAAATTCATTCTTTTTAATAGCTGAGTAGTACTCCATTGTGTAAATGTACCACATTTTTTTGTATCTATTCCTCTGTTGAGGGGCATCTGGGTTCTTTCCAGCTTCTGGCTATTATAAATAAAGCTGCTATGAACATAGTGGAGCATGTGTCCTTCTTACCGGTTGGGACATCTTCTGGATATATGCCCAGGAGAGGTATTGCTGGATCCTCCGGTAGTACTATGTCCAATTTTCTGAGGAACCGCCAGACTGATTTCCAGAGTGGTTGTACAAGCTTGCAATCCCACCAACAATGGAGGAGTGTTCCTCTTTCTCCACATCCTCGCCAGCATCTGCTGTCACCTGAATTTTTGATCTTAGCCATTCTGACTGGTGTGAGATGGAATCTCAGAATTGTTTCGATTATCATTTCTCTGATGATTAAGGATGTTGAACATTTTTTCAGGTGTTTCTCAGCCATTCAGTATTCCTCAGGTGAGAATTCTTTGTTTAGCTCTGAACCCCATTTTTAATGGGGTTACTTGATTTTCTGGAGTACACCTTCTTGAGTTGTTTATATATATTGGATATTAGTCCCCTATCTGATTTAAGATAGGTAAAGATCCTTTCCCAATCTGTTGGTGGCCTTTTCGTCTGCTTTTGCCTCAGGAAGGGTGGGAGCCATCTTGGTTCTGGGACTCTGCCAAAAAGTAGTCTGCACAGGTGAAAGTGTGCACACAGAAGCAGACAGCTTCAGGGACAGGTGCGAGCCACAGAGCTTCTGAGGCAGCACCCTTTTCAGGCTCTGGACATCCGATCACCTTCCAGTCCACTGCAGCACTGGGGTTCCTGGCCCGGGGAGTCTCAGGACACTTGCAAGGACCCACACAGGATCCCCCACGTGATCCTAAGACCTCTGGTGAGTGGAACACAGCATCTGCTCCAATCCAATCACACGGAACCTGAGACTGCATTAACTAGGTAAACAGATAACCAGGCCTGATTAGGGACACAAGTCCCTTCTGGTCCACTCCAGCACCGGGGTTCCTTGTGCGCTGAGTTTCTGGACACCCCCAAGTTTCTCACAGGATCCTCCACGGGATCTTAAGACCTCTGGTGAGTGGAACACAACTTCTGCCAGGAGGCAGGTTTGAACACCAGATATCTGGGCACCTTCCCTGCAAGAGGGAGCTTGCCTGCAGAGAGTACTCTGACCACTGAAACTAAGGATAGAGCTAGTTTCCCAGGTCTGCTGATAGAGGCAAACATAATCACCTGAGGAACAAGCTCTAACCAGAGACAACTATAACAACTAGCTCCAGAGATTACCAGATGGCGAAAGGCAAACGTAAGAATCCTACTAACAGTAATCAAGACCACTCACCATCATCTGAACGCAGCACTCCCACCCCACCTAGTCCTGGGCACCCCAACACAACCGAAAAGCTAGACCTGGATTTAAAAGCATATCTCATGATGATGGTAGAGGACATCAAGAAGGACTTCAATAACTCACTTAAAGAAATACAGGAGAACACTGTTTCTACTTCTTTAGGGGATATGGGAATGTTTAGATCCTTTATTTGATCCTGATTTAACTTTGGTACCTGGTATCTATCTAGAAAATTGTCCATTTCATCCAGGTTTTCCAGTTTTTTTGAGTATAGCCTCTTGTAGTAGGATCTGATGATATTTTGGATTTTCTCAGGTTTCATTGTTATGTCTCCCTTTTTACTTCTGATTTTGTTATTTTGGATACTGTCTCTATGCCCTCTAGTTAGTCTGGCTAAGGGTTTATCTATCCTCTTGATTTTCTCAAAAAATACAGCTCCTGGTTTGGTTGATTCTTTGTATAGTTCTTTTTGTTTTCCCTTGGTTGATTTCAGCCCTGAGTTTGATTATTTCCTGCCGTCTACTCCTCTTGTGTGAATTTGCTTCTTTTTGTTCTATAGCTTTTAGGTGTACAGTCAAGCTGCTTGTGTATTCTCTCTCCATTTTCTTTTTGGCAGCACTCAGGCTATGAGTTTTCCTCTTAGGACTGCTTTCATTGTGTCCCATAAGTTTGGGTATGTTGTGGCTTCATTTTTATTAAACTCTAAAAAGTCTTTAATTTATTTCTTTATTTCTTCCTTAATCAAGTTATCATTGATTAGCGTATTGTTCAGCTCCCATGTGTGCCGCAGAGTATACTCAGTTGGTCACTCAATCCGCAGGAGAATTCAGAGCCCCAGTACTCAGGTGGGCAAGGAGCCAGCGAAATGACAGTCACTGACACAGGGAATGCTGTAACTGAATGTAATTTCTCAAAGCAAGCATCAGACTTAATAGCACAGAAGAAAAACAAGAAAGTTAGGTGATACATTAGCCAAGGTACATCTCGATGTACCTTTTGAGTCTGTTAGGCTCTGTCAGCACTCCTGGCTGTCCAGCTCTCTCCTGAGTCCCTGTGTGAGAGCGCTGTCAGTAGGCCAACTCTAATCTGGCAGGAAAGGTGCATAGAGGACTGTGGATCAGCTCCACCTCCTGTCTGAGGATGAAGGCCTGAAGGGACCCTGTCCAAGAAGCTCTGTTGCTTCTGCAGCCCGTGTGCTCTCCTGCATGGACTTCAGAGAGACTAGGTATAGAAAATCTCATATTGTTTTAAAGAGAAAGCAAGCACAAATTGGGTTTATTTTATGGTTGAGAAAAAGAAAGATAGAGAAATAGAATATCAGAGAATAATTTAAAATTTTTATGTCAGATGCCTGTGGAATATAGAGTTAGACTAAATCATTTGATCATCTCAAAATACCAATCTCATAAAAATTAGTTTAAAATAATTATTAATGATTCCTTATAATCAGTTTAAACCCATATTAAGCATAACACCTGTAGAAAAAAATTCAGTTAATCTGTCAAGCAGCCTTTAAATTGTCAAAATAGCCTCTGATTTTGAAGAGTGGGTCCAGATATATCTACGATGCGTTTTCTATCCATGTAGCTGTTTATCTAAGTTATAATACAGGGCAATAGAATTTTTGGTGTGAATATACTCACAATGTTTATTACATAGTGGGAAATTTCTAAATATTCCATGGTAATAAAAGGAAAACAATAAGTAAAATAGTGTAATGAACTGTAAATACCGTCACTATTTAACAGTACTAGCATCAAGCATGTGTCAATGATGCATTATTTTGCCCCTGAGTTGAATTAATCTACAGTCGCCACTTGTCATTCACCATTGTTGTGCTTACAAATAAATACCTAGAGGCCATGGAAGAAATGAAGGCAAAATGAGGATTCATTACAAATTTATAGTGACTCTTCTTTTAATTCAGTGTTTTATTATGAGGACTATAAAGATGTTCTTACTGAATATGCAAAAAGCATCTAAGATCTTTTTATAGCTTAAAAGTAAAAGGCATACATACTGTCAAGATATAAACAATATTCAAGCAACCCAATTTTAAATGAGAACATGCCCATGCCTAACACGGCTACAGTGGCACATCGTAAAAATAACTTATGTGACAACAAGTTATTTTACGTTTTAATTTTCTCCATTTAAATGTTGATCGTTTCCTTAAATCACAGCTTTTAGCACCAAGTCTAGAGACAAGTATATGCATATATGCTACCTTTATGATCTCACCAGCAAAAAAATGTGAATATTTAGTGGTTTAGAGAATTTTGGTTTTGCAGGAACAAAACAGAATTTGACAATAAAGGCTACTAAATAAATTATCCAAACATGGTTATATTTCTGGGATTAATCATGCTTATCATTATTACAAATTCTATATTAGTTCTGGATGTAATGTTCTACATCCTTACCAGCAGGGTTCTGATATTTTCATACATCAACAATATAACTTAACTCAGATAATGAAATTCTACTTGTCAAGCCTTGACATTGTCAGTTTAACCAAAATCCTAGGTGATATGTGTAGGCACAATTTTGAAATTTTGGTTTCTTTGAAAAAAACAGAAATATTTAATAAAAATATGTTTTGTTTATATCCAGGTAGAGAATATGGGCTGTTTCAGACTGTTCACAGAAGTTGATTATAATTTGCCTCATGATCTAGCATAGATTTTTTTTTGCAAGCTGCAGATGCTTTCTGTGATTGGGCCAGGTTTGGAATTATGGAGAATTTTATGGTGTATATAAAGGCTAGGGCCACCAGAAGCCGGATAGGTGGTTGTGGGTCACTCAGAGAAGTTGGTTGTGGTTTGTTAGTAACGTGGCTCAAAGAGGAAACAAAAGGAAACAAGTTAGATTCAGCTCTCTCTCTCTCTCTCTCTCTCTCTCTCTCTCTCTCTCTCTCTCTCTCTCTCTCTCTCTCTCTCTCCCACTCTCTCCTTTCTCTCCTATCTATTGCTAGATGGTGAAACCAAGAGATAAAGGGTTAGAAAAAGAAAATCCCACAAAGTATCAGAAACCAGCTACAGGTAAGTAGTTTAAAATGTTTACAAAGCTCATGGAACATTATAGGGATATTCCTTAAGTCTCCCCATTCCCTAGTAAAGGCATCACTCAGGATTTCAATAATAATTCTGAAATAGCTTTTCTATGTAGGAAATTCTATGTCACTAATTAATCTATCAGATAGTTTGGAATTTCAAATGTTCCATCTAGGTTCTTCACATACATATATGTGTGTATGTGTATATGTGTGTATGTATATATATATAAATGTTTATATGTATATATATATGTACTTATGTATATATGTTTATACACACACTTATGTGTGTGTATTTTGCTTAATATCTATCACTCTTTGGCAAAGATATTATGATTTGAATTTTTTAATATTGATCATTAAATTTTTTTACATAAGTTATTTAACATTTTCAATCCACGCCTTTTTAATCCATGAAATGATCTAATGCAAAACAAATAGCAAAAGCAATGCCCGAAATAAAAGGTGAACTGTTCCCAGTTGTTGATTATTTTAAACAAATAAAATTTAATTTTATTATTGTATTTATTCACTAAATTTTATAGAAAGTCATGGTGATATTTTCTTGTCCTAAGAAAAGCAGAATGAGAGCCTCATTAGTTTGCTCTGTTAGCAGTGAAGCCAAGAGAGATTACCGTCAGTTTTAGGTAGACCTGGACGTGGGACAACAGCATTGATGCATGTTCAAGTCTTCCACATGCCCTTTGCTATGAACTGCTCTGGAAAAACAAATGAGAATGTGAAATAATCTTTAGTCATTTGAGATAAACTGTTCTGGAATTAAATGCATTGCTTTTCTTTTTATTAAGGTCAGATAGAAGGAATCAAAATATCATGTTATTACTCAAGGATATTAAAATAGTTAATAAGATAATCTGGATATAGGATTTTTAAAAAAATTGTTAAGAGTCTTATGAATTATGAAGATGATGGAACATTTAAATATAAATTAAATAACAAATATAAAAACACATAGAATGCATCCTCTTCTCTAGCACCACTATGGTTCCTTGGTATTTGGGGTGAGGGATGTAGATACATATTAAAATAATGTAGTAATCTAGGGATAACCTGAATTATGTTACTATGTATTCAATTATCATGACCTAGATATTTTAAATCTGGTACACTTTTGACATTTCTGAACACTGATATCAGTCTCATTCTTAGAATAATTTCTAATTGTTCTCTTAAATACATTCATGTTTCTTATTGTTTCTGTTGTTCTTCTGATAATGTTTGGGTGATTATTTTCCATATCTCACATTATGATGTGCATGTTACCCTTTATCTACTGAATTAGAAACACTTCCATAGTAGGGTTTACACAGGTTTGATCTTTATACCCACAAACTAAATTCATTACATGGACTAAAATATATATTTCATATGTTTCTATTTATCAAAATAGTTCAATTTCCTCACACATCTTATAAAATCTTTTACAAAGTAAAGTAGCCAAAATTGGCATTAATTTAAGAAGGATGTGTCCTTGAAAGTCTAGAGACTATAAAGAAAGTAGATATGATATCTTTTATCATATTATATACAATTTCTACTTTTAAATACATTGAAAATTTAATATTCTTTTTATTGGGAAGTTATTTATGTTTGTGTATTTGCAATAAAATTGTAGTTTTATTTTGTAACTCAGTATCCCTTAAGTATGTTTGTCTTTTTTTCCTCGTTTGTATAAAGGAGAATTATATGCTTCTGGGACATGAGAAAAATCTAATTTTTCATAAAATACTTAATAACCATAAATTATACATTCAAACTAAAGTATTGTGAAGCAGCATTTCAAGATCTTATTAATTCCTATGTAATAAAATAATTTACTAATATGATAAAGACTTAATGGAATCTCAGCAGGCATACCTTCAGCATAGAGTAAATTCCTAAAGAAGGTTTCCAAAAATAACAGGAGACTCTTCAATAACTTTATTTGCTGAGAAAAATAGTTAACATAAAAAAAGCATAAATAATTTAGGATGCATTTAAAAATGTTAATACTTTCAATAGAATACTTCATGAAGTATTTATGTAGTGATGCTGCAGGCTTTAGTGCACTGTAAATCACAACAGACTTCAGTACAAGAGTCCCAGATATAAGTGCCATGGCAATACCAGCAATCTAGTAGGGCATATTTACCTTTCCCTGCTCTGATTTCATATATGCAGGTGCACATACAACACAGGTATGTTGGATAATGTTAAACTTCCTGCAATGAATTCCATTTAAATTCTTCCACTACAGCTGATAAAATTAGTGACAATGGAATAGTGAAAAACTCAGATTATTTCAAATAACATTCTCTTATGATTTTTCTCTCCCAAATCAATTATCATTTTCTGTTAGTTCTTTTTAGAACTTAAAGTTTTGATCATATTTTCCCTCTCTCTACAATACTTTCCCACATCTTTTTCTTTCTACCTTTCAACCAACCTAGTATCCTTTTGTTCCCTTCATGAGGTCAATTTATGATGCCCAAATACTCTCAGATGTCTGAGTTTCCCATATAGCATGACCTACTTATCAGAGACTACACTTTTAGAGAAAACTGACCCTTCTATTCCAGCAGGTAGGCCTTGCTGATAACTAGTCTGTCAGAGGGTAACTTCCTGCCCTACTACTCTCTCCATGATGATATTTGATCTTCTTTAGGCTTGCATGGGTCTTGCATAAAATGTTACAGCCTGCTGTGTGAGTTCATATGTGCAGCTGCACTGCAGTGTCTAGTAAGAAATATTTCTTTGTACTCCTCTACTGGCTCTCGCCCTTACACTCTATCTACTTTTCTGCAATGATCCCTAACCCTTTACAGGAGGTAATGCAGTGCATTGTGTGTGTGTGTGTGTGTGTGTGTGTGTGTGTGTGTGTGTGTTTCATTAAGGGCTGGATATCCTGAAGTCTCTTAATTTCAGTACCTCTTTCAGCTGTGGGTCTGTATATTGATCATGATATCAAACAATAGAAGCATCTCTGATGAGGGTTGAAAGAAACCTTCATTTATAGGTGTAGTGATAGATCATTAGGAATCAGTTTAATATTATTTCAGTTTAGCAGAATAATATCATTACATTCTCTGCTAAGGTCAATATCTGTCCAGCCATAGTCATTTGGGCCAATGGTGGTTACAATTGGGGTGTTTATAATGTGAGGGAGACCTTAAATCTAATCAGAAATGATTAGATATTTTCATGACATTTGTGTTACTATGGCCCTAGGTGGGGAATGTCTTGTCAAGCTGATAGTTACTGTAGCTTGGTATGAGCTCAGTATGGTCAGAATTCTATGTTGAGAAACAAACAATTATGTTTTTAAAACATTCTTTGGCAAAGTAGAAGGTGGAAAATCATACTAAAGAAAGAGCTTAAGAATATAAGTAAATGCACAGAAATTGATTTAAAATGAATTGGTGGGTTTGGGGATTTGCTCAATGGTAGAGCAATGTCCTAGTGATCCCTGGGCTTGGTACTTAGCTCCAGGAAAAACAAACTTGACAAAAGACATAAAAAATGAATTTCTATTGGGCTCTAAATCTCTACAATTATAAATCAGGAAAAAAAGGAAATTAAACATCCACAACTATGTGAAAGTCATGTGATCCAAACAATTGCCAACACAAGTGTGGAAAAATATGTATAGATTCTAATCAATGAGCTTTGCCAGATGAGTAAATGAATCTAACAAAAACTGAATTTTGTTTACAAAACAATCACTAAACTTTATCTCAGCTAACATGATTATGATTCCTGATTTATAATTTGATTTTTTTCATAAATTTTTATCTTCTGTAAATATATGAATTTTCCAATTTCTAATTTCTATATCTATTTCCCTATCAATTAATATCACTATATGTATATCTATCTATCTATCTATCTATCTATCCACACATACAACCTATACTTATATCATTTATCTACCTATCTACATCATCTATTATCAATATCTATATATTATCAATATCTATAGCATCCATATTATCCATCTCTATCTCAATATAGATATGGATATAAATATAGATATCAGCTATAGCTATATCTAATCTATATCTACTTATCTCTCTTTGTCTCTGTGTGTATGTGTGCGTGCTTGTATTTCTTAAAAGATGAAAGCTAGTTGTTTTGTTATAGAAATAATTGAATTATTCATACCCAATTTCAGTGCAATCATTCATATTAAGTTGAAATATAACATTGTTCAAATATGAAGAAAACAGTGGTTGAGAAAAGGCAAATGACATATTATTGATAAATATTGATATAAATGAATAAAATCAGGAAATTTTTCTTAGAAAACTAGTTAGAAGAAAGAATTCAAATTACTAAAAATTCAAAACCAAAGTCCAACATTCTGGTTTACAAAAAGTAAAATATTAACACTGGGCTCTTTTGTGCTCTGTATTGTCCAGACACCAATAACATCTACTACATCACTGCATAATTGCTGTGCAACAATATGTAATATATGTCCTAATTGTTTTATAATTATTTCTTTAAAGAAAAGTTTTAGTATCTTTTATAGTTTACTTTTACTTTCAACTGATATAATATCTGATGCTTTAATATAATTTATCAACATACTAGAGAGGAATGATGCTGTTTTCAGATTTACTGATGGAATGAAAAAGCTATTCAATGTGTTTTGTTTATATTTCTATTTATTTACTATTGTAACACAGAAGTAACAAGAAAAACAAATGCATATTTGATCTGTGTCATAAGCAATCTTCAAAACATTAAATGAAAATGTTTTACAGTCTCAAAACCATGTATCTTTAAACAAAAGAAACAATTATTTAATAAATATAAATTTTAAGATTGTTACAAGGCTATAAACTTTTGAAACAAAAGCGTAATGAATTATAAAAAAACTAGAAAGTTGGCTTAGATAAAATTACATATGTATATGACTAAATAAATTTCTTTATATATTGGTTGTAACATACCAACCTCTAACATAAGCACTTACATTAAAAGTAATGTTACAATTTTGCCCATATAGTACTATGGAATTGGTATTGCAAGTAGTGAGTATTCATATTTTTAAATGAATACTTGTCTCAGGTAGTTGTATTTGCAAAATTAGGCAGCAATAAGGAAATGTGCTTGCTACAACAGAGTAAATGTCTTCTGCTAGGTCATAGAATGTCTGACAATTGGTAGAAATTGGAATATTAATTAAAACTTGGTAGCAATGAAGAATTATGTCTTTTATTATAATTTCATAATGAAAATGTTAAAATTACAGATATGTCAACATTATAAAAGGTAAAAATAGTATGTAAAATTCATTTTATTTTATTTATTTAAGCACTAGAGGTGTGCATTTCTAAATTTTTCTACCAAAATTCAAAACTCTGAGGCGATTCAGGATATTATTTTCTGTATGTATCTTTAATCAAAGTACTTGGGAGAAATTCAAGAGCAGTCTGAAATACAAATGCAGATCCTGTCCCCTATAGTATAGTAACATTGGTTGTGAGCCTAGCCTTTAAGAGCTGAATCAAGATATCCTAGAAAACATTTTTTTAAATGAACTGTCACTTCAAAAAGTGTCTCTAGTCATTATACTTCTCTCTCTTTCATTATTGGATATCTTATTTATTTACATTTCAAATGTAATCCCCTGTCCTGATTCCCCCCAGAACCCCCCTATCCCATCCCCCCTCCTCCTGCTTCTATGAGGGTGTTATCCTACCTGCATACATACTCCCTCCTCCCAGCCTTCACATTACCCTACACTGGGGCATCAAGCCTTCACAAGACCAAGGGCCTCTCCTTCTATTAATGCCCAACAAGGCCATCCTCTGCTGCATATATGCCTGGAGCCTGGTATATACAGAGGTGGATGCTCACAGCCAACCATTGAACTGATCATGGGGTGTCCAATGGTGGAGCAAGAGAAAGGACTGAATGACCTGAAGGGGTTTGCAGCCCCATAGGAAGAACAACAATATCAACCAACCAAGAAGTACATTTCTCTCTTTGAAACAAGCTTTTCAAGATTGCTATTTACATTAAATAAAGCAAGCTTGTAATTATTAATTTAATAAAGATAAACTACTATTTGTGTGCATGTTTATAACTAACTTATTTTAAGAGTAAATTCTAGATACCATTTACTATATATTATTTCTTTATATACTATTTTTATATAATATATAACATTATTTGTTTTATATTGCAAATGTTTATCCCCACCAGTAAAGCAAGACTATAAGGATAAAAAAATTCTAGCATTATTAATCCAACTTTATTTTTTTAACAAATAAGGCTTCTAATAGGCAACATTTATCAAGAAAATGAAGCAATATTGTTAAATTGCAGATATATATGTTATTTGAAGTTAGAAATAATAAATATCTAGGTTTATAGTAGTCACATAAACAAGAAGAATCTATAAATAAACATTGCTTTCTCTATCAGTTTATTTCAGCCTGTATAATCAAAAAAGATTATTTTCTTACTTATGATATTTAACATGTGAAATCACATTTAACTTATATGCTAAAACTACATTTTTCTTAATAATACTTTACTCAGTTTAACTATAAAATTAATATAAACACTATCTTAATGGATAGGAAAAAAATTTTATTAAAATTTAATTTTTGTTTGCTACTTTAATTCATAAATATTCTTCCTAGGTTTTTGTTGAAGTGATATTACTTGATTTCATATGATATAATCCTGACTAGTATTTTATAAGTGGCATTATTGATTATGTTTAAGATAGTCTGTAAGAAAACTGGGAGCATTATTTTGGGTCCCATTACAACCACTATAAAAAAGGAAATGTCACTGCCAAAGATAAGCTATAGATATAATGCGATCCAAATTTTTTAAGGAAATAAGAATACTCTTCATAATATTTTAAATTACTACACACACATGCACACACACACACACACACACACACAAACACACACAATCTTAGAATTTAACTGTCCTGCTGTATTTTTTATTCTTCATAGCGCCTCAGTGCAGGTATGTGTACATATCAGAAAACTCTCCAAAACTCACAGCTGCAACCCTTCACTATGTCCTTGGCTTTCTACGTTTTAATAGAGATGCCCATTCTGAACAATATTATGCAAAGACATCTCACTAATTGGAAAATCTAGTTGATGTGTCTTGTGATGATTCATTCAGAGACAGAGGCTTAAATAGCAGCTATTTATATGTTAATTAATAAAGTGACATGCAGAGCTCTGTGATTACACCATGCACATAGTCTATTGAGCATATTGCTGCTTTCGATTTTCCTTTCACTAGAAGATGAAAAGCTCCTCATACAGAAGCTTTAGTTTGGTTATGCAGATGAGCTCTGTCTCATTAATAAAAATATCCTCATCATTGAGAATAATTCTCAAGGAAAAATAACAACTGCTTGCATATCCTAGTGCTGATATTTGTCAGTACCTTGACAGAATCTTTCAAATGCAAAACGAGTCACAGAATTGGATTGCAGAAAACAACAGACACTGAATAATCTGAAATTGAGAGAAAATCAATTCAAAGGTGAGGCATGTTCTAAGTCATCAAAGAAGACAATTTTGTAACTGAAAACATTATTAAACCACACTACAGGCTGATAACTGCTGAGGGCCAGCTCAGGATTTTTCTTCTTTCTTGTTTCTCTCTAGAAGGTAAGTGGACAGGGAAGAGCACAAGCAGGGGAAAGATATTTAGGGTTGCTGTATAATAATAAAATGTTTACTTATCTTAAATATAAGTCAGTTTGGTACTGGAGCCAACCTGCCTGAGTTCCTTTTGGCTCAGAAACTGCAGTCTCTGGAAATTAGCACCTCATCATAAAACAGCAGGGGATTAAGTAAAGAATTCATTGCTAGAGACTTTTCCCTCTTGTCCAAATGCCTCTCACTTGTCAAGCTATGGAGAAGTTTGGAACAATAAACTTCTACTGAATTAGGAGAAGAGAATCATGGTTACAGAAGGAAAAACTTTTACACAGTAAATAGGGGTTAAATTCACATGAATTCATATACAGATTCATGCACACACATTTATAAATCTCCATTCAAATCAGTTAGACCCAACTTACATACTTATCTCATAATTATATCTTTATATCCATCCGTGTGTGTGTGTGTGTGTGTGTGTGTGTGTGTGTGTGTGTATACACATTTGTGGAACAAAAGACCAAGCCCCAGTGCAGAAAGAACTCACTCTGAGTGAAAAATGACCTGCAATCTTGATTGTGTAGAGAACGAAAAAGCTTTTACCCTTGTATTGCTAAATGAACTAAAACCTAAGAATAAAGGTTTCTTCACTTTAGTGAGAAAAAATCCTTGCTATCAAGAAAGGACCTTTAGGTCATATGGTGAGAAGCCAGCCTGCTCCTTCTGCTCTTTTTGCATCTTCTTTTTTTCTCTTTCCCTTTACATTCATCCTTATAATTTCTAAGTCATTCCACTCTGCATTCTCCTTCCAATCTTGCTCTCTGCTCTTGCTTTGATGCAACAATGTTCTTGCTCCCAATGCTTTTTCTCCAATATAATATGTTCCAATGTTTCCTAATCTTTTGTAAAGTTTTGAGGAGAATAGATCACATTGTTTTACCAAGCATCACTAAAAGTTTTTTTTTTTTTAACAAAAGTTCACTAAAAGTTCAACCATAAATTGAATAAGAAGTTTACAACAAAGGATGTTTGCATGCATACCCCTTAAAAGTAATTATCTGGCTACACATTCAACATCTGTCACCAGTTCTACAGGTTCAAGGAGAGTTGAAAACCAGAACTTGTGTGACTAAGTAATTAGTGAAGTCTTATATAGACAAACCCAGTCAATATTTTATCTTCTGTCTTTGCATCTCTGGAAAATCCTCAGTTCCCCATTTAAAAACTTTGGTTAATGGTTTTAAAATCTCTTGGAATATACTCTAAATTGTACATACCTACCTGATAATCAGAAGCAATTAACTTGTGACACTTGAAGACTTGCAGAGTTCTCAATGCAGTTTTGGTTTTTCAGATAGTACATAATAGCAGTCCTGTTTTAAAAGATTGATAATTACTAATATCATATTAGGAATTTCTATAGGATAATTATTAAAAATTAAGATGTCTTCTATTTGTCTTTATAGCATCACTACAAGAGAGCATATATTTGTTCTGCAGAAATCTGATCCAAAGGGTGAACTAATACCTAGTGATTGTTATATATATTTAATAATCACAGGAAAAGCATATTGATAACAGGAACCTTTCCAAAAATGGAATTCACTTCAGCCTTGCCTAAAGGAGCAAATCTGTCATAGATTTGAATTCATGGTAGAACCATCTCAGGAAGATGACCTGCTAGTTTTTAGCTTCTCTTTGATGGCTTCTGGCAGATAACAATTAAATTCTCCTCACTAAATATCTGTGGAGAAGACACTTGAAAATATTTCTGTGTTGGGAAAAAAATGTGGCATGGACCTCTAGCATACTTACAGGTTTTGCCTATGAATTTTATTTTCTCTCACTGCAAATTATAGCTTAGTAAACCAACTTCATACTTAGACCAAGATATATGAAAAAAGTCAATAATTTCACCTTTATAACCCTGGCCCATTCTGTTGCTCTTAACCAAATTCCCACACACATCTGTGTTCTGCTGCTACTGCCTGTTTATCATGTTTCTCCAGGTTGACTGGCTGTCAGTTTGAATGATAGTGATTCATCCTTAAGTCTCCTTCAAGGGATGAGACACTCTAGACATATCCAATTAAAGAAATACAGGGGAAATCAAAGAGCACGAAGAAATATCAGAATAGGACAAGTTATTTTTTATTATCCTTTTATGGTTTGCTGTGTACAAAAGGCCAAAATAATTTAAGTGGTTAAGCCAAGATTCAGTGCAGAAGAAATGAGTATGCAGAGGATAATTAAGTGAGGAATCACAACAAAGCAAACTATTATATGTCCTGAGACCCTAGTGATCAATAATAATAAGTAAAATGTATTCAGTTTTATGGGAAACTGTAGAAGCCTCATGAATGATTGAATCTAACAAATACCAACTTTAAATAAAAAGACGAAGTAGAGCATATTTATATTCAAGAGAGATATTTGTTGTTACTGCATTTATTTTAAAATACACTTACTGAAAGCAGAAAAGTTAGCACTCTCCTCCCCTAACTGTGACCCTTGTAGTTTCAATTATGATCTACATGGAAAGATATTTTTGCTAGTGCAAGAGAGACACAAGTGTTGGGTTACCTCACTCAGAATGATATCCTCCAGATGCATCCATTTGCCAAAGAATTTCATGAATTCATTGTTTTTAACTGCTGAGTAGTATTCCATTGTGTAAATGTACCACATTTTCTGTATTCATTCCTCTGTTGAGGGGCATCTGGGTTCTTTCCAGCTTCTGGCTATTATCAATAAGGCTGCTATGAATTTAGTGGAGCATGTGTCCTTATTACAAGTTGGAGCATCTTCTGGATATATGCTCAGGAGCAGAATTGTTGGATCTTCCAATAAGACTATTTCCAATTTTTTTTTTTTTTAGGAACAGCCAGAATGATTTCCAGAGTGGTTGTACAAGCTTGCAATCCCACCAGCAGTTGAGGAGTATGCCTCTTTCTCCAAATCCTTCTGCTGTCCGATGAGTTTTTGATCTTGGCCATTCTGACTGGTATGAGGTGGAATCTCAGGGTTGTTTTGATTTGCATTTACCTGATGATTAAGGATGTTGAACATTTTTTCAGGTGTTTCTCTGCCATTCGGTATTCCTCAAGTGAGAATTCTTTGTTCAGTTCTGAGCCCCATTTTTTAATGGGGTTATTTGACTTTCTGGAGTCCACCTTCTTGAGTTCTTTATATATATTGGATCTTTGTCCCCTATCTGATTTAGGATTCATAAAGAACCTTTCCTAATCTGTTGGTGGCCTTTTTGCTGACAGGACCCTGACATATCTCTCTCTTGTGAGTCTATGCTAATGTCTAGCAAATACAGAAGTAGATGCTCACAGTCATCTATTGGATGGAACACAGGGCCCCTAATTAAGAAGCTAGAGAAAGTACCCAAAGAGCTAAAGGGGTCTGCAATCCTATAGGAGGGACAACAATATGAACTAACTAGTACCTCCAAGAGCTGAGTCTCTAGTTGCATATGTAGCAGAGGATAGTATAGTCGGCCATCAATGGGAGGAGAGGCTCTTGGTATTGCTAAGATCATATGCCCCAGTACAGGGGAATGCCAGGGCCAGGAAGCGAGAGTGCGTGGGTTGTGGAGCAGGGCGGGAAATGTAAATTAAGAAAATATCTAATAAAAATTTTTAAAAATTAAAAGAACATTTACTATTTTAAAGAATAAAACTTCTAAAAGTTTAGAGAGAGAGAGAGAGAGAGAGAGAGAGAGAGAGAGAGAATGATGGAGTAACCAAAAACATATTTTTTTGCTGGATTTAAGACTCCCTCTGTGAGATAGAACACATATCTACAATTGTTAGTGATGCCACAAACTGCAACTAGATAGGTCATAGGTTCTACAGAAAGAACTTAAACCATTAAAACCTAATTACCTAATGCTGTGTCCATAGATCAGTGCATTTCTTAGTACTCATAGGAGAATTGCCTTTTGTAATAGGTGGCAATTAATACAGAAACTAACAATTGCTATTATGGAGAGTAAGAGACTTCAGAATTACCATCACTAAGTGGGATGTCTGTACCACCATTCTCCTTTGAAAGCTCACAGATCTTTGAGCTATTGGCATTTGTTGATTTCTGGGAAATTTAAAGTCAATTGTCTTAGTATTCTGATCTCTAATAAAGAAACTAAATATCTAACACCTAAGCATAGTTGGCCAATAAAAATTTGATTTAAAAGGTTTAAAAAGGGGAGAGAGGGCAGGAAATTGTTTGGTTAGGTAGGCAGATTTGGATTTCAGAAGAGCAGGAGAAAGTAGGGGTGAATATATGTAAAATCCATTGTATGAAATTGTCAACAAAATACTAAAATGTACTTTATGTACCTTCCCAAAAGTCTAGAACTTCATCTGTTGCTGACACTTACTAGAAGCAAGAAATATTTCCTTACCAGGTCCAATGATGAATTCCACAAATAATATCCTGTTGTTCCAGTCCATTATTCTTTGATTTGAGTGCTTAAACATACTCATATAAGTGTAAAAACGATCTTTGTATCAATTTAGTAGCTTTCTTTAACCTAGAGTTTTCCTATATCTTGAGAAGTCTTTCTTCATAATTTGATGTATTTCTTTGTTAAATATTTTTGAAATTATAGAAGTTTCTATCTATGAGATTCTGACCCATTTTTTATAACATACGATATATCAACAATTATTTTGAATTATCTCTCACTCTGGGCATTTGGGTCTTCCTTTTGAAAATGTAAAACCTTTACAGTGATTTAGCCATTTAGGAGACATTAGACAACATCTGGAGACATGTCCAGTTGTAACTTTTAGGACATAAATGGTATAGGGAAAGGAAATGGGTATTCCTAAATATATTCCAATCTAAAAATGCCACTTGCTTATGTTAGGTTTTATTCTGGCTTGGTTTTTCAACTTTACATGAGTATAGACACATCTGTCAAGGAATTTCAATTGGGAAAATCTGTCCATCAAGTTTCATGTAATCAAATATTTGGGTAATGATCTTTATTAAAGTTTAATGTCAAAGGGTCCAGTGTAAGGTTGGCAGGTGATCCTGGGTTGTATAAAAATAAATTGAGCAAGCAATATATCAGTATTCTTGTTGTTGTCTGCCCCTAAGTCTTACCTTCAGTTCCTATCCTGTCTTACCTTTATGATGGGCTATAAAATGAGATAGACCATTTTTTCCACAAGGTCGTTTTGGTTATGATATTTATCACAGAAATCGAAAGACATTCAGGACACTATACAAAATATATAATTATATAGCTCTGACATTAACAGCATGTTGGTTAAGAACATGATTTTGTCTAGTATTTACTAGACTTAGTCATTAATATATTGGACTTTTAGGTCTCAGAATCAAGAAGAACATACTGTGTTTTTCATTACAGTCCTGCATTTTCCTGATGCCAATTTCTACCTGTTAGATTGATTATTTTTCCTGTATCATAAAGTACAAACTTTTGGTGGCAGAAAATTTCAAACATGTTTAGCTCACAATTCCATAGTCATCAGCTTTGCCTGGATACAGCAAATGATTTTTCTACTAGTATCAGATGTGTTTTTTCATGCATCCACTGTCAAAAACTACTTATCACGGAAGCTCTTATTTTTCAAAGATATCGCTTGCCAGCTTGGTCAATAGGGCTTAACGGGTGACAGGTTTTATTTAACACATAGCAGGCTGTTTTAAGAGCAAGGATGAAGAAAGTCTTCTTTCCAATATTCTTCTTTCAATGTTTGAAATTAGTCCATTTCATGAGACCAAGAGAATCTATATGGCCATCTGGAGATTAAATTGATAAAATTTATAAAAAGCACATACATGCTCATTATCTCCTAAACAACCATAAGGATTTAAGGTCACTGTTTTACTCTGTTTTCTATGTCATGTTAAGCAAGCACACGCACATCCACACACATGCACATATAATTCACACGCACACACACATCCATACACATGCACATATAATTCACACACACACACACACACACAAACACACACATGTATATCCAAAAGAATGTTTTATATACATATATATATAAATATATATATGTTATACATATATACACATATATACTATGTACAATATTACAACAGGATCATTTTATAGTACTAGAGTGAAAAGTTCAAAATTATAGGTAGTTGATCTCCACATACAATTTAAAAAGATATATGAATCAAAACGTAGTGACGTGTTTTCTGGATCTAGCACCATTCCTAAACTTATTGTGTACTATAGTAAAAGCTTCTCTGGAACTGTAGATGGAAATGATGGTTTCTTGCTATTAAATATCCAAACAAGGAAAATTAAGATACAGAAAATTCTCTTTTACGTAAGGACACTCTCCTTATTTTAGATATTGTTGTCTAGGGAGAGTAACTTGTTTTGAAATGCTCTATATTATTTGCATGTCTTCAAGCATTTTAATATGTATACGACAGTTTTTTCTCCCATCAAGCCGCAGCAATTTGTTCAAATAAAATGAAAATTAGATAGGAAAGAATCTTGTTTGAATGTGGAAATAGAAACTAAATCAATAAATAAACTTAATAGCAAATATATATGATTTATGTAATATGTGTATATTGCATATAAATATATACTATGTATACCTGTATACATACATGCATGTATGCATGCATATATGTACACATAGGAGAGAAAGACTGAAAATCAATGATCATCTTTGTCTTTTGCACTACTTTTGGGAATCTTGAGTGTGCAAAACTTAGTAGACAAGCTTCTACCAGTGAACTACATTACTCATCCTTTAAACATAAACTTCTACAGATTTGTACATTTTGATGATATCATGAAACATAAAAATACGATCTCATTGAACTGTAAAGCCTTGTGACAAAAGTGTTATTTAGTCAGATGCAAACTTTGTTTTGGGCAAGGAATGCAGTTCTGCCAGTGGATGCTTACCTGTTTGTTTACTGATAAACATAATACGTAGAAACTTGAAGTTTCCATGTTATTTTTTTGTAACTTTTACATTTTTGACTATTTTATGTGATTACAAAACTAAACAGAACAAAGCCATGAGAGAATAATTTTGCTTATTTTTTTCACATTTGATCATTTGAAATTTATGAGTTTTTATAATATAGGATCAACATGAAAGATTATTGTAAGTCTTTGGCTTATAGCCACATGAAATATAATGGTAAGTCTGGCTTATCTACCATGTGTAGTCAGATCCAGATAACAATCGTTTTAAATCCTTTATTATATTTAAAAAATCTTAAACAATATTTTTTTCATATTTAGATTACATTTTTGAATTTCTATGGCACACGTTTAGCATTTACATATAACTATTTCTTTCTTGAAAAAAATTATTGGATACTTTCTTTATTTATATTTCAAATATGTCCTTTCCCGGTCCTCTCCTACCCCTCACCCATTGAAACCCTTTATCCCATCTCCCCTCCCCTGCTTCTATGAGTGTGTTTCCCCACCTAGCCACACACTCTGCCTCCCCGCCCTCGAATTCCCCTACACTGAACCATGTAGCCTTCACAGGATCAAAGGCCTTTCCTCCCATTGATGTCCAACTAGTCCATCCCCTGGTACATATGCAGCTGGAACCATGAGTTCCTTCATGTGTACGCCTTGGTGGGTGGTTTAGACTTTGGGAGCTCTGGGGGCTCTGATTAGTGGATATTATTGTTCTTTCTACGGGAGTGAAAACCCCTTCAGCTCTTTCAGTCCTTTCTCTAACTCTTCCATTGGAGACCCCATGATCAGTCCAATGGTTGGCTGAGAGCATCCACATCTGTATTTGCCAGGCACTGGCATAGCCTCACAGGTGACAGCTATATCATGCTCCTGTCAACATGCACTTCTTGACATCAATAATAGTGTCTGGGTTTGGTGACTGTTTATGTAATGGGCCTATTTCTTATCATCTTAATTGGAATGTGAATTTGGCAATTGAATGTCCAGTAATGTCTTTAGGAAATATTAATCAGTGAATGTTGAACTGATGGATTTATGCACTAGATAAGCACAAAGTACAGATGATAACACTAATATAATGCTTATATAACTAAATATGTAAAATTGTAAATGCAAGAAGTACTTTCATATATATATATATATATATATATATATACATACACATATATATGTATGTATATGCAATTCTGAGCTTGATTGAGTTACCATTGTAAGTATTATTTTATCAATGTCTTCATATAGCAAATACCATGGCTAGAAGATAAATCAAATGAGCTAGGAAAGAAATGATTTTAATAATTCACAAAGTTGATAATATAATATTTTTCAACTCAGGTAACAATTCAGTCCTTTAACTGTTCAATCACACATTGTTTCTAAGCCAAAATTAAATAATATGTAAAAACAATTAATGCTCTCTAAAAGGCATGGACAAGAGAGAAGAAATGTATTTATATGATATAGTTTATGATTTTTATTTGCTTATTTACATTTAATAGTATTTGAATTGGAAATAGATTCTTCTATCTTATAATACATCCTCCCTCCACTTCTCCCAGTTCCCACCCACTTCCTCTCTTACTGATATCCTCTTCCCCTCTATTTCCCTTCATAAAAGAATAAGCCTCAAAGTGAGATACAGTAAGACAAGGCAAAAGCCCTCATATAAAGGCTGGTCAAGGCAAGGTAATGGGAAGAAAAGAGCCCACAAAGCAGGAAAAATAGATACAGACGCATTTTCAGTCTTAGGAGCTCGAGTGCAGATGCATGTAGGCTCTGTGCTTGTTGCTTCAATATCTGTAGCCTAAATGAACCTTGGCATTGTCTTCTTATATACTATCCCATTAAAGAAAAATATATTGAAAGTCTCTCTTTTTATATGAGATTCTTGGTACCTAAATCGTTTAAAATATTTTTACTAAAGGGCATCGATATTTAAATCACACATCTATGCTCCACCGTGGCTTTCATTTTGCTAAACAATTTTAACAATAATACAATTTCACAGGACTCAAGAAGGTCAACAAGCTGAAGGACCCAAGTGAGGATGCCTCAATCCCACTTGGGGAACGAGGAGAGACAGGGAGAAGAAGAGGGACAGGATCAGGGATTGATGAGCGGGCAGGACTGAAGTCCTGAGGGCCAGCAGGAAATGGGCAACCTCAGGAGTTAGGAGGTGGTGGGGTACCCTCTAGAATATATCAGAGACCTGGGGGTGAGAGACTTTCAGGACTCAAAGGCTTGAAATGCCTTACAGCGGGGAGACAGAATTTGTAGATTTCCACCTCCAGTAGAAAGATAGGTCATCAAGTGGAAAGATGGGGTTGCCATCACATAGTCAAAAACTCTGACCCATAATTGTTCCTGTCTGTAAAAACTGCAGGATCAAAAATGGAGAAGAGCTTGAGGGAAAGGAGATCCAGTGACCAGACCAAATTGGGATTAATCTCAAGGGGAGACTCCAAGGCCTAAAACTATTACTGATGCTATGGTTTATTTAGAAACAGTTAAGTAGCATAGCATAATGGCCAAAAGAGTCAGATGCAGATATTTACACTCAACCAATGGACAGAAGCTAGTAACCAGTGTGGTTGAAGGGAAAAGCTGGAAGAAGCTGAGGAGGAGGGAGAGACCCCACAGGAAGACCACAAGTCTCAAGTCACCTGGATCTCCAAGATTGCTCTGACACTGAACCAGGCAGTATACAACAGCTGATATGAGTGAGACCTCCAAGACATATACAGCAGAGAACTGATGGGTCTTTATGAGAGAAGATGCACTTCTCTCACTGCTCAAGAAAGTTGAAGCCCCAGAGAGTGGGGAGGTCCGGTGGGGACATCTTAGAGATGGTGGGAGGGTTATGGAATGTGGAACAGTCAGAGGGCTAACCAGGAAGGGGAAAAAGACTGGACTCTAAAAATAGATTAATGAATAAAAATAAAAATTAAAAAAAAATAATTGACGGTGGTGGTGCACGCCTTTAATCCCAGCACTTGGGAGGCAGAGGCAGGCAGATTTCTGAGTTTGAGGTCAGCCTAGTCTACAAAGTGGGTTCCAGGACATACAGGGCTACATGGAGAAACCCTGTCTCAGAAAAAAAAAAGAATAATTAACTGTCTTGACTCAAAATTTATCTCTATCCAGATTAAATAAGAATTGCTGTTCAAGGCATTTGGGAGATCTTCTAAAACATCCCAGAATTCTTCTGATTTCAACAGTATTTAGTTATGCTCAAGCTATGAGAACTAATCAGGAGCCAATCAAAGCTACTACAATATATTAAAGGTATTTCAATCTCCCTTAGAATTGAATAGAATTATTATTATATATAATTTATTGTCCTCTCAAAGCTCTCCATGTATTTCATGTTCTATAACTCACTTCCTCACTTCTTATTAGTATAAAATAACAAATTTATTAATTTATTGCTACAAACTAACATCACATTTGAGTTAAGGAGGCCAAGCATGCTTCTCTTCATATTTGTTTCCAGCTTTCATGGATCTATAAGCGTGAGAAATTGAATAGTCATGATGATAGATTTTATGAATTATTGACCTGATGAACTCATTTTTCATTAGCTGGGTAATGTGTGTATGCATGTAGATGTTTAACCTCTGCGCCATCTGTGGCACGGTTCATATATGCCCTTGATTTCTAGAATGTCTCAGGTGAACACACGTATTTTCCCTGATTTAGGAAACTTCATAAAAATGCAATTATCAATCTGCCAGTTGCTTAGCTAAGAGGATAACTATTAGACAAAAATAAGAGAGAAAGGAGACAGAGCCCATTAGTCAATTACAAGACTACATCAAGACTAGTTAGCAACATTAGTGTGTCACTACATTTAAAATAAATCATTTTATTGAAATGGGACTATTTTGAGGATATATATATATATATATATATATATATATATGTGTGTGTGTGTGTGTGTGTATGTATATAGTATATTTGAGTACTGTATAAATTTTTAGATCAAGTCAATTTATAATATGAAAAGTTAAAGATGTTTGATCATTTGTCTCATTAAATACCTTTTGTGCAATAGAACATAACTTGGCTATGGTACCAGAAAAAGAGAGATCAGATATTCTCCTAGGATCTAAATTTATATTAGGCATGAAAACTGTGCCAACCGAGGCCCTTCAAATCCAGCACTTTTCCATCCCATTATACTTCAGCTACAATAGAATTCTGTTCTCTGAAAATTTACTACTTCTGATGTGATTTCAAGTATTCTTGTTTTATGCATTCAGAAAATATTAAAACCCCACTTCAACCCATCCAAGTGCTTAGGTAAAAGTAACAGTATTAAAATCATATCTACCCCCTTTGAACTTACATCTTAATTGAAATGTTTTTACCATTTATATATCACAACTTTTATTTTCCTGGAATATCTCATTGCCTCCTTTGTGCCTGATAAACTCATCTTGAAATAAACATCAAGAATATGTTTTCAGTGAGGCCTGGAAAGATGACTTGGTAGGTTTAGATATATATCATTTTATATGTCATGAAGACCTGTGTTCAAATTTCCAGAGCCAATGAAAAGCAGCATATCAAATGTCTATAAGCTCAAGTGCTCCTATGAATAGACCAGAGATGGTGAGAAGATAATTTTGAAAACTAGTTGTTCAGCTGGAGACACATGATCAGTGGGAAAAAAACAGTAAGACTCAGTGTGTCAAAAATCATGAAATGTGAAGAACAACATCTGAAGTTATCCCCTGTCCTCATCCTGCACTGTAGCACACTTATGCTTACATTCACATACATGATATTGAATATATATACCTATGTGTGTGTAAGTATGTGTGTATGTATATGTATATATACATATACATATAAATTTAAATTGCATACACACATGCATAGAAGGATTAGAGAAAAAAGGTATCTTTCTTTTGATATCTTCTATGTAATGTTCTTAAATTTTTATTTCTTCTTTTTTTGGTATTCTAATTAGCACTATTCTCAGTTTCTTATGTTCCCTTGTATGATATAGAAAACACTTATTTAGATTAAACTACTTAAAAAACAAAAATAGATTTGCTTTCTCATCACCTGTCTTTTATACAGATGGCATTAAAAGGCTAATCACCTTACTACAAATAAATAAATTAGTCAATTGAAAATATAGAGACTTTCTGAATTTAACTCTTTCCTAATGAATGCTATTTGCTCTGACTAGTTGATGGCTATGTAATAATCTTGATATAGGTAAGCATTTGTATAAAAGTAAAGCAGAGAAGTATTACTTAGGAGGTCAAAATTTACACAATGTCTTTGCTCAGAGTCTCTAAAGTCTATGAAAAATGCTTCTAGGGAGTGAATGTTGGCGTCTAGGTGCCTCTTCAAGACTTTATAGTTTCCAGAAGAAGTTGGTTTATACTTTTATTTTCAGATAGGGACAATTCTCACTTCCAGAATACAAAGGGAAATTTCTCCCTTGCTAACCTGATTTTAGAGTCTTTCTTACTATGTGGTGATTTCCTTCAATAACTCAGTGAGATTCTTGCTGAGACGAAGGCTTGTTTAAGAATGCAATCTAACCCTACTGTCTTTGCAATGTTTTTTTTTTTTTTCAAGAGGATATAACATGAAAGCATGATTTAATGAAGTTCATTTCATAGAATAGGTTTCAAGTACCTTAGTGTAAAATTAAAAAAAAAAAGAATAAGAAGAAATTTCTAATTTTACTGCCCAACATAATGAATTTTCAAAAATCTTACTTTTATAAGAAACTAATCAATAAAGAATGGCAATTGAATAAATCATTTAGCTTTTGAACCAGTGAAAATCCCTTAATATTTATATTGTGTTTCTGAAAAAGAGAAAAGCAAAATGTATACTTCTGTATAGTTATGGAAATACATTCAACATATATAGGGAACAAACCACATCAAATGCTTGTCTGTCTTCTGTCTTCCTGTGTCGATAATCACTTCCCTGAATCCACCGCGCAAATAGTACATGAAAATCATTTCACCTACATAGTAGTTTGACTGTCTACTCACCTGATTAAACAATCTACAAAGTTATTATTACCAATATCTATCACAAAGAAGCTTTATGGTTCTATGAAACAGTCAATGATTATGTTGATGTTTAAGCACAGGATGTGAATTATAATTTTGATAGATATAACAAGCTAGAGAAAAAGATACTATACCTCTAAATATTTGTAAGATTATCTGACAACACCCCAGAAAAAGACAGACCCCAAGTAGACTAACTGTGATAGGAAGGAGTTCGAAGATAACTATGCCCTCACTGAGCAATAATGAAACACTACACACTTCATTGGTAACTTATTTCTACATCCCCCCCCCCCATGTTTCTTGCCCATTATTAACACTCAGGACCTCAATTAATTCTGGATCATCATTCTAGTCACTGGTTAGATTTCTTTTCTTTCATTCTGTATAATTTTAGAATTCCTGCAGAATTATCCGCTGATGTCTCTCTCAGTAGGGCTTGATACTTTTCTGAGACACATAAGTTCCAGTACCTATGAAAATCCCCACTATGCCTAATCTTCTACTCATATTTTACATCACCAGTAGTATTCTTAGAACCTTATTACCTTCTGTCCTTTTAAACTATTTGCTGCTTTTTGGATGAAAAATATTTTATGCTGACCCATATTTTGGCATACTCTTCGTTTGTCATCTACATTATGTTTATTCTTTATATTCTCAAATGTCTTTTTCATGACTAATTGAATTCTTAGAAGTCTCACCTGACCACACAGGCTGTCTGAATTACTGTAATTTTCTTGATAAAAATATACACTTGTCTTCAGAACTCTGCATAGTATATAATACTATTTGGTTTATTATCATTTCTCCAACTATTGTAAAATGCTTGAAATAAATACAATAAATTAATATAACATCAGTATTTAGATGACAACCTTAATGTCTAAGTCATCTAATAACCAGCTTAAAGTTGTTCATGAAATAATAAATGATTCTAGACCTTAGTCACTGGAGATGCTTCTCCTCCAAACCAGCTCACTGGATACTTAAGTTGACAGATTTAGAGTAAGTACTAAAACTTCTGAAGCAGCTACAGCTAGAGCTCTGGAGAGGAGATGGAAAACCTGGGGCATATCTTAGCTAAGATTTTATAGCACATTCTGTCAGAGATAGCTTGGGAAGGTACATCTATATAAGCCTCTGCTTATAGTTCTTTTTACCCATGAAGTCATCATCCTATCTTTATGACTAATTCTCAGGGGTGTAGGGAGGTTCATGTGTTCATTTTAGCTAAGTATAAATTGATACTTCTTGAATGGAGACACTCTAAATACAAAGCATATTTTATCATTAGCCCAGATGCCCTACCACAGTCCAATCTATTTTATTCTGTACTACCAAACAGCTGCTGGCACCCACCAAGAGCATCTGGTTCCATTTCCTTTTGGCAAGGGCCCCATTAGCAGTAAAACAGCTAATGCCTTTTAGATGGCCTCATGATTATAGTTTTTATTGGTACCCCAGGTAATTGAGTTAATAAATTTAATTGCCAGTGCTGACACTTCCTCCCACCCTCCTCCTCTTCTTAACATCTTTCCGAGATACTCTCGGGGGAAAAATGGAGACAGAAAAATGCAGAGAATCCATTAATAAGAATATGCAACAAATGGGACAGATGACCTCACAAAACACTTCTGAGTGACTTGAAAATGTCACTGGGCCTGCCCCAGTTTGTTTATGGCAGCATGTGGTGCCATGACTCACAATTACTACCCTGATCCTTTCAAGATAATTTATAGAACTGTGTACATGACACTGAGCAATACCTAGAGTGTAGAGTGTGCTGTCACAAAAGTTTCCAATACAGTATTTATAGTTACATAAGAGAATATGGGCACCGATTTCTGTATTTCTCAAAGAATAATTCATATACTACACTGTAAATCATAGTGAAATATTACATATTACACAATAAAACCACAGCAGAGAAGAGACCATTGATAACTGAAATCTTCTCTAGGGAGACATTCTTAAGATTTTGCTGAAAGAAAAACAGATCTTGAACTATAATACATATTTCTCTCAAGATGACAGTTCCTAGATGTGTCTGTTTTTGTTTTGATTTGTTTGGGCTTGGTTTGCTACCTATTAAAATGTCTCATTGTGGTCATTGGCTAATGCCATATGCCACAGCACTTCTACATTTCAAGAGTGAAAATTTAATTGAAATTTGTAGCTCTCTCTCTCTCTCTCTCTCTCTCTCTCTCTCTCTCTCTCTCTCTCTCTCTCTCACACACACACACACACACACACACACACACACACACACACACACATTTTTGATGAATTAAGAGAGCCCATTGTAAACATCAACTCAGGCATTCACTGTCACAATTTATATTGGTCATGAAATGTATATTATCCACATTCTTTCATGCCTGAATCCAGCTCAGTACCTCCTTAAATTCCTTCAATAATCTCCAAGCGCCTACCTCTTGGCTCAGTCCTTTGTGTAGTTTTCTGTCACTGTTCAAAATATAAATTCATATGAGAACTGGCTGTGATATCCCACAGGGAACCGATTACTAATTAACCAGTAATTTTTATAATATGTTTCAGAGTATTATTATGTTTAATTCTCCCATCCCATGAGGCAGTGATTGCCAAGGAAGAAACATGCTTTCCTAAAGCATATTTGGCAATGTCTGGAGACATTTGGAGTTGTGATAAAGGCACTCTGGCAAGCAGTTGAGTATACTGAGGACATAGCTGAATGAATTACAAAGGACAAAAACAATCCACTGCAAATAAAAAAAATTAAAAAAACTATCTAGATTTTATGAATAATCTGTGGTCAGCATCCTTACCTAATTTTATCTGATATTTATAAAAAAGGAAAGCAGAAGCTTGGAGCCAAAAACACCACCACCAAAAAATGTTTACATACAAAATCAGAAGGACTGTAAAGAACAGGTCATGAATCTCCTCAGTTCATCTGACTCTAACATCTACCATTCTTCTATAGAACAATCTAGATTCCAGGAACTTCTAGGGACTAGGAACTAGAAAATTAAATGGAAGTACAACTACAAAGGGTGTTCAGTGCTACATACTCCAAATCATGGTTTACTATTTGCTGCAATTACTGTTTAAAGTAAGATGTGATAAAAATAGAAGTGTGCCACATTTCAAAGTGCAGTTAACCCTGTGAGCATTTGGTCTCATAGATCTCTACTTGGTGATCTATGGCAGACTATGTGCAAAAAGATATGTAAACAGAACCCAAAGTAGCTGTGTCAAATACAATTCACCAACCAGTGTGTTGTGGGAGTGAAAAACATTCAAAAGCATGTAAGTGTGTTACTAAAAAAAGAGTAGTACACAAGGTATAAGCAGGAACAGATATGAGAAATTTCATGCACAAGAGCATCAGAAGCTGTCTCAGTAAGATTCAGGGTGGTGGGTGGTTGTGTTCAGTTTACCAAGACTTATTCGTAAGTTGAATTCTAAACATTTTAATATTTTTCATTTTCTTTCTTAAGTATAAAGATGAGTATTACAAAATGAAACATAAAAATGTAAATACTAATAATGTTTTAGTGTAAACCCGGGTTATTTTTAATATCATATATCTTTTTTACGCTTGTTAGTTAAGCCAGATGGTTTTAATAGATACTTTAAGCATGTTTTATTTGAGTCATATTGATTTGTTTATATTATTTTGTTCTATTTTATTTTGTGTGTGTGTGAGGGGCGAGGTGTTTCCTTTGCATATACGTCTGTAAACCATGTGTGTGTAGTAATTGAGGATATCGGAAGACTTTGGATATCCTGAGAATAATGTTACAAACAGTTGTGACATGTGTCTAGGTACTAGGAATTAGACCTGAGTCATCTCCAAGCTTTTTTAAGTCAAGTAACAAAAAAGTCTAAAATTTCATTTGCATGATTTTTCTATAGATTACAGAATGTGATCATATAGTGTGCATTAATTTAAAAACAAACAATATTTTGTCTTTTTGTCAGAGTCAAGTTATTCAAAGCTTGTACTTTGCTTATATTAGGAATTTTGTTGTAGGAATAAAGAGAAGACAAGACCAAAGCAACTGAGGGATGGGCCTAACTCAGAGGTACAGGAAGACCATAAAATAAGACCACTCAAAGCAAAACATGTTAAAATGAAAGACTAAGGTGAAGCCAAAGTAAAACTGTGCTACAAATATAATCCCAGGAAAAGAGCTAGGGAAAAATATCAAACATACAGTGTAGATTAATTATTAAAATTCACAAAATGAGGCAACTGCAATTAAAGTCAGATAAAAAAATCTAGAATAAAGCCAGATGCAGGGAAATGATGGGTAGGCCCAAGAGACCCATAAATGTTGTCAGTAGAGAAACGTAGGAACACTTCCTTCCAGTTGCAAAATCAGAGTATGGGTGTGTTGTCCTATGTTGCATTCCTTGGCAGTGAGAGAAATAAAAAGCAAACATTTATCTCTATTTTGATCAGGGTCTCAGGAAAAGGATAAAAGATACTCAGAAAACCTTTGTAAACTAACTAGGCAGCAACCTGGGTTCTTTCTTAATTGCTCATATTCCTTAGCTGTTGCTATAGTTCCCATTATGATGAGTGTGTTGTACTACTTCAGTGATATACAATTTCTTTTCCCTGGCCAATGGGCATCAGATATCAGGGTATGCTCTGCTGCCAGCTATAGGCAAAAGTCAAGTCACTTACATGCTACAGGAAATTCTACCATGTTAACTAATGGGTCATATATCTGAACTTATTTAATTTTCAGCCAAATTTCCTTATATTTTAGGCAAAGATGCAGTGATTATCATAAATACTATTTTAAACACTAATAATGGCTTTATCCTACCTTCATTTTCCAAACAATCTGGAAATTTCTTTAGTTTCAGGTGTTTTAAGTCATAAGATCACAAAGAATTTTTTATGTCAAACAAGTAGCTGGTAGATAGATACAAAATTACTCTCTACGATTTGGTTCATCACTATGAATTAACTACCTCTGAAAGAAAAATACACTCATGAACTTCAATGCTTCCCCTAACTCGGTTATAAGATATTTTACTAAACACTATTTATTCATGAAACTTAGAAGTTAATAGTATAAAGAGAAGAAAATATAACTATATTTACCCTGATAATCATAATATTAAACATAAATTATTTTATATTATTCCAGGGATGGTACTATTAGTGAAGAAATAGGGGATAATGGGGTATCAACTCTCTCTCTCTCTCTCTCTCTCTCTCTCTCTCTCTCTCTCTCTCTCTCTGTGTGTGTGTTATCATCTCCTTTCCTTCTTTATTTTGTTCTCTTCTTTTCTTTTTATTTCTTCATTATACTGTTCCAGTACTAAATACATGTAAATACATATGAAATTCTTAAAGTATAAGGTTTATACTTTAGTTGGTGGTATATATTCCTTGTTCACTTGTAATATTGCAGAATCAATAAATAGAAATATATTGTGATGTTTAAAAATTATTTTTATTAAGACATAATTTTAAAACATACATTTTATATAATGTTTAATCCTGACTTTAACCAAAGCTTAGAGCAGTTTCCAAATTCAAACTTGTTCAGCACACTACAGAACTCTCTGGAACAATATGCATATCTCAAAGTATATAGGGCAATTTGTTCTGTGGTAGGAAGTGAGATAGACCTGGAGGTCTATCTTCTGGGAAAGGTTTATGGAGTTATTTGCTGTATAAATTTGAGGATTTTTTTTCCTTTGGTATTCATCCATGAAAACAAAAGAACAAAACAAAGAAGAAGAAGAAGAAGAAGAAGAAGAAGAAGAAGAAGAAGAAGAAGAAGAAGAAGAAGAAGAAGAAGAAGAAGAAAACTAGAGAACTATAGATGCTTTGTTATCTTATATCCTTCACTAAGCTACCTAATGTCTAGCCTTTATAATCGCATACTATGAGTGTTTGGCATCTAAGACTTTGTTATATGGGCATGCGGGACTGAGTCCATTCCTTTTATGAGAGCAATTTAGACAGTATCTTATACTTGATGGTCATAAGCAGTCTTTACCCAGATGCAAGCCTTTGGCCTTTGTGCCTTACTTGTAGTCTTAACAATCTTTTATAAGGTATGATTTTGCATATATTTTCTGTCAGGGATGTGACATCTCAATATCAAAGGGCACAGAATTTGTCTATAAGATGGCAAGATGAAAAGCATAGAAAGCACCCCAAGTAAATTGCAACAATATCAAACATATTAAACTGGCATTTAGAAGACAGCAAAGCTACCATAACACCTAATTTTTGATGGAAAGAAAAGGCCATATGGTCCTCAGAAAAGAATACTCTGTAGGGTGTTCTTTGGTTTAAGTTAAAACCTTTCATCTGAAAGTTAATTACCATTCTTCTTTTTAGAGCATTTCAATTAAACACCTGATTTCAATGAATAATACAAATAAAACATATCTACATACTTCCAAAAAAAAAAAAAACCCTCAAAGAAAAATGCAGAGAACACCATGGCTTTATTTTGTTTTCTGACTTCTTGACCAGCACTCATTTAAGTAATAGGTGGAGAAAGAAATTGTATACATATAAAAAATCCATATATTCTACTTTATTAAAATTAGAAATTATGAGGAAAACTGTTAAAAAGGTCTCATTAACAGGATGCTCGCATGATACATTGATTCTTTTGGTAAAAATGTATAATGGTGTGATAATAGGCATTCTTTCACCAATTCTAGTCTGGGGGTGTAGTACTTAGAAGACTAATAGTGAAAAATGCTCTGATTTTTGAGTAGTCCTTTAGATTAGATTGGCAATGTATTAAAATGCATGGCTTCTGGCTGTATATAAAGCAATGATTTCTACTCAAATGGAATATGGAATATTAACAATGTTTTTGCCTCTTCTCAAATTGTGAATTAGAGTAACCCTGATGTGCCCATATATGTACAGCCTTTAAGTCCTATTCCTTTGCTTTGCAGAAAGACAATTTCTGTCACTGCTACAAACATTTTCCCATCCTCATAGCATACCAAACCAGAAATATTTTGAAGACTAGAAATTCTAGAAGAAACAGAAAACTCAGTTTTATCTAAGAAGCATAAATATGCATTAAGATCTTGAATATAACCTCAGTATTGGCATATGCTGCTAAAAGTGTGTTCAGTGACAATGTGAAATACATCAAAAGCTACAGACTGGATCATTGCTTGGATATATTTTGCCCCTTAGGTATAAAACTTTCAAGAGTTATTTGATATAAAGCTCATTGAATAGAAAGATCTCACATATATTCACTATCATAAAAAAATCTGAAAGTTTCTATTGGAGTAAGAGAAATGCTATTACAAAGCTTAGAGCTTAAATTTGAAGCCTCCAGTAACAGTGGAGAGTTGAAAATAATGACAGTGCCATACGTTTCAGTGCCTAGATAATTCATACTGCAGATGAATTAATTGATTACCCACTGTCACAATGCCGATAAATTGAAGGAGGTATATGAACTGAAACTTTAAATCTTACTGTCACTGTTCATTCTACAATCACTTATAGGCACAGAATTATACTACAAAACTGTATCTACTAGTTCCTAGATTAGTTTCTCCCACATTAAGACAACATAAACTCATGAACTTCTGATTTGAGTGGGTCAAGAATTCAGATATGATGTTCATGAGGGCTTTTTGGTTTCCATAAAGAAATCAAATTGTGGGATGGAGCTGGAGCTCTTTAACAAAATTACTTGGTGGTTTCCTCTGACCTTTAGATAGCGGTCATCATTCATGTCCTTATCTTTATAAGGAAAATGACTCACTTCTTTGCTTGCTGTTTAACTGATGTCATTCTTAGCATCTGCAGGCCCTGCAATCCATTTTTGCATCTCCCCACAGTCAGTTCAAATCATTCTTATGTGGCCCAGAGAGCTCTCAGCCTTCAAGCCCCAGAAAAAAATCTAGTTTGAGTGTACAGGATGCTTTCTCTTACCTAGTGAATTTTTCAGGTTGTCCCTTCCTCAGACCCTTAACAGATATTTTAAAGCAGAGTACCATTGAACCATAAAATGGATACGGGAGGGTTCATGAACACCTAAACCAGTCACCATTAAATTCCTCTTTTTCAATAATCAGAACAACAAATGCACTAAATAAAGATAGAATACTAAAAGTAGTAAGGGAAAAAGGTCAAGTAACATATAAAGGCAAGCCTATCAGAATTACACCGGATTTTTCACCAGAGACTATGAAAGCCAGAAAGGCCTGGACAGATGTTATACAGAAACTAAGAGAACACAATTTCCAGCCCAGGCTACTATACCCAGCCAAACTCTCAATTACCATAGATGGAGAAACCAAAGTATTCCATGATAAAACCAAATTCACACATTATCTGTCCAGGAATCCAGCACTTCAAAGAATAATAACAGAAAAAAAGAAACAATACAAGGACGGAAACCATGTCCTAGAAAAAGCAAGAAGGTAATCCCTCAACAAACCTAAAAGAAGACAGCCACAAAAACAGAACACCAACTCTAACAAGAAAAATAAAAGGAAGCAACAATTACTTCTCCCTAATATCTCTTAATATCAATGGACTCAACTCCCCAATAAAAAGACATAGACTAACAGGCTGGCTACAGAAACAGGACCCAACATTTTGCTGCTTACAGGAAACTCATCTCAGAGAAAAAGATAGACACTACCTCAGAATGAAAGGCTGGAAAACAATTTTCCAAGCAAATGGTAGGAAGAAACAAGCTGGAGTAGCCATTCTAATATCTGATAAGATTGACTTCCAACCCAAAGTCATCAAAAAAGACAAGGAAGGGCACTTCATTCTCATCAAAAGTAAAATCCTCCAAGAGGAACTATCAATTCTGAATATCTATGCTCCAAATACAAGGGCAGCCTCATTCATTAAAGATACTTTAGTAAAGCTCAAAGCACACATTGCACCTCACACAATAATATTGGGAGACTTCAACACACCACTTTTACCAATGGACAGATCATGGAAACAGAAACTAAACAGGGACACAGTGAAACTAACAGAGGTTATGAAACAAATGGATCTGACAGATATCTACAGAACATTTTATCAGAAAACAAAAGGATATACCTTCTTCTCAGCACCTCATGGTACCTTCTCCAAAATTGACCACATAATTGGTCACAAAACAAGCCTCAATATATACAAAAATATTGAAATTGTCCCATGCACCCTATCAGATCACCATGGACTAAGACTGATCTTCAATAACAAAATAAATAATAGAAAGCCAACACACACGTGGAAACTAAACAACACTCTTCTCAATGATACCTTGGTCAAGGAAGGAATAAAGAAAGAAATTAAAGACTTTCCGGAGTTTAATGAAAATGAAGACACAACATACCCAAACTTATGGGACACATTGAAAGCATTTCTAAGAGGAAAACTCATAGCTCTGAGTGCCTCCAAAAAGAAACTAGAAAGAGCACACATTAGCAGCTTGACAACACACATAAAAGCTCTAGAACGAAAGGAAGCAAATTCACCCAAGAGGAGTAGACGGCAAGAAATAATCAAACTCAGGGGTGAAATCAACCAAGTGGAAACAAGAAGAACAATTCAAAGAATCAACCAATCCAGGAGCTGGTTCTTTCAGAAAATCAACAAGATAGATAAACCCTTAGCCAGACTCACTAGAGGGCATAGGGAAAGTATTCTAATTAATTAACAAAATCAGAAATGAAAAGGGAGACATAACAACAGACCCTGAAGAAATCCAAAACACCATCAGATCCTTCTACAAAAGGCTATACTCAACAAAACTGGAGAACCTGGATAAAATGGACAAGTTTCTAGACAAACACCAGGTACCTAAGTAAAATCAAGATCAGGTTAATGATCTAAACAGTCCCATTTCCCCTAAAGAAATAGAAGCAGTCATTAATAGTCTCCCAAACAAGAAAAGCCCAGGACCAGATGGGTTTAGTGCAGAGTTCTATCAAACCTTCAAAGAAGATCTAATCCCAGTTCTTCACAAACTATTCCACATACTAGAATCAGAAGTTACTCTACCCAACTCATTCTATGAAGCCACAATTACTCTGATACCTAAACCACATAAAGACCCAACAAAAATAGAGAACTTCAGACCAATTTCCCTTATGAATATTGATGCAAAAATCCTCAATAAAGTTCTCGCTAACCGAATTCAAGAACACATCAAAACAATCATCCATCCTGACCAAGTAGGTTTCATCCCAGGGATGCAAGGATGGTTCAATATACAAAAATCCATCAATGTAATCCATTATATAAACAAACTCAAAGACAAAAACCACATGATCATCTCGTTAGATGCTGAAAAAGCATTTGACAAAATCCAACACCCATTCATGATAAAAGTCTTGGAAATATCAGGAATTCAAGGCCCATACCTAACCATGATAAAAGCAATATACAGCAAACCAGTAGTCAACATCAAAGTAAATGGTGAGAAGCTGGAAGCAATCCCACGAAAATCATGGACTAGACAAGGCTGCCCACTCTCTCCCTACCTATTCAACATTGTACTTGAAGTCTTAGCCAGAGCAATTAGTCAACAAAAGGAGTTCAAGGGGATACAAATCGGAAAAGAAGAAGTCAAAATATCGGTTTTGCAGATGATATGATAATATACATAAGTGACCCTAAAAATTCCACCAGAGAACTCCTAAGCCTGATAAATAGCTTCGGTGAAGTAGATGGATATAAAATGAACTCAAGCAAGTCAATGGACTTTCTGTACACAAAGGATAAACAGGCAGAGAAGGAAATTAGGGAAACAACACCCTTCTCAATAGTCACAAACAATATAAAATACCTTGGCGTGACTCTAACTAAAAAGTGAAAGATCTGTATGAGAAGAACTTCAAGTCCCTGAAGAAAGAAATTAAAGAAGATCTCAGAAGATGGAAAAACCTCCCATGCTCATGGATTGGCAGGATCAACATTGTAAAAATGGCTATCTTACCAAAAGCAATCTACAGATTCAATGCAATCCCCATCAAAATTCCAACTCAATTCTTCAATGAATTAGAAAGGGCAATCTGCAAATTCATCTGGAACAACCAAAAACCTAGGATAGCAAAAACTCTTCTCAAGGATAAAAGAACCTCTGGTGGAATCACCATGCCTGACCTAAAGCTGTACTACAGAGCAATTGTGATAAAAAATTCATGGTACTGGTATAACTACAGACAAGTAGACCAATGGAACAGAATTGAAGACCCTGAGATCAACCCACATACCTATGGTCACTTGATCTTTGACAAGGGAGCAAAAACCATCCAGTGGGAAAAAGACAGCATTTTCAACAAATGGTGCTGGCACAACTGGCGGTTATCATGTAGAAGAATGTGAATTGATCCATTCCTATCTCCTTGTACCAAGGTCAAATCTAAGTGGATCAAGGAACTCCACATAAAACCAGAGACACTGAAACTTATAGAGGAGAAAGTAGGGAAAAGCCTCGAAGATATGGGTACAGGGGAAAAATTCCTGAATAGAACAGCAAAGGCTTGTACTGTAAGATCGAGAATCGATAAATGGGACCTCATAAAGTTGCAAAGCTTCTGCAAGGAAAAAGACACCATCAATAAGACAAAAAGACCACCAACAGATTGGGAAAGGATCCTTACCTATCCTAAATCAGATAGGGGACTACTATCCAATATATATAAGGAACTCAAGAAGGTGGACTCCAGAAAATCAAATAACCCCGTTAAAAAATGGGGCTCAGAACTGAACAAAGAATTCTCACCTGAGGAATACCGAATGGCAGAGAAGCACCTGAAAAATTGTTCAACATCCTTAATCATCAGGGAAATGCAACTCAAAACAACCCTGAGATTCCACCTCACACCAGTCAGAGTGGCTAAGATCAAAAATTCAGGTGACAGCAGATGCTGGCGAGGATGTGGAGAAAGAGGAACACTCCTTCATTGTTGGTGGGATTGCAAGCTTGTACAACCACTCTGGAAATCAGTTTGGAGGTTCCTCAGAAAATTGGACATAGTACTACCGGAGGATCCAGCAATACCTCTCCTGGGCATATATCCAGAAGATGTTCCAACCGGTAAGAAGGACACATGCTCCTATGTTCATAGCAGCCCTATTTATAATAGCCAGAAGCTGGAAAGAACCCAGATTCCCCTCAACAGAGGAATGGATACAGAAAATGTGGTACATTTACACAATGGAGTACTACTCAGCTATTAAAAGGAATGAATTTATGAAATTCCTAGGCAAATGGATGGATCTGGAGGGCATCATCCGGAGTGAGGTAACATATTCACAAAGGAACTCACACAATATGTACTCACTGATAAGTGGATATTGGCCCAAAAACTTAGGATACCCAAGATATAAGATACAATTTGTTAAACGCATGAAACTGAAGAAGAACGAAGACCAAAGTGTGGACACTGTGCCCCTTCTTGGAATTGGGAACAAAACACCCATGGAAAGAGTTACAGAGATAAAGTTTGGAGCTGTGAAGAAAGGATGGACCATCTAAAGACTGCCATATCCAGGGATCCATCCCATAATCAGCTTCCAAACGCTGACACCATTGCATACACTAGCAAGATTTGGCTGAAAGGACCTGAAGGAGGAAAATTACTGAACTTTTCCTGAACTCTTCAACTCAGAGTTCTACCCCTCCCATCTGGAGATTGTTCCCGGAACACTCCTGAACTTCTCACCCCAGAGTACATTCCTGAACTCTTCACCCCAGAGTCCGACCCCCTCCCAAATGAAAACTGTTCCAAGAACATTTTTTAGATAAGGGTCTCCTGGAACAAACCTAGTCCAACCCCTCCCAACTGAGGACTGTGCCAAGAACATTTTTGAGATAAGGGTTTGAACAAACCTCAGAATGTTCCAATAAGATCGGGTACATTGCCAAAATATAGGACACGACCCCTTGGTTACAGAAAGCCCCTTGGAAAAACCCTTGGCAAAAACAAGCCCCTTGGAAAAACCCTTGGCAGAACCCCTTAATGACGTAAACTTGTACTTTCCCTGCCCTGCTCCCCCCTTGGCTTTTTTCCTATATAAGCCTGTGAAAAATTTGGGCCGGGCGTCGATTCTCCTCTGCACCTTGCTTGGTGTATGAGTTTCGGCCCCAGAGCTCTGGTTCATGTGCTTGCTTGTTGTTGCTTTATTAAATCTTACTCTATACATATTGGGTTCGGTCTCAGCGTCTTCTTGGGTTCGCGGCTGTCCCGAGACTTGAGTGAGGGTCTCCCTTCGGGGGTCTTTCAGACCCAGATATAGCTGTCTCTTGTGAGACAATGCCGGGGCCTAGCAAACACAGAAGTGGATGCTCACAGTCAGCTATTGGATGGATCACAGGGCCCCCAATGGAGGAGCTAGAGAAAGTACCCAAGGAGCTAAAGGGAAGTGCAACCCCATAGGTGGATCATTATTATGAACTAACCAGTACCCTAGAGCTCTTGACTCTAGCTGCATTTGTATCAAAAGATGGCCTAGTCGGCCATCACTGGAAAGAGAGGCCCATTGGACTTGCCAACTTTATATGCCCCAGTACAGGGGAATGCCAGGGCCAAGGGGGGGGATGTGGGGGGGTGGGGGACTGTGGGGGGGAGTGTATTGGGGACATTTTGGATAGCATTGGAAATGTAATTGAGGAAAGTACCTAAAAAAAAAAATTCCTCTTTTTCTTGTCCTTTTATTTAATAAAGTAGAAACAAGAAAAGGTAAGAAAAGTCAATATATTTTGGGCATGATAAAATTTTTAGAAATGATGTATGAATTAGTGATTGCAAGGGGCAGTGATGGGAGTAGGAATAAAAAAGCAGGCTTGTGTATGGTAAAAGAAAGACACATGCATTGAAAGTGTTCATTGTTCAGACTTTATGGAAGACACAGAAATATACAGGGAAAATACATATAAACAAGTACTTGTAAGAGTTAAGTGTCATTTTCAACTTGAGTAGAGATAGATACATCATGAAATGGAGGACTGTGTGACTTTGAGGGTCTTTGCAGAAAGGACTGACTGAGAAAAAAAAAGATTGACCCTGAGTGTGAAACTGAAGTGCTACAGTGAATAAAAAGCAAAAAGTGGGCAGAGTGCCAGTATTCATCTCTCTCCTCCTTAACTGAAGGTAAAACATGACAAGCTGCTACCATAGATTTCCCATCACAGTTGTACCCTCAAATTGCTGCATGTTCTTTTCCTTTTAAAGTTGCTGTATGAGGTGTTATGTCACAGACACTAGAATAGTTCCTATTACAGTTGGATTCCATTGTTTCTCAGACTTAAATGCTGAGCAGTTGTCTGAAGACACCATTCTCAAGTATTCAGGATTAGAGGTCCATACCTAGATCCAGAGTTTGAGTTAGCATAGTCAGAGAAACCAGTATCTTTTGTTTTGTTTTGTTTTGTTTTGTTTTGTTTTGTTTTGTTTTGTTTTGTTTTGTTTTGTTTTGTTTTGTTTTTCGAGACAGGGTTTCTCTGTATAGCCCTGGTTGTCCTGGAACTCACTTTGTAGACGAGGTTGGCCTTGAACTCAGAAATCTGCCTCCCAAGTGCTGGGATTAAAGGTGTGTGCCACCACTGCCTGGCAGTGAGAAATCCGTATCTTATGAGCCTTAGGTTAAGGCACTGTGCTTTTCCAACATGGCATGTTGGATACAAAGAGGTGTTAAGGGAGGTCAGAGATATACATGTACATTACTAAGAATTTCTCTCATAAATTCTGTACCTTATGATGTTACATTCCTCCTTTCTGTATTGTTGGTATAGAGCCAGTACATTGAATGTCGTTTGCAAGTATAAAAGTATGGTACATTAGACATTTCTTTAACATCCATTTCAGCCAAAGAGAATGTTATTTCTGCTTGCATGGTTATTTACTTTGTACATATGCCAGAGACACTGAAACTCTAGAAAAATGGATTCATTCAGTTAATCACTTCAGAATCTTCTCTGATCATTAGAATTTATATCTATATAAGAATTTATACCCAGAAGGCAGCATAGGTTCAAGAATAAGGTATCAATACACTTAATAAATGATCAAGAGATAAACCCTTACCTATTTACAGGAAAATAACTATATCTTCCAGATCCCTCTACTTGCTGCTACACCTCCCTGCCATGGTAAATGCATCTGTCTGGAGCCAGAAGGTAAAATAACCGGTTTTGTTTACAAGATGCTTGTGGTTATAGACTTGGTGTGTTTTTGTTTGTTGATTTGTTGTTTTGCTTATTTTATTCTTCTCTCGTGTAACACATTCAAGCTATATATTTCTCTCTCCAATCTCCTGCCTTTTCTCCTCAACTCCAATCTCTATTTTCCTCCCAATCTACTCCTCAGCCTTTTTTTTTTTCCCAGAAAAGTGAAGTCCTTCCAGGGACATCAATAAAAAAAGGCATATCACCTTACAATAAGACTAGGCACCTCCCATCATATAAAGGCCGAACTAGGCAACCCAGTAGGGGAAAGGGTCTCAAAAGCAGACATTCATTATGCTTCCCTCTTTTTCAGTGAAAAACAGAACACCTCAGACCAAACAACTGGTTCTCTCTAGTTAAATATATTTCCTGGCTTCAATTCAGATAATTTAAAACAAAAAGTACTATCCAATAATTCCAATGTATTCTGGTGTGTCTTCTTATTTAAAGCTATTCACTACATTGGAGTGTGTGTGTGTGTGTGTGTGTGTGTGTGTGTGTGTGTGTGTGTGTGTGTATACATATGAAATCATGTTTTGAGGCACATGCATTTGTGGATGGCTTATAGAAGACAGCTTATAGAAATCGATTCTTTTCTTCCACTATGTGGGACCCAGGGATAGAATATAGATCATCCATTTAAGCAATAATTTCCTTTACCTGCTAAGCATTCTCAGTGACCTTGTATGATTTATTTTAAATTATTTTCACAAACCCTAACACCTCAGATATTTTTAGAAAGGTAGTTTCCCATTTCAACACTCCAAAATCCAGTATTCAAAAGAATTATGTAATTTTTCCTATGATACTTTTGAATAGATTAGCTGTAGATGTAGATGTATATATAGATATATAGTTCTTCAACTGTGTACTTCTGCTACAAGACTGGGGTTCATCTTTTAAGCACTCTGCTTGCACTGATCTATCACTATCCAGCACCATAATAATCAAGTTCTCTTCTACACGTGCATTTAGAATCCTCTAGTCATTGCCCTTCTACTATTAATATTGCCTATGTACTTTCCTACTTTTGTAGATTGTCTGGCCTCATTATTTCTGTAGAATTGCCCATGTTTAAGTTGGTTTTCAGTGATCTCTGATTTTAAACTATCAGCACAATTAATCTTAACCCCAATACCAAATTTACCATTTTGGATTACAACAAAATGAGACAACCTAAAGATCGTATGTTCCTATACTTTTTGCCAACACAATTCATGCTTTCTACCATTCCATAATCTCTTCTGCTAAATAATTATTCTCCTACCACAGTATAACACACTTCACTGAAATCCAGGCTATGTATAACTTTATGGTAAAAAGAGATTTTCAAAAAACTCTGTGTGAGGATGAGTATTTTATTAGTTAGCACAAATTTTGAGTATTTGTTCATTTTTAGGAGAAAAGTGAAGCCGGAAAGCCCCATGAGTCAGGAAAGCAATCTAAATTTGTTGAAAGTAGTCCAAGACAAAAACAACAAAAATAAAACAATTTGAAAGCTAAATTGAGTGATCAGAGTAGAATTAAAATAAGATTCCCAGAATAGAGTATATTTGGAATGCAATCTCTTCCCTTGGGTATCTGTGGTTTTATGTCATTTACAAAGAACAAGATAGTCACTCCAAATTAAGTTTTGACAACAAAACCTTACAGTTATAAAACTGAAAAAATGTATAATATATTACTCAAAAGCACTGTCATTACATCGTTTAACTAATCCACAATGCTAAATCTATATTTAATATAGAAATTACATTTTGCAGTGTCATACTCTAGAATCTTTCTAACTCTCACGTAAGAATGAAAAGACGTGTTTATTAGATAAAGTGAGAAGTTTATGTGTATGCTAATTGTTTGTACTGATATAAATTAAAATATTGCCTTCATTTGGCTCCTGCTAATTTGATAGCATAAGTCTACTTTCCATAACAATTAAGTTGGGGGTTGATTTCTCCAATTAAGTCAAAACTTGTTTTCTATTAGAAAAATGCTTCATAATTGTCAATAAATACAACTTCTAAGTAGATGCCACTTAACAAGATTTCCCACCAACTGCTACACAGTACACCTATGCAAACTGCTGCCAAGGAAACAAGCTATTCTTGCTTTTTCCCTGACATAGAATGTTTATTTTTCTTCATTATTTATAAACAGGTTATTTTACTCAGAAGATAATAAAGATTGGTTTCTAATACGCTAAGTGAGAATGTCAACAGTTTGCTTTTTTTTTTTTTTAATGGGTTTTTTTTTTTTTTTTTTTTTGGTTTTTTTCGAGACAGGATTTCTCTGTGTAGCCCTGGCTGTCCTGGACCTCACTTTGTAGACCAGGCTGGCCTTGAACTCAGAAATCTGCATGCCTCTGCCTCCCAAGTGCTGGGATTAAAGGCATGGGCCACCACACCCGGCCTTAATGTTCTTTTTTTATTGGGTATTTATTTCATTTACATTTCCAATGCTATCCCAAAAGTACCCCACACGTTCCCCCACCCACTCCCCCACCAACCCACTCGCACTTCTTGGCCCTATCGTTCCCCTGTACTGAGGCATATAAAGTTTGCACGACCAATGGGCCTCTCTTTCCACTGATCACCGACTAGGCCATCTTAATCTTCAAAAAAAAAAAAAAAAAAAAAAAAAAACCAACTTGTTCTCCTGCTAATATTAAAATATTAGCTTAAGCTAAGACACAGTTATGGTATCTAATGTCAAGGTCATTGGTTTTTGCAAAGCTTACAGTGAGGAAACATTTTTTGCCTCTACTTTAAATGTTAGGACATTTGTTAGCATTTGCATTTCATTTTGTAGCTTAAAAAAGAAAATCAAACGCATTGCACTATCAAATTGCTTGCTTTATGTACACTCACAATCTCCAAACAATTGTATTCTGTCTCAACTGCTAGCAGAAATATTACAGATGAAGATGTTCCTCTATTCAAATATAACTTTGGATATTTTCACTCAACTTTTCCAGTGAACATTCATGTTTAAAGAAAAAAAATGTTCTCAAATCTAGCGCTCATATTCCATTTGAAGTACAATTCGGTCTTAAATAGAAAGGTTTTAAGTGGTTAATAGACTTACAGGACTTACTTTCTGTAGTGAGCTTCCAATAGTTCTTGGTATAAGAAGATATTCACAACAGACAAATGTCATTTCCTGAGAATACTAAAGTCAGATACACGTAATTGCATTCACAATGTTCAGTAATTACTAGTATTAAACAACTCAAGAAAAACGTATTTCTCTTTTTTAATGGAAACTTCATGATTTGTGAGAGATAACGAGTAGTTTAAAAAGTTCATATATAGCTCAAAGCACACCTCACACAATAATAGTGGGAGACTTCAACATCCCACTCTCAACAATGGACAGATCCTGGAAACAGAAACAAAACAGAGCCATATTGAAACTAACATAAATTATGAAACAAATGGATTTAACAGATATCTACAGAACATTTTATCCTAAAACAAAAGGATATACCTTCTTCTCAGCACCTCATGGTACCTTCTACAAAACTGACCATATAATTGGTCACAAAACAGACCTCAACAGATACAAAAATATTGAAATTGTTCTATGCACCTATGAGTTCACCACGGACTAAGGCTGATCTTCAATAACAACACAAATAATACAAATCCAACATTCAAGTGGAAGCTGAACAACACTCTACTCAATGATACCTTGGTCAAGGAAGAAATAAAGAAAGAAATTAAAGACTTTCTAGAGTTTAATGAAAATAAAGGCACAACATACTCAAACTTATGGGACACAATGAAAGCAGTGCTAAGAGGAAAACTCATAGCTCTGAATGCCTCCAAAAAGAAACTAGAGAGAGCATACACTAGCAGCTTGACAGTACACCTAAAAGCTCTAGAACAAAAGGAAGCAAATACACCCAAGAGGAGTAGACAGCCAGAAATAATTAAACTCAGGGCTGAAAACAACCAAGTAGAAACAAAAAGAAGTATTCAAAGAATGAACCAAACCAGGAGCTGGTTCTTTGAGAAAATCAACAAGTTAGATAAACCCTTATCCAAACACACTAGAGGGCACAGGAACTATATCCTAATTAACAAAATCAGAAATGAAAAGGGAGACATAACAACAGAACGTGAGGAAATCCAAAGCATCATGTAGACCCTACTACAAAGCGCTATACTCAACAAAACTGGAAAACGTGGATGAAATGGACAAATTCCTAGATGGATACCAGGCACCAAAATTAAATCAGGATCAGATTAATGATCTAAACAGTCCCATAGCCCATAAAGAAATAGAAGTAGTCATCAATAGTCCTCCAACCAAAAAATGCTCAGGACCAGATGGGTTCAGTTGTATCAGACCTTCAAAGAAGACCTAATTCCAATTTTCCTCAAACTATTCCACAAAATAGAAACAGAAGGTACTCTACTCAAATCATTCTATGAAGCCACAATTACTCTGATACCTAAAACACATAAAGAACCAACAAAGAAAGAGAACTTCAGATCAATTTCCCTTATAAATATCCATGAGAAATGCTCAATAAAATTATCACAAACCAAATTCAAGAACACAACAAAATGATCATGAATGATGAGCAAGTAGGCCTCATCCCAGCGATGATGGGATGATTTAATATACAGAAATCCATCAATGTAATCCACTATATAAACAAACTTGCACAAGCCTCTTCTGGTCAGAAAAGCACCAGGGTAGCTAGGGCGCAGGGTCTGCTGACACTCGCCAGCTACCCACAACACCGGCCACAGGATCTTAAGACTTCTGGTGAGTGGAACACAGCTTCTGCTCCAATCCAATTGCACACGGGACCTGAGACTGAATTAATTAGGGAAACAGGCACATGGAACCTGAGACTGAATTAATTAGGGAAACAGAAAACCGGCCTGAGTAGGGCCACAGGCATCTTCCGGCCTGAACAGCACCGGGGTAGCTAGAGCGCAGGGTCTGCAGACACCCGCCAGCTACCCACGACCCCCCAGGATTTTGAGACTGCTGGTGAGTGGAACACAGCTTCTGCTCCAGTCCAATCACACGGGACCTGAGACTGCTTTGGTTGGGGAGGCAGAAATCCGGCCTCAGTAGAGCCACAAGCCTCTCTGGTCAGAAAAGGACCGGAGTAGCTAGGGCGCAGGGTCGGCTGACACTCACCAGCTACCCACAACACCCGCCACAGGATCTTAAGACTTCTGGTGAGTGGAACACAGCTTCTGCTCCAATCCAATTGCGTGCGGGACCTGAGACTGCATTAGTTAGGGAAGCAGAAAACCAGCCTGAGTAGGACCACGCACCTCTTCCGGCCGGACCAGGACCAGGGTAGCTAGAGCACAGGGTCGGCTGACACCCCCAGCTACCCAAGACACCCGCCACAGGATTTGGAGACTTCTGGTGAGTGGAACACAGAGTCTGCTCCAATCTTTAAACAGTGACAATGACAACAACTAACCCCAGAGATTACCAGATGGCGAAAGGTAAACGTAATAATCTTACTAACAGAAACCAAGACCACTCACCATCATCAGAACCCAGCACTCCCACTTCGCCCAGTCCAGGGCACCCCAACACACCGGAAAAGCTAGACACGGACCTAAAAGCATATCTCATGATGATGGTAGAGGACTTCAAGAAGGACTTTAATAATACACTTAAAGAAATACAAAGGAACACTGATAAACAGGTAGAAGACATTAAAGAGGAAGCACAAAAATCCCTTAAAGAATTGCAGGAGAACACTGCTAAAGAGTTACAAATCGTTAAAGAAAAACAGGATAAAATAATCAAACACGTAGAAGTCCTTAAAGAAAAACAGGAAAACACATCCAAACAGATGATGGAAATGAACAAAACCATACTAGACCTAAAAAGGGAAGTAGACACAATAAAGAAAACCCAAAATGAGGCAACACTGGAGATAGAAACCCTAGGAAAGAAATCTGGAACCATAGATACAAGCATCAGCAACACAATACAAGAGATGGAAGAGAGAATCTCAGGTGCAGAAGATTCCATAGAGAACATCGGCACAACAATCAAGGAAAATGTAAAACGCAAAAGGATCCTAACTCAAAACATCCAAGAAATACAGGACACAATGAGAAGACCAAACCTACGGATAATAGGAGTGGATGAGAATGAAGATTTTCAACTCAAAGGACCAGCAAACATCTTCAACAAAATTATAGAAGAAAACTTCCCAAATCTAAAGAAAGAGATGCCCATGAACATACAAGAAGCCTACAGAACTCCAAATAGACTGGACCAGAAAAGAAATACCTCCCGACACATAATAATCAGAACAACAAATGCTCTAAATAAAGATAGAATACTAAAAGCAGTAAGAGAAAAAGTAACATATAAAGGCAAGCCTATCAGAATTACACCAGATTTTTCACCAGAGACTATGAAAGCCAGAAGATCTTGGACGGATGTTATACAGACACTAAAAGAACACAAATTCTAGCCCAGGCTACTATACCCAGCCAAACTCTCAATTAACATAGATGGAGAAACCAAAGTATTCCACGACAAAACCAAATTCACACATTATCTCTCCACGAATCCAGCCCTTCAAAGGATAATAACAGAAAAAAACCAATACAAGGACAGGAACCACGCCCTAGAAACAACAAGAAGGTAATCCCTCAACAAACCTAAAAGAAGACAGCCACAAGAACAGAGTGCCAACTTTAACAACAAAAATAACAGGAAACAACAATTACTTTTCCTTAATATCTCTTAATATCAATGGACTAAACTCCCCGATAAAAAGACAAAGACTAACAAACTGGCTACACAAACAAGACCCAACAGTTTGCTGCTTACAGGACACTCATCTCAGAGAAAAAGATAGACACTACCTCAGAATGAAAGGCTGGAAAATAATTTTCCAAGCAAATGGTATGAAGAAACAAGCTGGAGTAGCCACTCTAATATCTGATAAGATTGACTTCCAACCCAAAGTCATCAAAAAAGACAGGGAGGGGCACTTCATACTCATCAAAAGTAAAATCCTCCAAGAGGAACTATCAATCCTGAATATCTATGCTCCAAATACAGAGGCACCCTCATTCATTAAAGAAACTTTAGTAAATCTCAAAGCACACATTGCATCTCATACAATAATAGTGGGAGACTTCAACACACCACTTTCACCAATGGACAGATCATGGAAACAGAAACTAAACAGGGACACAGTGAAACTAACAGAAATTATGAATCAAAGGGATCTGGCAGATATCTACAGAACATTCTATCCTAAAACAAAAGGATATACCTTCTTCTCAGCACCTCATGGTACCTTCTCCAAAATTGACCACATAATTGGTCACAAAACAGGCCTCAACAGATACAAAAATATTGAAATTGTCCCATGCATCCTATCAGATCACCATGGACTAAGGCTGATCTTCAATAACAAAATAAATAATAGAAAGCCAACCTTCACGTAGAAACTGAACAACACTCTTCTCAATGATACCTTGGTCAAGGAAGGAATAAAGAAAGAAATTAAGGACTTTGTAGAGTTCAATGAAAATGAAGCCACAACATACCCAAACTTATGGGACGCAATGAAAGCATTTCTAAGAGGAAAACTCATAGCTCTGAGTGCCTCCAAAAGGAAACTAGAGAGAGCACACATTAGCAGCTTGACAACATACCTAAAAGCACTAGAACAAAAGGAAGCAAATTCACCCAAGAGGAGTAGACGGCAGGAAATAATCAAACTCAGGGGCGAAATCAACCAAGTGGAAACAAGAAGAACTATTCAAAGAATCAACCAATCAAGGAGCTGGTTCTTTGAGAAAATCAACAAGATAGATAAACCCTTAGCCAGACTCACTAGAGGGCACAGGAAAAGCATCCTAATTAACAAAATCAGAAATGAAAAAGGAGACATAACAACAGATCCTGAAGACATCCAAAACACCATCATATCCTTCTACCAAAGGCTATACTCAACAAAACTGGAGAACCTGGATGAAATGGAGAAGTTCCTAGACAGATACCAGGTACCAAAGTTGAATCAAGATCAGGTTAATGATCTAAACAGCCCTATATCCCCCAAAGAAATAGAAGCAGTCATTAATAGTCTCCCAACTAAAAAAAGCCCAGGACCAGATGGGTTTAGTGCAGAGTTCTATCAGACCTTCAAAGAAGATCTAATCCCAGTTCTTCACAAACTATTCCACAAAATATAAACAGAAGGTATTCTACCCAACTCATTCTATGAAGCCACAATTACTCTGATACCTAAACCACAAAAAGACCCAACAAAGATAGAAAACTTCAGACCCAATATCCCTTATGAATATTGATGCAAAAATCCTCAATAAAGTTCTCACTAACCGAATTCAAGAACAGATCAAAACAATCATTCATCCTGACCAAGTAGGTTTCATCCCAGGGATGCAGGGATGATTCAATATACGGAAATCCATCAATTTAATCCAGTATATAAACAAACTCAAAGACTAAACCACATGGTCATCTTGTTAGATGTGGAAAAAGCATTTGACAAGATCCAACACCCATTCATGATAAAAGTCTTGGAAAGATCAGGAATTCAAGGCCCATACCTAAACATGATAAAAGCAATCTACAGCAAACCAGTAGCCAACATCAAAGTAAATGGTGAGAAGCTTGAAGCAATCCGTCTAAAATCAGGGACTAGACAAGGCTGTCCACTTTCTCCATACCTATTCAACATTGTACTTGAAGTCCTAGCCAGAGCAATTTGACAACAAAAGGAGATCAAAGGGATACAAATTGGAAAAGATGAAGTCAAAATATCACTTTTTGCAGATGATATGATAGTATATATAAGTGACCCTAAAAATTTCACCAGAGGACTCCTAAACCTGATAAACAGCTTCGGTGAAGTAGCTGGATATAAAATTAACTATACAAATCAATGGCCTTTCTCTACACAAAGAATAAACAGGCTGAGAAAGAAATCAGGGAAACAACACTCTTCTCAATAGTCACAAATAATATAAAATATCTTGGCGTGACTCTAACTAAGGAAGTGAAACATCTGTATAATAAAAACTTCAAGTCTTTGAAGAAAGAAATTATAGAAGATCTCAGAAGATGGAAAGATCTCCCATGCTCATGGATTGGCAGGATCAACATTGTAAAAATGGCTATCTTGCCAAAAGCAATCTACAGATTCAATGCAATCCCCATCAAAATTCCAACTCAATTCTTCAACGAATTAGAAAGTGCAATCTGCAAATTCATCTGGAATAACAAAAAAACCTAGGATAGCAAAAATTCTTCTCAAGGATAAAAGAACCTCTGGTGGAATCACCATGCCGGACCTAAAGCTTTACTACAAAGCAATTGTGATAAAAACTGCGTGGTACTGGTATAGTGACAGACAAATAGACCAATGGAATAGAATTGAAGACCCAGAAATGAACCCACACACCTACGGTCACTTGATATTCGACAAGGGAGCTAAAAACATCCAGTGGAAGAAAGACAGCATTTTCAACAAATGGTGCTGGCACAACTGGTTGTTAACATGTAGAAGAATGCGAATCGATCCATTCCTATCTCCTTGTACTAAGGTCAAGTCTAAGTGGATCAAGGAACTTCACATAAAACCAGAGACACTGAAACTTATAGAGGAGAAAGTGGGGAAAAGCCTTGAAGATATGGGCACAGGGGAAAAATTCTTGAATAGAACAGCAATGGCTTGTGCTGTAAGATCGAGAATTGACAAGTGGGACCTCATGAAACTGCAAAGCTTCTGCAAGGCAAAAGACACCATCAATAAGACAAAAAAAACACCAACAGATTGGGAAAGGATCTTCACCTATCCTAAATCAGATAAGGGACTAATATCCAATATATATAAAGAACTCAAGAAGGTGGACTCCAGAAAGTCAAATAACCCCATTAAAAAATGGGGCACAGAATTGAACAAAGAATTCTCACCTGAGGAATACCGAATGGCAGAGAAGCACCTGAAAAAATGTTCAACATCCTTAATCATCAGGGAAATGCAAATCAAAACAACCCTGAGATTCCACCTCACACCAGTCAGAATGGCTAAGATCAAAAATTCAGGTGACAGCAGATGCTGGCGAGGATGTGGAGAAAGAGGAACACTCCTCCATTGTTGGTGGGATTGCAAGCTTGTACAACCACTCTGGAAATCAGTCTGGCAGTTCCTCAGAAAATTGGACATAGTACTACCGGAGGATCCAGCAATACCTCTCCTGGGCATATATGCAGAAGATGTCCCAACCGGTAAGAAGGATACATGCTCCACTATGTTCATAGCAGTCCTATTTATAATAACCAGAAGCTGGAAAGAACCCAGATGTCCCTCAACAGAGGAATGGATACAGAAATTATGGTACATTTACACAATAGAGTACTACTCAGCTATTAAAAAGAATGAATTTATGAAATTCCTAGCCAAATGGATGGACCTGGAGGGCATAATCTTGAGTGAGGTAACACAATCACAAAAGAACTGACACAATATGTATTCACTGATAAGTGGATATTAGCCCAAAACTTAGGATACCCAAGATATAAGATATAATTTGCTAAACGCATGAAACTCAAGAAGAATGAAGACCAAAGTGTGGACACTGTGCCACTTCTTAGAATTGGGAACAAAACTCCCAGGGAAGGAGTTACAGAGATAAAGTTCGTAGCTGTGATGAAAGGATGGACCATTTAGAGACTGCAGTATCCAGGGATCCATCCCATAATCAGCTTCCAAACGCTGACACCATTGCATACACTAGCAAGATTTTGCTGAAAGGACCCAAATATAGCTGTCTCTTGTGAGACGATGCCGGGGCCTAGCAAACACAGGAGTTGATGCTCACAATCAGCTATTGGATGTATCACAGGGCTCCCAATGGAGAAGCTAGAGAAAGTATCCAAGGAGCTAAAGGGATCTGCAACCCTATTGTTGGAACAACATGATGTACTAACCAGTACCCCGGAGCTCTTGTCTCTAGCTGCATATGTATCGAAAGATGGCCTAGTCGGCCATCACTGGAAAGAGAGGCCCATTGGACTTGCGAACTTTATATGCCCCAATATAGGGGAATGCCAGGGCCAAAAGAATGGGAATGGGTGGGTAGGGAAGTGGGGGGCACTATGGGGGACTTTTGGGATAGCATTGGAAATGTAATTGAGGAAAATATGTAATAAAAATATTAAAAAATTTAAAAAAAAACCTCAAAAACAAAAATTACATGATCATCTCTTTAGATGCTGAGAAACCATTTGACAAAATGCAACACCCCTTCATGATAAAAGTCGTGGAAAGATCAGGAGTTCAAGGCCCATACCTAAACATAATAAAAACAAGTAACAGCAAACCAACATCAAACTAACTGGAGAGAAACTTGAAGGAATCCTACTAAAATCAGGGACTAGATGAGGCGGCCCACCTTTTCCTTAACTATTCAATATAGTACTTGAAGTTGTAACTAGAACAATTAGACAACAAAAGTAGATCAAGGGGATACAAATTTGAAAGGAAGAAGTCAGAAATATCACTATTTGCAGATGATATGAAAGTATATAGAAGTGACCCTAAAAATCCCACCAAGGAACTCCTAAATCTGGTAAACAGCTTCAGCGCAGTAGCTGGATATAAAATTAACTCAAACAAATCAGTGGCCTTTCTCAACACAAAGGATAAACAGACTGAGAAAGAAATTAGGGAAACAACACCCTTCACAATAATCACAAATTAAATAAAATAACTTGGTGTGACTCTAACTAAGGAAGTGAAAGATCTCTATGATAGGAACTTCAAGTCTCTGAAGAAAAATCGATGAAGATCTCAGAAGATGGAAAGGTCTCCCATGCTCAGGCATTGGCAGGATTAACATAGTCAAAATGGCCATCTTGCCGAAAGCAATCTACACATTCAGTGCAATCCCCATCAAAATTCTATCTCAATTCTTCACAGAGTTAGAAAGAGCAATTTGCAAATTCATCTGGAAAACAAAAAAACCTAGGATAGCAAAAACTATTCTCAACAATTAAAGGACCTCTGGTGGAATCACCATGCCTAAGCTAAAACTGTACTACAGGGCAATTGTGATAAAAAATGCATGGTACTGGTACATTGACAGACAGGTAGATCAATGGAATAGAATTGAAGACCCAGAAATGAACCTCCACACCTATGGTCATTTGATCTTTGACAAAGGAGCTAAAAGCAACCAGTGGAAAGAAGACAGCATCTTCAACAAATGGTGCTGGGTCAATTGGTGGTTAGCATGTAGAAGAAGTGAATTGATCCATTCCTATCTCCTGTAAAAAACTCAAGTCTAAGTTGATCAAAGAACTCTGCATAAAACCAGAGATTCTGAAACTTAGAGAAATAAAGTGGGGGAAAGCCTCGAAGATATGGGCACTGGGGAAAAATTCCTGAACAGAAGAGTAAGATCGAGAATCAACAAAGGGGACCTCATAAAATTGCATAGCTTCTGTAGGGCAAAAGACACTGTCAATAAGACAAAAAGGCCACCAACAGATTGGGAAAGGATCTTTACCAATCGTAAATCAGATAGCAGACTAATATCCAATATATATGGAACTCAAGAAGATGGACTCTAGAAAATCAAATAACCCTATTAGAAATGGGATACAGAGCTAAACAAAGAATTCTCAACTGAGGAATATCAAATGGCAATGGCTGAGAAGCACCTGAAAAAAATGTTCAACATCCTTAATCATCAGGGAAATGCAAATCAAAGCAACCCTGAGATTCCAACTCACACCAGCCAGAATGGCTAAGATCAAAAATTCAGGTGACAGCAGATGCTGGCAAGAATGTGGAGAAAGAGGACCAGACCTCCATTGCTGGTGGGGTTGCAAGCTGGTACAACCACTCTGGAAATCAGTCTGATGTTTAAAAATTGGACATAGTACGACCAGAAGATCCAGCAATTCCTTTCCTGGACATATATCTAGAAGATGCTCCAACTTGTTATAAGGACACATGCTCCACTCTGTTCATAGCAGCCTTATTTATATAATAGCCAGAAGCTGGAAAAAACCCAGATGTCTGTCAACTGTGGAATGGATACAGCAAATGTGGTACATTTACACAATTGAGTACCACTCAGCTATTAAAAACAATGAATTCATGAAATTTAGGCAAATGGATGCATCTGGAGGATATCATCCTGAGTGAGGTAACCCAATCACAAAAGAACACACAGGGTATGCACTCACTTATAAGTGGATAGTAGTCCAGAAACTTAGACTACCCAAGATACAATTTACAAAACACATGAAACTCAAAAAGAAGGAAGACCAAAATGTAGATACTTCGTTCCTTCTTAGAATGTGGAAAAAAATACCCATGGAAGGTGTTACAGACACAAAGTTCAGAGCTGAGACAGAAGAAAGGAACATCCAGAAACTGTCCCTCCTGTGGATCCACCCCATATACAAATATGAAACCCAGACACTATTGCAATTTCCAGCAAGATTTTGCTGACAGGACCCTGGCATAGCTGTCTCTGTTGAGGCTTACTATAAAGTGTGTAATGAGGATGAGGAATAACACATGGAAATGGAGTAAGGAAAAATTTATGCAAACAGAATCTATGTGATAACACGTGGAGAGATTTTTCTGTGGAAAGGATGAAAAAAGTCAGTGAGAGCTGAGAAAATGGGGAGAGAAGTAGTGATGAAAGTCTGGGAGACAGACATATGATACAACACATGCATGAAATGTCAGAATGAAACCCACTATTTTGAATGCCAATCTAAGCATTTTGAAGATTAAGACGCATGAAAGTTCCTGCCTTTCCTAGGGTTTATTCCCAATATAATAATGGCAAAGCAAATGCTCTCTTTTAAACTAATGTGAAAAGCAAGGTTTTTGTTGTTGTTGTTGTTGTTTTGTTTTTTGTTTTTTAAGTGATTCACGCAGAATTCAAACCAAATTAAACATCACAGAATATTTAAAACTAATTTTCTTTTTCTTTTTTTCCCCTTCCTTCCTTCCTTCCTTCCTTCCTTCCTTCCTTCCTTCCTTCCTTCCTTCCTTCCTTCCTTCCTTCCTTCCTTCCTCTTTCTTTTTTTTCTTGGAGAGAGGGTCAGTTTTTTTGTTTTTCGAGACAGGGTTTCTCTGTGTAGCCCTGGCTGTTCTGAAACTCACTCTGTAGACCAGGCTGGCCTCAAAATCAGAAATCTGCCAACCTCTGCCTTGCAAGTGCTGGGATTAAAGGTGTGCAACACCACTGCCTGGCACTGCAGAATATTTTTTTTAATTTTTAATATTTTTTATTACATATTTTCCTCAATTACATTTCCAATGCTATCCCAAAAGTCCCCCATAGTGCCCCCCACTTCCCTACCCACCCATTCCCATTCTTTTGGCCCTGGCATTCCCCTATATTGGGGCATATAAGGTTTGCAAGTCCAATGGGCCTCTCTTTCCAGTGATGGCCGACTAGGCCATCTTTCGATACATATGCAGCTAGAGACAAGAGCTCCGGGGTACTGGTTAGTTCATCATGTTGTTCCAACTATAGGGTTGCAGATCCCTTTAGCTCCTTGGGTACTTTCTCTAGCTTCTCCATTGGGAGCCCTGTGATACATCCAATAGCTGACTGTGAGCATCCACTCCTGTATTTGCTAGGCCCTGGCATAGTCTCACAAGAGACAGCTATATTTGGGTCCTTTCAGCAAAATCTTGCTAGTGTATGCAATGGTGTCAGCGTTTGGAAGCTGATTATGGGATGGATCCCTGGATACGGCAGGGCAGTCTCTAGATGGTCCATCCTTTCATCACAGCTCGAAACTTTGTCTCTGTAACTCCTTCCATGGGTGTTTTGTTCCCAATTCTAAGAAGGGGCATATTGTCCACATTTTGGTCTTCATTCTTCTTGAGTTTCATGCGTTTAGCAAATTGTATCTTATATCTTGGGTATCCTAAGTTTTGGGCTAATATCCACTTATCAGTGAATACATATTGTGTGAGTTCCTTTGTGATTGTGTTACCTCACTCAAGATGATGCCCTCCAGGTCCATCCATTTGGCTAGGAATTTCATAAATTCATTCTTTTTAATAGCTGAGTAGTACTCCATTGTGTAAATGTACCATAATTTCTGTATCCATTCCTCTGTTGAGGGACATCTGGGTTCTTTCCAGCTTCTGGCTATTATAAATAGAGCTGCTATGAACATAGTGGAGCATGTGTCCTTCTTACCGGTTGGGACATCTTCTGCATATATGCCCAGGAGAGGTATTGCTGGATCCTCCGGTAGTACTATGTCCAATTTTCTGAGGAACTGCCAGACTGATTTCCAGAGTGGTTGTACAAGCTTGCAATTCCACCAACAATGGAGGAGTGTTCCTCTTTCTCCACATCCTCGCCAGCATCTGCTGTCACTGCAGAATATTTAAACACCTATTTTAATATCATGACTTTTTTCATTTCATTTTAGTTTTTTTTCTAGTGGCTTTATGTTTGTTTGCTTACTTGTATTGGTCCCCTTCACCAGCAATGGTCACTACCATGTAATTTTTTAAGACATCATGAAAATAGGAGCTTGCCATGGAAAAGAAGCAGATTTACTATTGCAAGACGTGGTAGTAGAGAAGGAGTATAGAAACGACAGAAAAAAAAAAATAAAACTCCCCAAGCACAGTTCCAGTCACCCACTTTTTTCCACTCTACTCTGACTCCATTGTTGGAGTTCCATTCTTCCCAATACTGAGAACAAATCACAAAATCCAGCAATGAATTCACATATTTATTAAGTAAAAACTGTCATTTTCCAGTCATGTATCACTGGTTCAACTTACTAACGAGGACTGAAATCTTCAACAAATGACCCTTGAGGAAGAGGAGGACACTTCAGTTTTAATACTAACACTATGTTCGATATCCATCAACCTTAATGATTATAGAGTGGAAACAAGTTTCGAAACTAGAGTCTTAACTATCTATGGAGACATATTTTCTTGTCATTATTTTCTTTAGCAATACATTGAAACTACTATTTATATTAAAATTACACTGCATTTAAAAAAAAAAAAAGAAAATGGTTTTCTGGAATACACTTAAAGAGGCAGTAGGTTTTTAGGAACAAGAGTTCCTCCCATGTGTATTAAATTCTTCAAGTGGTTTATTGAAGATTTAAACATACAGGTGAATATATGGAGGTTATATGCAAATTCTGTACCATTTCATCTGAGACATGAAGACTAATAGTTTTTCATGTCCTCTAGCTATCCTGGAACCAGTCCCTATCATAGATATTATGAGATTACTGTCTGTTCATTTACTTGGCTCAATGTAGAAAAAAATTAACAGTAACCTAACATGGCAGTAGAAATTTTCCAATCACAAAACTTCAGCAGGTATCCCGTAGAGATAGCATTGTTGGCTTTCAGCATTTACATTGCTCTACATATGGAAATTAGGTCATGTATCTTTGTACTCTCCATAACTGAATACTTTTGTGAGTGGGTGTGGGTGAGGTAAGAATTCAAAAAGATCTTTTTCTACATGCAAACTAATTCCAAAGCCAATTAGTGCCTAAGATGCCCAACTGAGAATTAAATTAAACTGCACATCATTCAGTCTGAAAGCATAATTTCTTCTAAATGTAGCTTTAAGAAAATAAATTCTCATTCCCATGCTTGGTGTCATTTCATTCTACGACAATGACTAGTGGTCTAATATAATTCTTGGAATGGAACTTTCCACATTCCAGATCTACTGGTTCACAGGAAAATATATTGAGAAAATCTTTATTATTATTATTATTATTATTATTATTATTATTATTATTATTATTAGCCCTGGCATAGATTTGGAAAGTTCTTCTATGAGTTTTAATACTTAAAACAGAAAAATGTGTCTCCTCAGTGGTTCCCAGGGCCAATGTGTAACTTTCAAAATTGTCTTCATGTAGTCACAATATATACAGAAATATGGCAACAGAACAGGCTGTGAAGTGTTAGGATTTCAAACGAGGCCAAACTACTAGCCATATTTCTATCATTTCTCCTATGCCTTATATACTCAGGTTGGTAACCATTATTAGCTTTCAGAACATTTTTATCTTTTTCTATTGCTTTTATTTTTCTATTCTGTTCAAACATTTTTACTTCCCAACACTGTGTGCACTCTTAAGCTGTTTCTTCCTTTTTTCTGTAATTTTCATAGAGCTTTAATTTTTCATTATATTTTATATTTAAATCTGTCTTATTCTTAGTAGAATAAAAATTAACTGTTGATATTGAATCTTAAATCTCACAAACATCTCTTTTACATTTAACCAGTGCTCTATTTCTTATACATAAACATTTAAGATTAACTGCAATCAGCTACAAATCCTGCAATGTACAATACCAACTTGACTATGAGACATACCCATTGGTGCCAATGTTAAGGTATTTAAGACAGAATTCATGAGATAGATCCCATATGTAACTCTGTTGTCACAGAGATTGTAACAGCATGAACTAGACCTGCACCCAATCAAAACAAACAATCAAACAAAGCCCAGAGAGAAGAGTACATAATGGTCATACAATCCCATGCCTAACCAAGAATTTATTTGCAATTGATAACTTCTGACACAGGGAAAATCAGTTTACTTCAATGTACTGACACTGAGTATGTACTAATGTACTAATGTACTAATCATACCCCAGAACAGACTGAGTGCTTAAAATAGTTGGCCAACATGAAAAAGACTCCAAATTGTGTGTGTGTGTGTGTGTGTGTGTGTGTGTGTGTGTGAGAGAGAGAGAGAGAGAGAGAGAGAGAGAGAGAGAGAGAGAGAGAGAGAGAGAGCGCACGCGCGCTGTTTTTGTTTGTTCCTTTATTTTTGCTTTTTGCCGGTGTAGGGAGATAAAGTAGGGGAAGCTGAATAAGTAGGGAGTTGGAACGCCAGAATTGGTAAAAGGGAAAGAATAGGAGCAAAATCTACACTGCTAAAACTTTAAAAAGAATTTTTTTAAAGTACAAAAATCACAATAGCCCTATGATTTTTTGTAGAGCCTACCAGTTCAAGAATTGCTAACACATTATGGAATATAACTGATTTTGTGTATAAGAGTAATGAGAAGATAAAGAGGGGAGGTAGGAGACAATAAGAGAATGAAGAAAAGAGAAGATAATAGAATATATGTGATAAGAAAGCACAAAGAAGACTATCTTCTAAAGAAAGGGAAGTGACCAGAGAGGAGATGTGGGAAGTTGGGAAAGAGAAGGAGGAAAGAGATAATTTACTGTAGCCTTATTTACTTTCCTCCTCCTCCTCCTCCTCCCTCCTCCTCCTCTCCTCCTCTTCTCCACAGAGGCTACATAAATCCAAAAATAATGCAGACTTGATTGTGCCAGATATAAAAATGACCATTAACAAAAAGACCAGATTGACATGTCAGATTGTTAGAAGTTTATAATATACCCTGAGAAAAATAACAAAGATGTAAAGATCCAAAACTATAAAGTACAGAGTTGTGGTTAGGTTTTCCAAATTAATGAGTGGTCTTTCACTACCTTTACTTTTGCAATACTAGTGGTCTGACAATATAGCTGGATCTGTCTTTAGTAAGCATTGTTGCTAGCACAAACTGTGAAGATGTGCTCATTCTTTGAGATTTGTTCCATGAGTAAACTGGATAGTATTAATAAGGAAGAACAGGAAAATCAGCCTCTTAGTTGAAAATTGTCTCAGTACAGTGGAAGATCCTCATATATGATGGGTATGACTGGTATTATATCCCATGGAGGCAGACATTTGAGCAACCTCAGGGATTCATTTTCTCTATTTATATTTGGGAAGGAAGGATTGTAGGAGCCAGAGGCATCAAGGACACAACAAGAAAACCTAGAGAATCAATTAATCTCGGCTCATAGTGGCTGACAAAAGCTGAACCACAAATGGCCTGCTACATATATGGAAGAGATATGCAAGTTGGCCTTTATGTGGGACCCTTAACAGTTGGAGAAGGGCTGACTCTGAGTCTGGTGCCTGTCTTTGACTCCTTTATCTTAGCAGATCTTCCTTCTCTGGCCTTAATAGATGTGCCAATTCCTACTGCAACTTGATACTCCAAGGAGGTTGACCGCCTTTTGTTCTCAAGAGAAAAGGAGGGAAGCATGGACTGAAGGAAAGAGAGACAGGGCAACTGGGAGGGTGGAGGGAAGGGAAGCTGAGATCAGGATGTAAAGGAAATCAATTAAGTAATGTAAAAATGTAAACAAAAAATATTGATCCCAATAGGATAGAAAGTTCCAGCGGGAATCTAGAATTTCTACACAGGAAACAGGGATACTGTTGACTGTTTCAATGATCCTATTACTAAGGAAATCAAAATTTAATTCATAAAAGCTGTAGCTAAAACTTCTAAGTAATCATTATTGTATGTTAAAACATACATTTTCTTATAACAGATTTGAATGGTAGCTGAAGGTTTTGATATAACCTAGGAGTTGAGAATCAAATTAATTTTTTGCATTGCTTCAGGAATTAAAAATCAAGAGCAAAGTGTTACTTAACAGCAACTTTGCAAGTCCCAATAGAGGGGATCCCATCCTGGGATTCTAGTCTCATTAGTAAATGATTCAATGAAATTACTCAAATATGAAATGTGAGGACAATTTACTGGAATTTAAAGTAAAAATACCAGGGCAGGCAAACTATAAATATCACAGCTTCCCAGAGGAGAAGAGTGGAGAAGATAAACAGGCAAGGAGGTCAGTGACATGGCAAGGAGGAGGGATTAGAGAACTCAAAGCTCAAAAGACTGAAGACTTTAAAAGCATCCTCAAGGTCTCAACAGCATCTGAAAGAAAAACAAGGAAGAGAAGAAAAGGATTTATGCCTTGTAGAGTTGAAACTTAGTAAGGTAAGAACTTAGTAAGGTAGAGAAAAACATGGTGGCTTGTAGGGAATGCACTGGGGAGCAGGAATTATGGAAAGGAAAATAACATTATCACATGTGAGTCAGCTTTCCTAGGGGTTTCCTTTAGCCAAGACCCTGACACATATAACTGAGCTAACCCTTAGAGGAAGGACTCAAAGTTGTGTTATACAACTTTGTGACATAGTAGATCCCACTCTTTACTAACGGCAAATTTATAATTGGGTATCTTTGAACTTTTTATTTGCACTTCCAAGTCTCATACAGGAATTAAGTAAAAGATATTTATATTTACCTCCATTTTCTACCTCCATCTTCCTTCATATCCTCTCAACAATTACCTTTCACATTAATGTTTTGTTTTTGGTAACCAATTATATATACATATACATATATATAATATGATGTGTGTATATACATTTACAAATATATATACACACATCATATTATATGCACACATATAAATATACAAATGCATATTTACAGTATCTATATCATATCTATCCCTATCTGTCTATCTATCTATCTATCTATCTATCTATCTATCTATCTATCTGCTATTAAGAGCAAAGTCTCCTAAGAGGGCAGTTTAAATGCTTCATTTTGGTCCGGTTTTCTGTTTTGATATAGTAGACAGCTTTAATCTTCTTCGTACAAGTAAAATACAGGATGATTTTCTTATCAAATTTAACGTTACTCACACTTTTCTCATCTTGTCAGCTTTAACAGCACTTCCTTCTCCTGGTAGACATGTACAGGCACCTAGCAAGCTTTACCACATTAAAAAGAAGAAGCACTTACTCCAGCAAATGTTATTACATGCTACACTCCTCTTGAAAATGCAGCTAATTTTGTTCTCTATGTATTAAAAATTTTATGATTACTACAATTGATAAACTTTCTAGTTATATAAAATGTTATAAAATACTTCTTTGTCTTTTGTACTGGCTAGTTTTGTGTCAACTTGACACAGCTGGAGTTATCACAGAGAAAGGAGCTTCAGTTGAGGAGATGCCTCCATGAGATCCAACTGTAAGGCATTTTCTCAATTAGTGATCAAGGGGGAAAGGCCCCTTGTGGGTGGGACCATCTCTGGGCTGGTAGTTTTGGGTTCTATAAGAGAGCAGGCTGAGAAAGCCAGGGGAGGCAAGCCAGTAAAGAACATCCCTCCATGGCCTCTGCATCAGCTCCTGCTTTCTGACCTGCTTGAGTTCCAGTCCTGACTTCCTTTGGTGATGAACAGCAGTATGTAAGTGTAAGCTGAATAAACCCTTTCCTCCCCAACTTGCTTCTTGGTCATGATGTTTGTGCAGGAATAGAAACCCTGAGTAAGACACCTTTGATACAACTTTGTGAAAGTTGTGAACACTGGTTTATTTTAAATAATCATGTGTATAAGAGAATATATATATATATATATATATATATATATGTGTGTGTGTGTGTGTGTGTGTGTATGAAATCTCACTTCTAAAATTACAATATACAATAAAGATTACTATTTGTGAAAAGAAGATTATTTGAGTTACATTTCTCATAATATGTGAATTACATTTTGAAATTAAAAGTTCATATCATTACACTGTTAAATTGAATAGCAATTTTAATTATTACTTGTATCTGGAAAATAGGAAGAACAAGAATATCAACCAAACAGAACCCCCATAGCTTCCAGACACTAAACTACAAAAGAGTACACATGGAGGGACCCATGGCTCCAGCTGCATATGTAGCAGAGGATGGCCTTATCTGCCATCAATGGGAGGAGAAGTCCTTAGTCCTGTGATGGGTTGATGCCCCAGTGTAAGAGAATGCTAGGGCAGTGAAGAGGGAGTGGGTGGGTTGGTGGGCATGTGGGGGAACATCCTTATAGTGGCAGGCGGGAGAAGGGATGAGATAGGGAGTTTGTGGAGGGGAAACCAGGAAGGGGGATACTATTTGAAATGTAAATAAATAAAATAGCCAATAAAAACAGCCATTAAAATTAAAAAATAAAATGGCTAAGGTAATATTTAAGTTTCTCTTGAAGTATAAGTAAAAATTGAGTGAGTTGAGGCAAAAGTATTTGAACAATCATCTATAAAGAAGTTCAGGAAATGAATTTCTAGCCACTAGCTACAAATACAGGCATACCGGCACTGTTTTATTTGCTCTTCTTAAGTTACTTTCTGAAATTTAATATTGAGATAACTTCATTACAATTTCATATACGGAACCCAATACATGGGGAGAGGGTTAGGTTGACTTTGTTTTGGTACGAACCACATGCCATAAATTATTGACTAAATTAAAAATACTAGAAAGTCATATTTGTTGAGATTTCCCTGGAAACAGAGCCAGTGTTATTTCAGAAACTACTCTGCTTTTCTAGAGGAGGATGCATATAACTATTTTTAATGATTTTCTAATAACATAGAGACAATTTTATCTACATCTACATCTATATCTACATCTATATCAGTTGTGTTGGTTACTTGCAGCATGGATTTCCTAATACTGTTATAAAAGTTTGCTTCATGATACACATTAAAAAATGAAAATAAAGCATATAAATTCTTAAACTACTAAAAGTATAGTTATAGAATACGTGGAATTTTCTTTGTATCATTGTTTTAATACTTTATTCAAGACGAGTACTGAAGGAATGCTTTCTTTTTCTAAAATAATGTCACCGGGTTCTTTGAAGATCTTGTGAGTAATTGAGCACCAGCTTTCTACCTAGTAATGGTAGAGCATATGCAGCTCAATATTTTTTCACTCCCTACTGAACTTAGAATCCTAGCAGTATGCAGCAAGTCATATATGTGTTTGCAGATAGTTTAAAGGCAACTAGAATTCAGTTGGTGCCTAAGGCTTTAATACTGCAAAGTATTCTGATCGTGAGTGTATGTGCTTATTATTGATTCTGTCTTCCATTCTGAATGTAGCAGACTGCTTTAGCACTGCTTGTGAGGATATGGAGAAAAAGGAGCACTCCTTCAGTGCTGGTAGGATTTCACACTGGTACAACCACTCTGGAAATCAATCTGGCAGTTCCTGAAAAAAATGGAAATAGTTCTACCTGAAGACCCAGCTATATCACTCTTGGGTATAAACTCAAAAAAAATGTTCCACTATGTTTATAACAGCCTTATTTGTAACAGCCAGAAGCTGGAAACAACCCAGACGTCCCTCCACAGAAGAATAGATACAGAAAATGTGGTTCATTTACACAATGGAATACTATTCAACTACTAAAAACAAGGACATCATAAATTTAGTAGGAAAATTGTGGATATTTGCCCAAAATTACAGAATACCTAGAATATAACCCACAGACTGTAAGAAGTTTAACAAGCAGGAAGGCCAAAGAGAGAATGCTTTAATCCCATTTAGGAGGGGGGAAGAAAATAATCCTGTGAGGCAGAGGAAGGGAGGGACCTAGGTGAAAGTGGGGCAAGAAAAGGAGAACAGGATCGGGTATGGGGATAGGAGAATAGGACACACTCCCAGAGGGCCAGGAAAATTAATGGAAATATGCAGCCTCAGAGGGTAGGAGGTAGAGGGACCCTCTAGAAAGTACCAGAGACCTGGTAGGTGAGAGACTCTCAGGACCCAATGGGAGTGACCTTAGCCAAAATGCCTAATAGTGGGGAAAGGGAATTCAAAAATGTTCACCTCCAGTAGATAGACAGGGTCTCAAGTGCAGTGATGGGATTACCAACCCACATTCAAAATTTCTAACCCAGAATAATTTCTGTCTAAAGGAATTGCATGGACAAAATTGAAGGGAAGGTGAGCCAGTAACCGGCCCAACTTGGGATCCATCTCACAGAGGGAACATCTGTGATGTGCTAGCAGACAGAAGCCTACCATGACTGTTCTCTGAGAAGACTTAACAGCAGCTAACTGAGACAGAGGCAGATACTTACACCCAACCATTGGACTGAAGTCAGGGCTCCTATGGTAGAATTAGGAGAAGGACTGAAGAAACTGAAGTGGAAGACAACCCCATAGGAAGACCAACAGTCTCAACTAACCCTGACCTCTGGAAACTCTCAGAGACTGAGCCACCAACCAAATGCTTACATAGGCTTGTGTGAGGCCCAGGCACAATTATAGTAGAAAACTTCCTGGTCTGAGTGGGAGATATGCCTAATCCTGAAGAGACTTGAGGCCCAAGGGAACAGAGTTGTCTGGTGGGGGGATAACCCTCTCAGAGGCAAGGGGGAGGAGGAATGGGATGAGAAACTGTGTGTGTGTGGGGGGGGGAAGTACTGGAAGGGAGGTCATGCCCAGGACGCAAATAAATAAAATAATTTATTTTAAAGTGCAGAGCTCTCAGCTTCTCCTCCAGCACAATGTAGGCCCGGACACTGTTATGCTTCCTGTCATGACAATAATGAACTAAACCTCTGTAACCTCTGAAAGCCAGTCTCAGTTAAATGTTGTACCTTATAAGAATTGCCTTGGTCATGGTGTCTCACAGCAATAAAATCCTAAGGCAATTTTAAAAGAAGTTTTGAGTGAGGGAGTTTTATACAGAATATTCCAAAAGCTTGAAAAAATATCTAGAACCTTAGATAATCACTTGCACTTTGCCATGCCTTACTAATTGGTATTTGCTTTTTCAGGTCTATCTAGATTGTACACACAGTGGATATGACAGTTTCACACAATGCATAAAAGTAAAATGATGCCCAGACAAAGAATATATGGTCTCTGCTCATGTGCTACACTGATCCCATTTGCTTGGAATGCCATAATCGAACCAATCACTTTAAGCTGTGTCTTATCTTTAAAACTAAGACTAATTTCTTTTTTTTCCAATTTTTTATTAGGTATTTTCTTCATTTACATTTCAAATGTTATCCCAAAAGTCCCCTATACCCTCCCCACCCTACTCCCATACACATCCACTACCACTTCTTGGCCCTGGTGTTCCCCTGTACTGGGACATATAAAGTTTGCAAGACCTCTATATGTATCAGAAGATGGCCTAGTAGGCCATCAGTGGAAAGAGAGGCCCATTGGTCGTGCAAGCTTTATCTGCCTCAGTACAGGGGAACACCAGGGTCAAGAAGTGGGAGTAGGTGGGGGGGGGGATTGGCGGGGAGCAGGTGGTGGACTTTTGGGATAGCATTAGAAATGTAAATGAAATAAATACCTAAAAAAAAAAAGTTTGCAAGACCAAAGGGCCTCTCTTCCCAATGATGGCTGACTAGGACATCCTCTGTTGCATATGCAGCTAGAGACATGAGTTCTAGGGGTACTGGTTAGTTCATATTTTTGTTCCACCTATAGGGTTGCAGACCCCTTCAGATCCTTGGGTACTTTCTCTAGCTTCTCCACTGGGGCTCTGTGTTCCATCCAATAGCTGAGTGTTAGCATCCACTTCTGTGTTTGCCAGGCACTGGCAGAGCCTCACAAGAGATGGCTATATCATGGTCCTTTCCACAAAATCTTGCTAGAGTATGCAATAATGTCTGCATTTGGTGGCTGATTATGGGATGGATCCTCGGGTGGGGCAGTCTCTGGTCCATCCTTACAACCACTCTAGAAATCAGTCTGGAGGTTCCTCAGAAAACTGGACATAGTACTATGGGAGGATCCAGCAATACCTCTCCTGGGCATATATCCAAAAGATGTTCCAACTAGTAATAAGAACACATGCTCCACTATGTTCATAGCAGCCTGATTTATAAAAGCCAGAAGTTGGAAAGAATCCAGATGTCCCTCAACAGAGGAATGGATACAGAAAATGTAGTACATCTACACAATGGAGTACTACTCAGCTATTAAAAACAACAAATTTATGAAATTCCTAGACAAGTGGATGGATCTGGAGGGTATCATCCTGAGTGAGGTAACCCAATCCAAAAGAACTCACACAATATGCACTCACTGATAAGTGGATATTAGCCCAGAAACTTAGAATACCCAAGATACAATTTGTAAAACACATGAAACTCGAGAAGAGCGAAGACCAAAGTGTGGACAGTTTGTCCATTCTTAGAATAGGGAACAAAACACCCATGGAAGGAGTTACAGAGACAAATACTAATTTCTTGTAGACAACAGTCAGATGCTTTTTGATTATTAATCCATTCACCTAATCTGTCTCTTTTAATTTAAGAGTTCAGACCATTGAGGTATAAAGTTATTACAAGGTTTTTGGATTGAAATAATTTTTGTGTTCTTAGCTAATTTGTTTTCTTACTTTTGGTTTGTATTTCATTAAATTATAGCTTCACTTATTTTCTTTCTTGAGTCTCTTTGTTGTGCTTATCTCTCTTTTAAGTTTGAACTTTTGCTTCCAGTATTATGTTTAGAGCTTACTTTTTGGAAAGAAATTATATTAGGCTTCTTACATCGTGGAAAGTTTTTCTTTATTTTTTAAATATGGCAGAGTCAATGCTCTAGATTGACAGTCATGGTCTTGTAGAATTTGGAGTGTATTGTTCCAAGTTCCTCTGGCTTTCAGAGTTTCCATTGAGATATCCAGTGTTAATCTGATAGGTTTACCTTAGTGTATGACATATTTTTTCTTCTTATAAATTTCACCATGTTTCTTTGTTCTATATTTTTTTAGTGTTTCCACTATGATATGCTGTATGATGTCTGTCTCTCTCTGTGTGTGTGTGTGTGTATTTTGTTTTTATGATGTTGTTGCTGTTGTTTTTTTTTTTTTTTTTTTTGGTTTTTTGGTTTTGGTTTTGGGTTTTGTTTTATTTTGTTTTGTTTTGTTTTTGTTTGTTTGTTTGTTTTGGTATCATTTACTTGATGTTCCATGTGCATCTATAAGGGTAAGTCTTTGCTTGGGAATATTTTCTTCTATGTTCTTGTAGAACATCTGGCCTATGTCATCATCTTGGTATCCTTCTCTGTCATGTATGCCTAAAATTTGAAGTCTTGGTCTTTTGTGGTGTTCCACATTTCCTGTTGTTCCTTTCCTGTACCTTTTGTTTTCTTTTAGTTGGTCACTTATTTTGTCTAGGTCCTTCACTTTAAAGTTGATTCCTGATGTTCTGTCTTCTGCTTCTTTCATTCTACTCATAAAGCTGTTCCCTAAGTGTTCTAATTGGTCTACTAAGCTTTTTCAATTCTGTTTTCATATCAGCTTCTGTTGCTTCAATATTTCTCTCTGTGAATTTGGCTTTTAAATCCTGAATTATATCTCTCATTCTCCACAGCCATGTGTTTGTATTTTCTTAGATGTCACTCAAATATTTATTGTTATATTCTTAGAATTCAATAATATTTTCATTTATGTGTTTTTTAAAAATTCCTTAAATTATTTGTAAAAGTTTGACTATTCTTTCCATTTTTTCACTTTGATGTTCTTCCAAGTATACTAGAGTAGGCTTGATGGGAGACATGCTGTTTTGGTCCTTCATGTTGTTTTGGTTGTGGCATTTGATTTTGTTTGTATGTATGATCTGATGCTCAATCATTCCTTAGGTAGGATCAATTCAGGAGATTCCTGACTTGAGCAAGGTCAGGAAAACCTAGAGGATTAGCTATTTAATGGGTAGTAGAAAGACTGGCTTTGAACAATTGATCAGATGTTAGACCAGCCAGGGAAAGGGGGTTCAAGAATGAAGAAGGCTCAGGACCATGGATTTAAATTAGATGATAAGTTTACAAATGACAGTGGGCTACCAAGGAAAGGTAAAAAGTAAAAGTTGCTTGCTGACTTCAATGAAATCTTTTCATAAAGCTATAGCTGCCATTATTATTTTTCATTAGGAGTCAAAAGTTAAAATAATACATTCTGCTAATAGATAAGTAATTATTGTGGAGGAGACCCCTACAACCATTCCCCCCAAAAAATTGTTTCTAAGTATATGTAAATAATTATACCCACATGAGTATATTTTTATTACTCACCAAAGAAACTTCTTTTTGCTGAAGATGGCATATTATAGAAATACACAATTTGCTAAAATGCAGAGAATCAGGGCTTTGGGGGTACTGATGCCAACTGATACATGTATACACTTCTGCAAAATGCTCTGGGAAAATCATGGAAGGGGAAGTAGGAAAATTAAAAGAACCAATGGAGAAAGATGCTTGTTGTTGTTTAGTATTGCCCAGATACAAGAGAGTGGATATAATCATAAAATTTAAACAACATGGTAGACATAGTTGCTGAAGCAGTCCTTGTATAATGATAATACCTGTGAACATACCAGCATTGATGGGGAAATCTCACAAGACGACACTCCTCGTTAATGAGCTAGATATTGGCAGTTAAAACTGTGGTGCTAGGAAAAATCAGTGTTCTTGAGGGATGATTCTGCTAATTTATTCAGACGCAAGTGCTCAGGTGTAAACAAAAGTACATATGAACAGCATTCAATAGAGTCTCTAGTTAATATATACAATATTACAGAAGAATGACTATGACATTAAGAAAGGGTAGAGGTGTATGGGAGATTTAGGAGGGAGAGGGAGTCATAGAAATGATATAAGAACAGTACTTATGGGATCCCAGACTCCATCGAGACTACTCCACACAGAGGATAGGTGTCCACCTGGCCCGGGAGGGCTTTGCCTAAGCATCAGCAGGAGACAACTTGGATCCCAGACTCCACTGAGACTACTCTGCACAGGTGAGTGTGTGGACTACAGAAGCTAACAGCTTCTGGGACAGGTGGGAGCCACAGAGATTCTGAGGCAGCCCCCACTTTAGGCTCCAGACATCCACCCTGACAGAGGATAGGTGTGTGCCCAGGCCGGGAGGGCTTTGCCTGAGCATCTGTGGGAGACATCCTGGCTCCCAGACTCCACCGAGACTAGTCTGCACAGGTGAGAGTGTGGACTACAGAAGCTAACACCTTCTGGGACAGGTCCTGTTTCAGGCCTTCATCTTCTGCCAGGAGGCAAGTCTGAACGCCAGAGATCTTGTGCACCTTCCCTGAAAGAGGAGAGCCTGCCTGCAGAGAGTGCTCTGACCACTGAAACTCAGGAGAGAGCTAGTCTCCCCATCTGCTGGTAGAGAATAACAGAATCAGAAGAGGAACAAGCTCTAACCAGAGACAACTATAACAACAGACTCCAGAGATTACCAGATGGCGAAAGGCAGACATAAGAATCTTACTAAAAAAAAAAAAAAAAAAAAAAAGAATACTCACCATCATCAGAACCCAGTACTCCCACCTCAGCCAGTCCAGGACACCCCAACACACCTGAAAACTTAGGCCCGGAATTAAAGGCATATCTCATGATGATGGTAGAAGACATAAAGAAACTCTTCAATAACTCACTTAAAGAAATACAGGAGAATACTGCTAAACAGTTGCAAATCATTATAGAAAAACAGGAAAACACATCCAAACAGATGGTGGAAATGAACAAAACCATACTAGACCTAAAAAGGGAAATAGACACAATAAAGCAAACCCAAAGTGAGGCAATGCTAGAGACAGAATCCCTAGGAAAGAAATCTGGAACCATAGACACGAGCATCAGCAACAGAATACAAGAGATGGAAGAGAGAATCTCAGGTGCAGAAGATTCCATAGAGAACATCGGCACAACAATCAAGGAAAATGTAAAACGCAAAAAGATCCTAACTCAAAACATCCAAGAAATACAGGACACAATGAGAAGACCAAACCTACAGATAATAGGAGTAGATGAGAATGAAGATTTTCAACTCAATGGGCCAGCAAATATCTTCAACAAAATTATAGAAGAAAACTTCCCAAACATAAAGAAAGAGATGCCCATGAATACTAGAAGCTTACAGAACTCCAAATAGACTTGACCAGAAAAGAAATTCCTACCAACACATAATAATCAGAACACCAAATGCACTAAATAAAGATCGAATATTAAAAGCAGTAAGGGAAAAAGGTAGAGTAACATATAAAGGCAAGCCTATCAGAATTATACCAGATTTTTCACCAGAGACTATGAAAGCCAGAAGAGCCTGGACAGATGTTATACAGACACTAAGAGAACACAAATTCCAGCCCAGGCTACTATACCCAGCCAAACTTTCAATTACTGTAGATGGAGAAACCTAAGCATTCCACAACCGAACCAAATTCACATATTATCTTTCCACGAATTCAGCCCTACAAAGGATAACAACAGAAAAAAAAAAAACCAATTCAAGGACGGAAACAAAGTTCTAGAAAAAACAAGAAAGTAATCCTTCAACTAACCTAAAAGAAGACAGCCACAAGAACAGAATGCCAACTTTAGCAACAAAAATAATAGGAAGCAACAATTACTTTTCCTTATTATCTCTTAATATCAATGGACTCAACTCCCCAATAAAAAAGACAACAGACTGGCTAAATAAACAGGACACAACTTTTTGCTGCTTACAGGAAAAGACAGACACTACCTCAGAATGAAAGGCTGGAAAAAGATTTTCCATGCACATGGTCTGAAGAAACAAGCTGGAATAGCCATTCTAATATCTAATAAAATCCAACCGAAAGTCATCAAAAAAGACAGGGAGGGGCACTTCATATTCATTACAGGTATAATCATCCAAGAGGAACTCTTAATTCTGAATATCTATGATCCAAATACAAGGGAAGCCACATTCATTTAAGAAACTTTACTAAAGCTCAAAGCACACATTGCACCTCACACAATAATAGTGGGAGACTTCAACACACCACTTTCATCAATGGACAGATCATGGAAACAGAAACTAAACAGGAACACATTGAAACTAACAGAAGTTATGAAACAAATGGAACTAACAGATATCTACGGAACATTTTACCCTAAAACAAAAGGAAATACCTCCTTCTCAGCACTTCATGGTACCTTCTCCAAACTTGGCCACAAAATTGGTCACAAAACAAGCCTTAACAGATAAAAAATATTGAAATTGGCCCATGCATCCTATCAGAGCACCATGAATTAAGGCTGATCTTCAATAACAAAATAAATAATAGAAAGCCAACGTTCACATGAAAACTGAACAATGCTCTTCTCAATGATAACTTGGTCAAGGAAGGAATAAAGAAAGAAATTAAGGACTTTTTAGAGTTTAATGAAAATGAAGCCACAACATACCCAAACTTATGGGACACAATGAAAGCATTTCTAAGAGGAAAACTCATAGATCTGACTGCCTCCAAAAGAAACTAGAGAGAGCACACACAAGCAGTTTGACAACAAAACTAAAAGCTCTAGAAAAAAAGGAAACAAATTCACCCAAGAGGAGTAGATGGCAGGAAATAATCAAACTAAGGGATGAAATCAACCAAGTGGAAACAAGAAAAACTATTCAAAGAAACAACCAAACGAGAAGCTGGTTCTTTGAGAAAATCAACAAGATAGATAAATGCTTACCAGTCTCACTAGAGAGCACAGGGAAAGCATCCTAATTAACAAAATCAAAACTGAAAAGGGAGACATAACAACAGATCCTGAAGAAATCCAAAGCACCATCAAATCCTTCTACAAAAGGCTATACTCTACAAAAATGGAGAACCTCGATGAAATGGACAAGTTTCTAGACAGATACCATGTACCAAAGTTAAATCAAGATCAGGTTAACGATCAAAACAGTCCTATATCTCCTAAAGAAATAGAAGCAGTCATTAATAGTCTCCCAACCAAAAAAAGGACAGGACCAGATGGGTTTAGTGCAGAGTTCTATCAGACCTTCAAAGAAGATCTAATCCCAGTTCTTCACAAAATATTCCACAAAATAGAAGCAGAAGGTACTCTACCCAACTCATTCTATGTAGCCACAATTACTCTGATACCTAAACCACAGAAAGATCCAGCAAAGATAGAGAACTTCAGACCAATTCCCCTTATGAATATTGATGCAAAAATCCTCAATAAAGTTCTTGCTAACCAAATCCAAGAACACATCAAAACAATCATCCATCCTGACCAAGTAGGTTTCATCCCAGGGATGCAGGGATGGTTCAATATATGGAAATCCATCAACGTAATTCAGTATATAAACAAACTCAAAGACAAAAACAACATGATCATCTCCTTAGATGAGGAGAAAGCATTTGACAAAATCCAACACCCATTCATGATAAAAGTCTTGGAAAGATCAGGAATTCAAGGCCCATACCTAAACATGATAAGAGCTATCTACAGCAAACCAGTAGCCAACATCAAAGTAAATGGTTAGAAGCTGGAAGCAATCCCACTAAAATCAGGGACTAGAAAAGAATGTCCACTTTCTCCCTACCTATTCAACATTGCACTTGAAGTCCTACCTAGAGCCATCGACAACACAAGGAGATCAAGGGGATACAAATTGGAAAGAAAGAAGTCAAAATATCACTTTTGGCATATGATACGATAGTATATATAAGTGACCATAAAAATTCTACCAGAGAAATCCTAAGCCTGATAAACAGCTTCAATGAAGTGGCTGCATATAAAATTAACTCAAACAAGCCAATGGCCTTTCTCTACACAAAGGATAAACAGGCTGAGAAAGGAATTAGGGAAAAAACACCCATCTCAATAGTCACAAATAATATAAAATATCTTGGCATGACTCTAAGGAAGTGAAAGATATGTATGATAAGAACTTCAAGTCTCTGAAGATAGAAATTAAAGAAGATCTCAGGAGATGGAAAGATCTCCCATGCTCATGGATTGGCAGGATCAATATAGTAAAAATGGCTATCTTGCCAAAAGCAATCTATAGATTCAATGCAATCCCCATCAAAATCCCAACTCAATTCTTAAAGAATTAGAAGGGGAAATCTGCAAATTCATCTGGAATAACAAAAAAACCTAGGATAGCAAAAACTCTTCTCAAGGTTGAAAGAATTTCTGGTGTAATCACCAACCCTGACCTAAATGTGTACTACAGAGCAATTGTGATAAAATCTGCATGGTACTTGAATAGCGACAGACAAGTAGACCAATGAAGTAGAATTGAAGACCCAGAAATGAACCCACACACCTATTGTCACTTGATCTTTGACAAAGGAGCAAACTCCATCCAGTGGAAAAAAGACAGCATTTTCAACAAATGGTGCTGGCACAACTGGCGATTATCATGTAGAAGAATGCGAATTGATCCATTCCTATTTCCTGGTACTAAGGTCAAATCTAAGTGGATTAAGGAACTCCACATAAAACCAGAGACACTGAAACTTATAGAGGAGAAAGTAGGGAAAAGCCTCGTTGATATGGGTACTGGGGAAAAAATTCCTGAATAGAACAGCAATGGCCTGTGCTGTAAGATTGAAAATTGAAAAATGAGACCCCATAAAATTGCAAAGCTTCTGCAAGGCAAAAGACACCATCAATAAGACAAAAAGACCACCAACAGATTGTGAAAGGATCTTTACCTATCCTAAATTAGATAGGGGACTAATATCCAATATATATAAAGAACTGAAGAAGGTAGACTCCAGAAAATCAAATAACCCCATTAAAAATGGGGCTCTGAGCTAAACAAAGAATTCTAACCTGAGGAATACCGAATAGCAGAGAAGCACCTGAAAAAATGTTCAACATCCTTAATAATCAGGGAAATGCAACTCAAAACAACCCTGAGATTCCACCTCACACCATTCAGAATGACTAAGATCAAAAACTCAGGTGACAGCAGATGCTGGTGAGGATGTGGAGAAAGAGGAACACTCCTCCATTGTTGGTGGGATTGCAAGCTGGTACAACCACTCTGGAAATCAGTCTGGTGGTTCCTCAGAAAATTGGACATAGTACTACTGGAGGTTCCCGCAATACCTCTCTTTGACATATATCCAGAAGATGTCCCAACCTGTAAGAAGGACACATGCTCCACTATGTTCATAGCAGCCTTATTTATAATAGCCAGAAGCTGAAAAGAACCCAGATGCCCCTCAACAGAGGAATGGATACAGAAAATGTGGTACATTTACACAATGGAGTAATACTCAGCTATTAAAAAGAATGAATTTATGAAATTCCTAGGCAAGTGGATGGACCTGTAGGGCATCATCCTGAGTGAGATAACACAATCACAAAAGAACTCATACAATATGTACTCACTGATAAGTGGATATTAGCCCAGAAACTTAGAATACCCAAGATATAAGATACAATTTGCTTAACACATGAAACCCAAGCAGAATGAAGACCGAAGTGTGGACACTTTGCCCCTTCTTAGATTTGGGAATAAAACACCCATGGAAGGAGTTAGAGAGACACAGTTTGGAGCTGAGACGAAAGGATGGACCATCTCAAGTATGCCATATCCAGGGATCCATCCCATAATCAGCTTCCAAACGTTGACACCATCGCTTTACACTAGCAGGATTTTGCAGAAGGACCCAGATATAGCTGTCTCTTGTGAGACTATGCCAGGGCCTAGCAAACCCAGAAGTGGATGCTCACAGTCAGCTATTGGATGGATCACAGGGCCCCCAATGGAGGAGATAGAGAAAGTACCCATGGAGCTAAAGGGAACTGCAACCCTATAGGTGGAACAATTCTGAGCTACCCAGTATCCCCCAGAGCTCGTGTCTCTAGCTTCATATGTAGTAGAAGAAGGCCTAGTGGGCCATAGTGGAACAAGAGGCCTATTGGTCATGCAAACTTTATCTGCCTCAGTACAGGGGAACTCCAGGGCCAAGAAGTGGGAGTGGGTGTGTGGGTGAGTGGGTGGTGGAGCAGGTTGGCAACTTTTTGGATAGCATTGGAATTGTAAATGAAATAAATACCTAATTAAAAAAAAGAACAATACTTATAAATGAAACTCTTAAAAATAAAGTAAGTAAATAAAAGTGAAAGTGGAAAAATGGTCATTGTGTAGATACAAAAAAAAATGCATTTGCTAATATGTCTACTCATGTATGACTACTGAAATTTTATCTACCGAAACAATAGCTGGTATTAAGTCTCTAGCCATGCAGTTGCTTTAAAATTTGTTAATATTTTGACACTATATGGTCTAAAGTTACTTTGAAGAGATTATTATGTTTGTAATTGTACAAACAATATTCTAAATTTGCCCCTTGAATTTTTATATGAATAACATCATTACACAATTCTCAAATGATTGCAATAAAATAAAGTAATAGCAAACTCTTAATTAAGAGAACAAATCTTGAAGTTCCTTTATAATTCATGAGGAGTGAACTCATGGAAAATGTACAAGCTGGAAGGTGTCAAGCAGAAACCTAGAGTATTGTACTTGCTCAGCTGTTACTGAGCAGGTCCCAGGTTGATGGTACAAAAGTGGATGCCTAGTTGAGTTTATTCTCACAGTTTTTAAAATGCTCATGTGCTTTAAAATATATGGTAAACATACCTTGAATGTCCGTAGGTTATCTTAATATAAATTATGATGATTGAGTGATTTGATAGTGACCTAATTATTTTTGTTATATTTTTGTTATGTTTTATGAACATCATATAAATGCATTCACATTGTGTGCATTATATGCGTATATATATATATATACACACATATACATATATATATATATACATGTATAAAATCTTCCACACATGCATATATATATATATTATATACATATATATTTACATATACATATATTTCTTGGAAATTATTGTAGTAATATTCTAATTTGAGAGAAAGTACAAACCTTAAGCGGCACGTGGAAATCTGAAAGTACAACATAATAAATTTAACAGTAAAATATATTTGGCTAAGGAGCTTATGATATACTAATAAGCTCTGTTGCTATGTGCCACTAATGACATAATAAAGATTCTTATTGCTCCAAGGCAAGAAATAAAAACAGCAATGCAAAATGGCAAGTTAGAAAGACCCTAATGTGTGCATATATGATTCCATAAATCCTATAAATTAGAAGCTGATTTATAAATGTGTTTAATATAAAGTTAATATTTTATAAAATTTTATGGTGTGCTGAGTGTGCATTTTTAGGACTATCTATGTGCTTTTAACTTTATTCTGAATATTTAATTATCTTACACTTGCCTTTATGTCACAGAGAAGTGGTGTGTAGGCCTAAAGTCACTCTGCATTATTGGTGAGTTGTGACCTAAAAGTAGAAGTCAGAGGGAGCATACTCTTTTACTTGATGGGGAAATCATTACTATATTCTTCATATTTCCTCATCATGGATGACTATCCTGGGAAAAGAGCCAGTAGGCCTATGCACTCTGAGTTCCATCAGCATGAACATGCAAAGATGCCCAGGATCCATACTCAGCCCCTATTTGACTAACATCAAAAACTATGGATGACTTTGATCTATACCATGCTTTCTGGACTAATGCCGGCGCTGCCAAAGACTTGGATTTAACATTTTTTATATAACTTTCATCTATTATCCATACAAAAAGATGCTATAGTACTCAACCTTTTATATTATTAAAGAAAAAAATTTAGTATAGTCACTTCAATGTGTCATTTTGTTAATGAAAATAATAAAAATAATTTTAGGTGTAATTATAACATTCATATTTTTGTTTTTGTTTGTTTGTTGTTTCAAGAGAGGGCTTCTCTGTGTACCCCTGGCTGTCCTGGAACTCACTCTATAGATGAGGCTGGCCTCAAACTCAGAATTCTCTCTGCATTTGGCTCCTGAGTACTGGGATTAAAGGCATGAGTTACCACTAACCATCATGTAATTATGTAATTACTTGTTTTGTTAATTTTTTATCCATAACAGAATATTTTTCTACTTACATAAATATGTAAACAAATCAATTCCAATAAGAAAAAAACATTTTATTTTTATAGTTAAAGTCTGCATTTTCAAAGTGGACTATGAGACACTGTGTAATGTTTAATGTTGGCATTAATATTTGACAGGGAATTTGAGTCCCATGAAATTGACAGCTGGCTCCCTGCTGAGAAGAAAGGCAACAGCTGCCATGCCACTGGGATCAATAATTTCAATAAAAGATGTCTAAGATACCAATCTACAGTTTGATGAAATTGGTGAACGCAAACTTACCTTGTGTTGCTCTGTCACATTTTAAGCCATAGCCCCACAAGCAAGTGGCAGGAGCCCCAACTCTCATAGTTACAAATAATCTTCTCTCTAATTAATACTAAACTATTTCCTCCATTTAAATAAACTATTTAGTCCACAATTGAACAATGTTTTCCTCGGGGGTTTCTGGCTGTTGCTATGCTGCAACTCTGCAATAAACCTTTATAATGGAGTTCAATAAAGTGGTGAATGACTACACAGCAATACCATCCATCAGCGGTGCCTATACAAACTCATTGTGGTAAGGGAAGCATGAGTGGGCCATCTCTCACTCTGACCTCCTGTGGTTAGCATCATTATGGGATCTCTGCTGTTACTCAGTCACTGGAGAAGCAAATTAAGTTACAGATTTCTTTTCTTTTCAATTATCGGAACAATCAGATTTATATGAAGTTAAAAGAAAAAAGTACAGGGCCTGAAAGTACGTTTAGAAAGAACAAATAAAAATATAAACATTAAATTGTTTCCATCTAAAAGGGTAGCTTCTATTTTCCTAGGCATCTCTGAATTACTGTAGCAGCCAGAGTTTCTGAAGATCCACTGAGAGATCTTTTGCAAATTTTCTCAGTTTAATTAATAATGCAACTGATCACTTAAACCTACCAAATGCAAGTGATCACTTAAATAGTAAACGGTTTTCATTTTACCAACATAAAATATATAAGTCACTATAAATTACAAGAAAAGTCCTCCAAATTATAATATAATAAATTTCAGGCAAGCTAGGGTGAGAATTCTAGGGCAGTTGTTTCTGTTTGTTCCTTGGGCCCAGAAAAAGCACTGCTGCTCACCACTATTAGATAGGCACATTACCTGCCTACCCCCCCATAGGACATGGGAAGAAGATACTTGCACACTGCCATGAGGCAACTGTGTTTTACTAACTCTTTATTGTGACCCAGATAAGTTTTGAAGACCTCTGCATTAAAGGTTTACCCTTTGCTCATGATAGGTCTCCCAATAATTGGTAATACATGGATTTTCCAACTATAATCTGAAATAAGAAAAGTTCCATGCATTCCTAAAATGGGAGATTAGGGTCAGCTTGATAAATCTCACACTGCTTTACACCAAGAAATGGTAGTTTCATTGCCTTTCCACTTGTGATTCTATCAGGAAACAAAAGAATGGAAGTGAAGTCATTATCATGATGATGAGTTTTGAGAATGATGATGAGAAAAGAGAGACTCTTGACAATAAGGTTTACATTAAGTCAGCTAACATCCAGAAAGAGAACTCTTGTGACATGAGAAGAGCCTGGCCTGACCTAGGCTCTACCGCATACCTCAATGGTACCCTCTATGCTAAATATTGGTAAGAATAGAAAAATATACCCTATGTTTTTGTTTTAGTCTCACCTTTTCCTCTCTTTTCACTGATGTACTATACTAAATCAGTCTGATATTTTGGTTCCTATAATCTTCATTCTTCAAAAAGAAATGCAGATATTAAGACGGAAAGATAGTATAAAAATTTAAGCTTATTAAAAATGAGCTTATTGAAAGGATTATGTCAACACGTTGAGTTATGCATTGAGAGAAGCATGGAGATTTTAAATAGCAGGATGGAGAGATGCTTGATAGCAGAGGAAGAATTGGAAGTAAACAAGAAGCAGGAGGAAGCTAGAAATTACCATTTTACTTTACCCAATCAGAAACACCATCCTGCATAGAAAATGAAATATTTTGCCCCTATCTCCTTTCCTTTTCCATTTTCAGTTAATGTAGACTGTGAAGAGAATAAATTGGATGAGAGGATGAAGCAAAGGAATATAAAATGAGAACAGATGAAGATGGTCCAAACACAAACCAGCATTGTCATTTCTGATCTTGAGTCCCAGGAGTCACCATACCATGTGCATAATAGAATCGAAACGAATCATTTTCAAGTGACACAAAAGACAATCGTGTGTGGATACTGATGATTAAAAAATAATAATAATAGCTAACTATTTTCCTGAGCAAATAGAATAATGAGATTTCAAGAGAAACACAAGCCATGGTAAAAAACATTTACCTAAATTTATATGTTCTTAATTCCAAACAAAACTCTAGAAAATCTTTAAGGGAAACTAATATTTAATTTAGTTAGTTAGTTTGTAAATGAAAATATTGAGATAGTGGTTGACCATCATCAAAGAACTCGATAGGCTCATCTTTTATTTTCTTCATGAATTTAATTATTATTTTGACATCCCAATCTTTGCCCTCCTCCCAGTCTCTCTCCTTGCCAGAGTCCCTCCTTTTAGCCTCCCCCCATATCTCCCCATAAGATAACTTAGCTACTGTCTTTTGTCCTGTCTCTTTTTTCTTTCTTTTTTATCTCTTTCTTTTAATCTCTCCTTTTCCTTTCTTTCTTTCCTCCTCCCTTCTTTCTTTTCTCCTTCCTTTTATTTTGTGGATTTAGCGTGTCTGAAACTCACTATTAAGACAAGATTGGTCTCAAGTCCACAGAGATCTGCCTTTTGCTTCACTGGTGTTGAGATTAAATGCATGCAACTCCATGCCTGGCACTCAAAATTTTAAGACTAAAGCTAGTAGCTGCACACCAGTCTGTGTGTCTGGAATATCTACTAAATAGATTTGAGTACATCTTGTGAAAGTTCTCAAGACAATTTTTGTTGGTATTCTATTTGTTATGACCACAGACTAAGTGAGATTCAAAACCTTTTTTCAAAATACTTGTCTACTTTTTTCTTTTGCCACCAATTATATTAGAGAAATTTAATGAGAAATGTTGAGTGATGTATTTTTGTTTTACTAATTTTATTTATTTATTTGCATGGGAAATGGGAAAATATGTACCAGCATGCAAGTGGAAAGCAAAAGACAGCTTGTTCCAATTGGTTCTCTCCATCATAAAAGTCCCTAAAAGCAAACTTGCATCCTCATAATTGTTAGGGTTTTTACCAATATAGACATTTTGCTAACAACTTTACTTTTCTTAAATCTGAAAAATATTCATTATGCAGTATATGTACATAATATAAACTAATATAAATAACATGTATAGATAAAATCAATTAGTAGGACAAAGTTAGAAGTTTGTCCAGTACAATGTTAACTTAGAATTTGGTGTACTCAGTTGACAATATTGAAATGGAGACTATAAAATAATAAACAGAATGGCCTATGCCAATACATTATTGCTTCCATATAATAGATTGCAGTTTCTTTGAAATGGGGAAGACTTTTATATTGCATATGGAATTAATACTTTAAAATATTATATGTACAATATTGTAATTATGTTTATAATAATGAATTTGGTGAAATGGTATAAATTTTGTGAATTTATATATTGGATCCAGTCTGCATTTCATAAGGTAACTACTAATTTACATCAATGCAACAGACTCATTTGAGGAATGTCTGATAGAAAGATAAAAGAAAACCCTAGGTTATATAAGTACTCTCATGAAAAAATTGTTTTCTTCACTGTAGCCTGCTTTATTTTTCAAAGACCTGGGAATTACTGTCTTAAATAAATCATGGCAATTATGTTCTTTGTCACATAAATCAAGTAAATAGGTATCCAGTCTACCTAGTTCCTGCACTGGGTCATCAATAGTCAGTCATTTTGCATGGTGACATATTGATTACAGAGCTGCTACATTCTTTGTGGCTAATCTGAGTTCTTTTAGCAATTTTCCACTATACGCTACGTGTCTAAGGTCAGAGATTTGAAGCTAGTGGAAAGACCATGTGCTGTAAAAAGAGAAATACACAGCTTGAACAAGATCATTTCATACCTATACTCCTCCAGAGCTCAGTCTTCATACAACCTCTCCCCTGATGCTTTTGCCAAGGACCAGAGCAGCAACAACTCCATTTTTGGATCAATGAATACAAAATAATAGGCAGGAAGTTCAGAAGAAATAGCTCTTAAACTATGGACAGAGAAAAAATATATGGTAAAATGAATCATAAATTCAGTTTAGTTACTGATCTGGACAGGAGTGTACATATGTGTCTTATATGGTATACTCTTTTAGAACAAACCAAATACTAATGTTTTGAGACTTACAATCTTTTGTTTAATAAGGTTTTGGTTTTCTTGTGCTTTGAAAAATATCATGCCTGATCTCAACTCAGGAGAAGCAGATGTTATCTCCTATCATAGCTCTACTAATTTAATCTACCCCAGTTTTTTCATGTGTCCTCTAGGGAAAATGTGCAGAGTAGAAATTTGCTGCTTCATAGTTTTATAGGAAATAAGTTCTCTGTGCTTTCGCTCAAATTGTCTTCCTATTATCATTGCAGAAGGACCAGTTTAACTTCCAATTACTAGAAACCTATTATGTCCAAGAAAATGAATTAATTACCCCCATGTCTATTTATTGTCCTCAAACAAAAAAACATGAATCATAAGAAAATGTGCATTATAAGAAAATTAAGGTTTTTCAGAAGTTAATTGATTTCTATATCTTCAAAAGCAAGTTTTTATGACACTAAGCAACATAAAATAAAGAATTTTATAACTATTATTGGCACCCCAATATCACAAATAATGGTACATTAATTAATAAGAGCAGGAGATGTCTGGGGAGAGAGAACCTCAACCTAGAAACTGCCTACATCAGATTGGACTGAAGGAAAGATAAAGGACACTTTGTGTTTGGTTATTGATGTGGGAGTGTCCATTACACTGTTGGTGGTGCCACCCCTTTGTAGTTGGTCCTGGGCAATAAAGAAAAGCAAAAAAAAAAAAAAAAAAAAAAGGAAAAGCAAGCTAAGCAAGGTATAGGGAGCAAGGCAGTGAACAGTGTTCATCCACTGCCTTTGCATTGGTTCCTTCTTCAGGTTTCTACCTTGACTTCTCTCACTGATGGACAACATGAAAGTGTAAGCCAAGCAAACCATTTATTTCAAATGTTCCTTTGGTCAGAATGCTTTGTCACAGCAGCAGACAGCAAACCAAGACAGTTGTTTAGCAAGACTTGAAGTTATTGCTACAAATGCATTCTTTATCACCTGTGTGCTTTATACCTCCAAGACCTATATTCAAATAGCTTTGGAAAAGAGTTGCTGTGAAAAATAGGACAAAATTTGGGGAATAACTATATAGATACTGATTATATGTATATACATACATATGTGATATATATATATATATATATATGTGTGTGTGTGTGTGTATGTATATATGTGTGTATATATGTGTGTATATATATATATATATATATATATATATATATATATACACATACACATACACACACACACACACACATATATACATATATATGTATATACCTTTAAGGACCATATGAGTTATGACACCTATGTTCATGTAAATCACCAAGGAATCCCATGGGGCACAGGGAAATACATTTATCTTCTAAAATTTTTATCACTCCTCACCAAAATAAAAGGTCAGACAAGTACTGCCCTGAAAAGAAAATGACTTTGCCATGGAATTTAGATTGCAAATGGGATAAAAATGAGTCTGGGCCAGATGCCTCTTTACTGGCTGCTTATTCATGAAGATCTTACATCAAATTAAGTAATTCAATTTCATTCCACATTTTGTGAGAACAGCTACTTAGTTTTACCTTCTTAGAAATTTCTCCTGAAATACTTTACTCCTTTATACTTTAAATGTCATAAATGACATTGACTGAGCTATATTCTTAGTATGCTACACAATTGGTCATTTATATTATTATTAAAATATGTAAATTCCTATAATAACATTCTATAATGATATATGCTTACATTTTTCTGAGTTTCTGTTGTTTGTTCCTGTAGTGACAATCAAGTTTTAGCGTTGGTGTTATAATTTGGGCAAGTTGAAAATCATTTTCTATTTACTTATTCTTTAGTGGGAGTTATGTTTTTCTTAAAATTCTTAAAAAGTCAACCCTTTAAGCTATATTCTCTTATGATTTCTTTCAAGCTAGATTTTTCATAACTGGAGTTTATTTAGTACAGATTTTCTTTCAATATTTTAAAAAATTTTTAAAATCTTTTTAAAAATTTTCTATTCACTTATACAATTTATTGACATATAACTTGTTTTTATTTTTAATATTGTAATTTAATTTCAGTATTTTCCCTTACTTCCTTTCCTCCAAATCCTCCAATATATACTTACCACATTCAAAAGTAAATCCACAATGATAATGCCAAAATTTAAATGAGTGATTTTTATATTTTCTTGTTTTTTAACTAAGCCAGTTGTATTTATATATTTAGAAATACATACAAATACACTATACACATAATATAATATATTTTATTATTATAACACTTTTTAAATTTAATTTTATTTGTAATTCCTTTTTTACAATCCATATTCCATTCCCTGCCTCTCCCCATCCACCCTCCAACTGCTCCACATCCCATACCTCCTCCCCACCCCACCTGGTCTCCACATGGATGCCCCTATCCCCAACCCCACTTGACCTCTAAACTCCAGTCTCTTGAGGGTGACTCTTGAGGTGCATCATCTCTGAGTGAACACAGACCTGGAAGTCCTCTACTTTATGTGTTTTGGGGGCCTCATATCAGCTGTCTGTTTGGTGATCCAGTGTTTGAAAGATCTTATGGGTCCAGATTAAGACTGCTGGTCGTCCTATAGAATCACCCTTCCCCTCAGTTTCTTTCAGTCTTCCCTAACTCAACAATAGGGGAAAGCTACTTATGTCCATTGGTTGGATGTAAATAACTGCATCTGACTCTTTCAGCTGCTTGCTGGGTCTTTCAGAGGGCAGTCATGATAAATTCCTTTTTGTGAGTCTTCCATAGCCTCAGTAATAGTGTCAGGTCTTTGAACCTCCCCTTAAACTGGATCCCACTTTGGGCCTGACACTGGACCTCCTTTTCTTTAGGCTCCTCTCTATTTTCATTCCTATAAATCTTTCAGACAGAAAAAATTATGGGTCAAAGGTGTGACTATGGGATGGCAATCCCATCCCTCACTTGATGTCCTGTCTTCCTGCTGGAGGTGGGCTCTATAAGTTCCACCTCCCTACTGTTGGGAATTTCATCAAAAGCCCCTCTCTATGAGTCCTGGGAGTCTCTCACATCCTCCCAAGTCTCTGGTGCTTTCTGGGGGGTCTCCCCAACCTTCTATTTCCTGAGGTTGCTTGTTTACATTCTTTCTGCTGGCCCTCAGGGCTTTAGTCATTTTCCCTCACCCAATACCAGATCAGGTTCCCTTCTACCTCCCACTGCCAACCCCCAAGTCCACTTTTCCTCCCAAATCCCTCCCTCCCTCCCCATTTATGATTGCTTTCTTCTCTCTCCCAAGTGGGACTGAGGCATTCTCACTTGGGCACTTCAGCTTTTGAGTCTTTTGTATTCTGTAGACTCTTTCTTGCTATTCTGTATAGGTTTTTTTCTTTTTTTTTTCTTTTTCTTTTTGGCTAATATCCACTTAATGATTATATGCACAATGACTTTCATGCCATCAAAATGAGTCATATATAGAAAAATCATATATATTACTAAGTTTGGTTACCAGCCTGATATGCAGGCTTGGCTTTCATGTTGGATCACAGCTTCTGTATTCTGACCTTGAATAAATGTTTCCCAGATAATTTTGCCTCAGTAATGCTGTTCTAATTAATGAGAGGTCATTTTTTATTCCCACTTAACCATAGTTATTGGTCCAACTGAAACAAAGATGTCAATTTAGTGGTATTTATTTCTTCTTGAGCACAGGTGATTTTTTTTTTAATTTGATCATTTATTTATTTACACTGCAGATTTTATTCCCTTATCCCCGCCACTGTCCACCCTCTGACTGTTCCACATCCTACACCTGCTTCCCACCCTATTGTCTCCATGAGGATGTTTCCACTCCCCTCCCCCAACCCTACCAGGCCTCTAAACTCCCTGGGGCTTCCAGTTTCTTGAGGGTTAGGTACATCTTCTCTGATTGAACACAGACCTGGCAGTCTTCTGCTTTATATGTGTTGGGGGCCTCATATGAGTTAGTGTATGCTGACAGGTTGGTGGTGCAGTGTTTGAGAGATCTCGGGGTCCAGGTTGAGACTTCTGGCCCTCCTACAGGGAGAGATTTTATTCTATAAGTTTTAGGTGACATTGATGTGTTTGAGTTAATTTTATATCCAGGTACTTCACTGAAGTTGTTTATCAGGCTTAGGAGTTCTCTGGTGGAATTTTTAAGGTCACTTATATATACTATCTTATCATCTGCAAAAGGTAATATTTTGACTTCTTCCTTTCCAATTTGTATCCCCTTGATCTCCTTTTGTTGTCGAATTGCTCTGGCTAGGACTTCAAGTACAATGTTGAATAGGTAGGGAGACAGTGGGCAGCCTTGTCTAGTCCCTGATTTTAGTGGGAATGCTTCCAGCTTCTCACCATTTACTTTGATGTTGGCTACTGGTTTGCTGTAGATTGCTTTTATCATGTTCCAGTATGGGCCTTGAATTCCTGATCTTTCCAAGACTTTAATCATGAATGGGTATTGGATTTTGTCAAATGCTTTCTCCGCAACTCCTCGGAGATGATCATGTGGTATTTGTCTTTGAGTTTGTTTATATAGTGGATTAATTGATGGATTTCCATATATTAAACCATACCTGCATCCCTGGAATGAAACCTACTTGTTCAGGATGGATGATTGTTTTGATGTGTTCTTGGATTCGGTTAGCAAGAATTTTATTGAGGATTTTTGCATCGATATTCATAAGGGAAATTGGTCTGAAGTTCTCTATCTTTGTTGGGTCTTTTTGTGGTTTAGAAATCAGAGTAATTGTGGCTTCATGGAATGAATTTGGTAGAAAGGATAAACAGGCTGAGAAAGAAATTAGGGAAACAACACCCTTCTCAATAGTCACAAATAATATAAAATACCTTGGTGTGACTCTAACTAAGGAAGTCAAAGATTTGTATGATAAGAACTTCAAGTCTCTGAAGAAAGAAATTAAAGAAGATCTCAGAAGATGGAAAGATCTCCCATGCTCATGGATTGGCAGGATCAATATAGTAAAAATGGCTATCTTGCCAAAAGCAATCTACAGAATCAATGTAATCCCCATCAAAAGTCCAACTCAACTCTTCAACGAATTAGGAAGAACAATCTGCAAATTCATCTGGAATAACAAAAGACCTAGAATAGTAAAAACTCTTCTCAAGAATAAAAGAACCTCTGGTGGAATCACCATGCCTGACCTAAAGCTGTACTACAGAGCAATAGTAATAAAAACGGCATGGTACTGGTATAGCGACAGACAAGTAGACAAATGGAATAGAATTGAAGACCCAGAAATGAACCCACACACCTATGGTCGCTTGATCTTTGACAGGGAGCTAAAACCATCCAGTGGAAAAAAGACAGCATTTTCAACAAATGGTGCTGGAAAAACTGGCGATTATCATGTACAAGAATGCGAATTGATCCATTACTATCTCCTTGTACTAAGATCAAATGTAAGTGGATCAAGGAACTCCACATAAGACCAGAGACACTGAAACTTATAGAGGAGAAAGTGGGGAAAACATCGAAGATATGGGCACAGGGGAAAAATTCCTGAATAGAACAGCAATGGCTTGTGCTGTAAGATTGAGAATTGACAAATGAGACTTCATAAAACTGCAAAGCTTTTGTAAGGCAAAAGACACTGTCAAAAAGACAAAAAGGCCATCAACAGATTGGGAAACGATCTTTAACTATCCTAAATCAGATAGGCGACTAATATCCAATATATATAAAGAACTCAAGAAAGTTGACTCCAGAAAATCAAATAACCCCATTAAAAAATGGGGCTCTGAGCTAAACAAAGAATTCTCACCTGAGGAATATGGAATGGCTGAGAAGCACCTGAAAAAAATGTTCAAGATCCTTAATCATCAGGGAAATGCAAATCAAAACAACCCTGAGATTCCACCTCACACCAGTAAGAATGGCTAAGTTCAAAAATTCAGGTGACAGCAGATGCTGGCGAGGATGTGGAGAAAGAGGAACACTCCTCCATTATTGGTGGGATTGCAAGTTTTTACAAACACTCTGGAAATCAGTCTGGTGGTTCCTTAGAATATTGGACATAGTCCTACCAGAGAATCCAGCAATACCCCTCCTGGGCATATATCCAGAAAAATTTCCAACCAATAAGAAGGATACATGCTTCACTATGTTCATCTCAGCCTTATTTATAATAGCCAGAAGCTGGAAATACCCCAGATGCCCCTCAACAGAGGAATGGATACAGAAAATGTGGTACATTTACACAATGGTGTACTAGTCAGCTATTAAAAAGTGAATTTATGAAATTCCTAGACAAGTGGATGGACCTGGAGGGCATCAACCTGAGTGAGGTAACCCAATCACAAAAGAACTCACATAAAAGTACTCACTGATAAGTAGATACTAGCCCAGAAACTCAGAATACACAAGATATACGATACAATTTGTGAAACATATGGAACTCAAGAAGAATGAAGACCAAAGTGTGTACACTTTGCCCTTTCTTAGAATGGGAACAAAACACCCATGGAAGGAGTTACAGAGACAAAGTTTGGAGCTGAGATGAAAGGATGGACCATCTAGAGACTGCCATATCCAGGGATCCATCCCATAATCAGCCTCCAAACACTGACACCATTGTATACACTAGCAAGATTTTGCTGAAAGAACCCATATATAGCTGTTTCTTGTGAGGCTATGCTTGGGCCTAGCAAACACAGAAGTGGATGCTCACAGTCAGCTATTGGATGGATCACAGGGCCCCCAATGGAGGAGCTAGAGAAAGTACCCAAGGAGCTAAAGGGATCTGTAACCCTATAGGTGGAATAAAAATATGAACTAACCAGTACTCCCCCCAGAGCTCATATCTCTAGCTGCATATGTATCAGAAGATGGCCTAGTTGGCCATCAGTGGAAATTGAGGCCCATTGGTCATGCAAACTTTATATGCTTAAGTGCAGGGGAATGCCAGGGCCAAGAGTGGCTGTGGTTTGGTAGGGGAGTGGGGGGGGCACGGTATGGGGGAATTCTGGGATAGCACTGGAAATGTAAATGAAGAAAATAACTAATTAAAATAAGTTTCAGGTGACAAAACCAAACATCCCAGGGCCTAGTAAAAACAGAAGTGGATGCTCACAGTCAGCTATTGGATGGATCACAGGGCCCCCAATGGAGGAGCTAGAGAAAATACCCAAGGAGCTAAAGGGAGCTGCAACCCTATAGGTGGAACAACATTATGAACTAACCAGTACCCCGGAGCTCTTGACTCTAGCTGCATATGTATTAAAAGATGGCCTAGTCAGCCATCACTGGAAAGAGAGGCCCATTGGACTTGCAAACTTTATATGCCCCAGTACAGGGGAATGCCAGGGCCAAAAAGTGGGAGTAGGTGGGTAGGGGAGTGGAGGGGATGATATGGGGGACTTTTGGGATAGCATTGGAAATGTAAATGAGGACAATACCTAATAAAAATATAAAAAAAAATACAAGCATGACTTGGAAAACTGCTAGGAAAAAGTATGATAATGCCAAAATCATTTGTGCAAGAGAGAGGTAATTTTCCCATTCATTTAGACAATGTAATTTGGTTCTTAAGCTTTGTTTTGTGTTAATTTATAAAAAAAGCAGAAAATATTGTTAATAGGATCATACAGTGAAACCTATTTTTATATCCAATATCTACCATCCTAATAAATATGGACTACTGAAATATGCCATGAAGAATATGTGATAACTTTCTAAACCTGAAGACAAATATTCCTCAGTAGATTAGAATTTCCTCACTAGTTACCCTTGGGGAAATTCTCTTTAGTCTCTATTTTCACCTGGAAGCTACCTTAGCAAACATAATTTGTTTTCTTTGTTAAGAGCATGAAGTTTTATTTCTGTATTCAAATATTAAATGATTCAATATAATAATTAAAAGATAAAAGATTTGTTATTTTTGCTTTCTGACAGATATTCAGTTAGATATTTGATTAGAAAGATCTATCATGTAGGTCTCATATAGAAGCAAAGATCAGAAATGTGAAGGAAACAAGACACTCATATTTGTCACAAATATATGGTATTTATAAGCTATCAACTATCATAATGGATTTTCTTAATCTATGTTTTTATATTGTCTTAGTTAGGGTTTTACTACTGTGAACAGATACCATGACCAAGGCAACTCTTTTAAGGACAACGTTTAACTGGGACTGGCTTATATGTTCTGAGGTTCAGTTCATTATCATCAACATGGGAGCATGGCAGCATCTCCAGGCAGGCATGGTACAAGAGTTGCTGAGAGTTCTACATCTTCATCTGAAGGCTACTAGTGGAAGACTGACTCCCAGGCAACTAGAATGAGAGATTCTTAGGCCCATGCCCACAGTGACACACCTACTCCAACAAGGCTACACCTCCAAATAGTGTCATTCCCTGGGTCAAGCAGATACAAACCATCACATATGTTTAGTATTCAGCCTTATTTATAATAGCCAGAAGCTGGAAAGACCCCAGATGCCCCTCAACAGAGGAATGGATACAGAAAATGTGGTACATTTACACAATGGAGTACTACTCAACTATTAAAAAGATTGAATTTATGAAATTCCTAGGCAAATGGATGGACCTGGAGGGCATCATGATGAGTGAGGTAACCCAATCACAAAAGAACTTGCATAATATGTACTCACTGATAAGTGGATATTAGCCCAGAAACTTAGAATACCCAAGATATAAGATACAATTTGTGAAACACATGAAAGTCAAGAAGAACGAAGACCAAAGTGTTAACACTTTACCCTTCTTAGAATTGGGAACAAAACACCCATGGAAGGAGTTACAGAGACACTGTTTGGAGCTAAGATGAAAGGATGGACCATCTAGAGACTGCCATATCCGGGGATCCATCCCATAATCAGCTTCCAAACGCTGACACCATTGCATACACTAGCAAGATTTTGCTGAAAGGACCCAGATATAGCTGTCTCTTGTGAGACTATGCCAGGGCCTAGCAAACACAGCAGTGGATACTCACAGTCAGCTATTGGATGGATCACAGGGCCCCCAATGGAGGAGCTAGAGAAAGTAACCAAGGAGCTAAAGGGACCTGCAACCCTATATGTGGAACAACAATATGAACTAACCAGTGTCCCCCGGAGCTTGTGTCTCTAGCTGCATATGTATCAGAAGATGGCCTAGTTGGCCATCAGTGGAAAGAGAGGCCCATTGGTCGTGCAAACTTTATCTGCCTCAGTACAGGGGAATGCCAGGGCCAAGAAGTGGGAGTGGGTGGGGAACTTTTGGGATAGCATTGGAAATGTAAATGAAATAAATACCTAATAAAAAATAAAATAAAATAAATTGAACATTTTGAACTTCTAACTCCACTGTTTACAAAATTAATATATTTCATTTATCTTGAATGTGTGTGTGTGTGTGTAACCTTTTGTTGTTAGAATTTAAAAGAAGGTAAATGACACGAATATTCTAAAGCAGGCAAATGAGGTTCAGCTATCAGATTAGGGGGGTGGCATTCCATTAGGGTTGAAAGGACAACTCCCTTGGCCAACTATGTTTGTAGGATTATCTCAGACTCAGATCCTGAACACTAAGCCTAAAATTTTTATTCCACATTCCATTAGTTTTCCATGTCCATTATATGGCCCTTAAATCAGTTCTAAGTAGTAAAATATTTAGCTTTTTTCTAATTAAACTTCTGTAGGTAGATTTTTATCATGGCAAGAGAAAAATATATATGCTCTGGTAACTAGAAAAGAACTGGAAAACATATATGTAGTCTTAATGAGTAAAATATACTGGCATACACCAATGTTTAAAATACATAGTTTGTTTTAAATGCTGCAGTCATTTAAGGTATGCCAGATCAAATTTTTTTTTCAAAAATGAATTTACAAAATTTTAATATTACATTAATTCACTGAAGTATTTTGTTTTTCTCTCCAGTTTTACTGACCTTTCCAAAAAACACAAGTGCTTGCTAGCATTTAATGTAGGACTCTGTTCTTTTTAATTAAATATACATTCATTATAATCCCTGAAGTATTAGCATAATTTTCTTATATAAGAGAAATAGTATAGATCCAGGATGCTGTCTGAATTACTTTCCATTTTCAGCTACTCCTACAGCTTATTGCAAACTTGTCACAGACATAATAAGACATATTATTCATATTTATTAGTATATTATAATGAGTTATTGAAAAGAAATGACTTTTGACCAAAATAGAGACATCCGGCCAAATGAAGTCCAGGCCTTCTGGGACTAGCAATTCAATAATTGTTGGCAAAGTGTTCTCTGACAGCACATCCCTTTATCAATTGAAGAATTATTAATGATCAGCCCAGCAGTTCTGTGACTGATGAAGAGGCTATGACATTGCAAAAACAGTGCTTCCAGCTAGATAAGGACAATACACAGCACTCCTGCTCTTTGAGTTGACACATGCATATAATTTTCTTGCCATGTATGTAATTATCTATACAAGAGGGTTGGAATGAGGAAAGGTGTTGGGGCTGAGAGGACAAAAAGGATTAACCTGCATGGCATCAAGTACAGAGCAAGACTGTGTTCTCTCATAAACACTAAATTCAAAACCATGTCCAGAGAAGGTCATTCGCTTTACTTTGAGTAAATCCCAATAGAAATGCAATTTTCTTAATATCCCATATGATTTTCTTCCATGAATTATATTACTGTCTCTCACTTCTTTTGTCTCATTTCATGACTTCTATAATAGTGGCTTTAATATGCTTGCTCCTCCCCAATCTAGTATTGGCTCTGCTTCAAATCACTTATTGTAGGTAATTAGCTTTAGTGTCTCTGAGTCTGCATTGTCTCAGTTGACTCCATTCATGGCAGAGGATTTTTTTTATGAGTTTCTGTCTTTGTTCAGAATATAAAAGAGTCAGGACAGAATCAATGTCTGGTGAGGAGTCTATGTGTTAGTTTGCTCATAATTTCAAGGTACTAATTGCTCCGCTTCATTTTCTTGATTAAAAAACACAAATCCAACAGCACATACTCTGTTTAATTAAAAATAATGAGTGAAGACAGACTGAAATTAAAAAAAGGAAAGGGACTTCCCCATCACCTAATTACCAAATACCAAACCAGATGTGAAACAATTGCAAAAAAAAAAAAAAAAGGATCGAGAATAAAATATACTCACATAGAACTTACAGCAAGTGAAACTATATCATCCGCTTTGCCTCCTCTAATACCAAATGAAGTAATTACATATAACATCCCTTTCCCTTCTGCAAATGAATATTTCAGAGGGAGAGAGGAGGAGACATCTGGGCATGAAAATTTAAAATTAGTAAAATCAAATGAAATCACATGCGAATTCTAACATGTTTCTAATTTAATTCAATATATCCTTCCTGGAAAAGTGCAGGGGATTGGAAATGTGTTTGAAAAACCCAGAGGGTTCTCAGTAGCAATGACATAGAGAGCATCCCACATGGTATAGAACCTGATTTACTTTTCAGAAGTCTTATGACAAGAATCATCAATCACAATGTAGTTCTGGTTAAACAGGGAAGAATTAGAGATATCTCAATCTAGTGTAACTATATAGGACAAAATAAAAGTGGGAGAGGAATAGGAAAAATAAAACCAACCATTACACATTTAATAAATTATTCTAGATAATAACTAAGAAGCTTGAAAATCATAAGGCCTTTTAATACAGGAGTGCTGGGGTTTAGGCTGGAGAAGTTCATATTGAATTTAAGGCTAGTCTTCTAACCACTAGTCAAAAAAATCCTCAATAATTTTCCCTCCATAATTTTCCCTTTGCTGAATAGGAAGGTGGTATCAACCCATAAGGACAGACAATCTAATGGAGTAGATGTAAATGTTTAGAGTTTGGAGGCTTGTAAATTGAATTGCAGAATTCCTACCTAACAGGATGATGAGGTCCTTTCAATTTCAGAGAAGACTTTAGTTTAATAGAAGCAAAGGATACATGAAGTTTCTAATCCGATATGCTTGGTCCTCATGAGAGTCATATGAAATAGGAATAGCCAAAACTACAAAAGGTTCTGTGAGGATTCATTGGGAAGACTGTCATGTACAACCAATCTCAGAGATCTACAGAGAATATTGTGGCAATGTTTTGATCCTTGATACCTAGTTCCATGGATCCATAAAATTCTGCTATTATATTCCCTATTTCAACCCAAGTGGACCTTTGCATTCTTATGTAAAAACCTACATATTCTGGACACAATAGTTCTCAGGCCTTTCCTTCACATTGGTTTGACTTCATTATTACTCCTACTATATATTTGAGACTTAGTTGACTGATAGACACATGAATTGATTTACAACTTCTACGTTCAGTTCCATTGTGTGTTTGCTGTTTTTGACAATATTACACTGTTTTTTGGGGTTTTTTTTTTGGTTTTTTGTTTTTGTTTTTTTATAACAAGGTAAATGGTTGGACCTGGAGGGCATTATCCTGAGTGAGGTAACCCAATCACAAAAGAACTCACACAATATGTACTCACTGATAAGTGGATATTAGCCCAGAAACTTAGAATACCCAAGTTATAAGTTACACTTTGCAAAACACATGAAACTCAAGAAGAACGAAGACCAAAGTGTGGACACTTTGCCCCTTCTTAGAATTGGGAACAAAACACCCATGGAAGGAGTTACAGAGACAAAGTTTGGAGCTTAGAAAAAAGGATGGACCATCTAGAGACTGCTATATCCAAGGATCCATCCCATAATCAGCCTCCAAACGCTGACACCATTGCATACACTAGCAAGATTGTGCTGATAGGACCCTGATATAGCTGTCTCTAGTGAGACTATGCCGGGGCCTAGCAAACACATAACTGGATGCTCACAGTCAGCTATTGGATGGATCACAGGGCCCCCAATGGAGGAGCTAGAGAAAATATCCAAGGAGCTAAAGGGATCTGTAACCCTATAGGTGGAACAAAATTATGAACTAACCAGTACCCAGGAGCTATTGACTCTAGCTGCATATGTATCAATAGATGGCCTAGTCGGCCATCACTGGAAAGAGAGGCCCATTGGACTTGCAAACTTTATATGCCCCAGTACAGGGGAATGCCAGGGCCAAAAAGTGGGAGTAGGTGGGTAGGGGAGTGGAGGGGATGATATGGGGGACTTTGGGTTAGCATTAGAAATGTAAATGAGGAAAATACCTAATAAAAAAAAAGAAAAAAATGAAACAAATAAATATTTTTAAATAAGAAAAAAAAAACCAATGGCTCTGTAAAACACTTTGACATAATGTCTCCAGTTGGTTTTATGGTGTTGTTCTTTTTTTGTGGGGGTGGTGGTTGTAGGGGTTTCTGCTGATATGACTATTTGGTATCTGTTGCTCTTCTAATGTATTGTATGCTGACAGATATAAAAGTACCATAAGTACCATTAATTTGTATAATTGACATGTGTTAATAATAGTATTGTCTAAAAAATAATTATTTACAATAGTCAAATATTTTACAATATAACATAGAAATATAATCCAAACTTTATAGTAAACTCAGGAGTCTTGAACTCTTTCAATACATAAAAATGGAGAAGGTACCATCTAATTATTAGACACCAGGTAAAAGGAGTTACTAGTGAAATGATGGCCATGTTAAACTATGTCATATTTCAGACATTTTAGGAATCTATTTGAATTATCTATTTTGGAATTATGACTCATCTCAATGTTTCTCTTCAACATGAAATATTCTTAAATTATACGATACTTTTCTCACTTTCTTCAGAAATATCCAGCACTGGTATTTATGGTTTTTTGTTTTATTTCATATAATACTCAAAATAATGTTAAAAAGGAATTATATGTAATATCTTTGACATCTCAAATATATTTTGAAAAATCAAAATATACTTAGAAAACTTTAATAAATTCTTGAAAAATTAAAGTAGTAATAAAAATTAATATATTTTATATAAAAACCCAGCTTTTATACATAATAGATAACATTTAATTTAGCAGATTGGTGAAAATAAAACCTATCATTTTCTTATGTGACATCTTTTTTAATATTATGTAAAAATATTGGAAAGCAACACTTTTAAAGATAATTAGGGAACCTTCTAGTTTAAATCAACATTTAAATAAAAACTAAAACGAAATACTCTAATGCAATGGATTAAAGCAATATGTCACTATGACAAATTGAACAAACTTTGTAAAACTGACATTCAGATGAATATAGACTTCCCGGCCCATGTTAAAAGCATTCGCTGACACAAATAAACAAAGAGGTAATGGGTACAGTTATGACAAAAGCAAACTCATGTTCACACTAAGAGAACATCTACTGCTTTCTTAGGTATTTAGTTTTTCTATGCAAAAACACATTTGTTATACTTAAAATGCTTGTAGTAGTCATGTTCTAAGAATGCATATTGAGAAGAAAGTGTTGTTTTTAAATGAATCAAGGCAATAGTTTCTACCTATATCAACACAGGTAAAAGCAAAGTTAAGCATGATATGAAAGGTAGCTTGAGTGATTTTTATTATAATTTTTCATTTTTAAATATTTATTTGTACTTTACCTTGTTTGAGTTTTCTATTATAGTATTAATGTAAAACTTTAAATTAACTCTAATTTAAACAATTTAGGATATACCAATTAATTTTTTATTTCTATATGTCTTTTTTATATATCATTCACTTTCTGGCTTCTCCCCAAGCACTGACCCACTTCCTTTCTTAAACCTGTCAATCCCCAGTCTCATTCCTCTCTATTTTCACATTTCCTACCTTCTACTCCCCTCCTTTCTTATGGTTTGCTATTGAAAATTGGCTCATTCTAATTCCCTGGTTTCAACATGTACTCTGAATTAAATGCATTAAATTGGAAATGTGAAGTTAGGATCCATATGTAAAAGAAAATATGTGGAGTTTTGTTACTCTTTTATTAACTTTGGTTTTCTATAGAGCTAGATAAACATATTTTGTAACATGTAGCATATTTTCCTTATATATTTATTGGTTGAAGGATGTATAGGTTGGTTTCATTTGCTAGCTACTGTCATTGCAATGGCAATGAGCATATACAAGCAGGTGTCTCTAGAGAACATGTATAGAGTCATTTTGCTCCATGTCTAGAAATGGTGCAGCTGGATCATATGGTGAAGTTATTTTAAGCTTTTTGAGAAATCATATTCCTCTTTCTGTATCTCCTTACCAATATTTGTTGCTTTTTGTTTTGTGTATGTGTGGGTATGTGTGTTTTGTTTTTTATTTTGAAATGGTTTTTATCCTATAATATATTCTGATTACAGTTTCCCTTCTTCCAAGTAGTGCTATATCATCCTAATTTCCCCATACACTTTCCTTCTCTCTTTCATTAGTAAACAAACAGGTACTAAAGAAACCAGAATAGAGCAAGACAAACAAACAAGGGGTAAAAAGAAGGAAGAGCAAGGTACAAAACAAATAAACATGTACAAATGCAGACATATAAACACCAAAATAGGAAACCATAATATATAAGCAAAAATTCTGTAAGATTAATAATAATAATTAATAATAATAATAAATGCTCAGACAAAGCATTATGACCTCTCCACAAAAAATAAAAGTCTCTCTCTCTCTTTCTCTCTCTCTCTCTCTCTCTCACAAACACACACACACACACACACACTTCAAAAATAACATTGAGTTCATTTTGCATTATTTGTTTATTGATGAACACAGGTTCTGTCCTTAGGTAGGTTTTGTATACCCAGTGAGATTTCATTGAAAAAAATCTAGTATTTGCTGTGTGAGTGACCGTCAGATGCTGATAGATTTTGGGTTAGGGATGGGAGTTTTGTCTATTTCTCAGCTTTTCTGAATGGAATCTCAAAATAAGTTTAATTTGCACTTTTCCCAATTACTAAGGGATTGAAAATTGCAAAAGTCTTTATTAATCATTTTGAATTCTTTTCTGAAGACAGTGTTCATATTTATACCTTATATTTTTGTTGGTGTGTTCATTTATTTAATGCTTTGTTTGTCAAACTCTTTTGCGTGTTTTAGATATTAGTTTTTATGAAATATATAGCTGGTGAAGATTTTCTCCCATTCTGCCATCTAATTATTTATTTAGTTCACTGTTTCTTTATTGTACAAATGTTTGATTCATAAAGTGACAATTACCACTTGTTTTTTGGTACTAATTATTAAGCAAATGGAGTCTTGTTTAGAAAATCCTTATCTATTCCTGTATGTTGTGATGTATGGTGGTTTGAACAATAATGGGCCCTGTAAGCTCATATATTGAAGGCTTGGTCATCTGGGAAGGGCAATACTTGAGAGAAAATGAAAGGTGTGGTCTTTCAGGAGTATATTTGGCCTTGTTGGAGGAAGTGAGTTACTTGCAGGGAGCTTTGGGGTTTAAAAAGCTCAAACCAGGCCCAGTGGCTCTCTCTTTGTATGGCCTGAAAAATGTAGATGAAGAGCTCTCAGCAATTTCTCCTGAAGCATGTCTGCCTGCATGTAGTTCCCCCACAGTGAAGATAATGGACTAAATCTGTGAAACTGTAAGGCAAACCTCAGTTAAATGCTTTCTTGTATAAGTGTTGCATTAGTCATGGTGTTTCTTCACAGCAATAGGAAATCCAAACACAGGCACCCCCCCCCTTGCTCTCTAAAATGTACGACCTAATTTTTGTAATCGTTATTACATGAGTACATGTATATTCACATATACTGCAAAATATCCTGCTCTGTCCACATAATGTTACTCATATGTATGTTTTTAGGGCTCAACATGTGATACTATATAAGCAAACATTACACTCTTCCCTAGAGAAGACTATTTCTTGCACTCTCAGCATTCTTTATTTGCCTGCAGTTCTTTGTGTATTCTTGAAGCATCACAGCCTTTCCCTTTGTTCACTTAGGCATTTTTTTTTGGTGGTGTCCTTGGTCATCTCATGTTTAGGAGACATGTTACTGAGGCTTCTGGGTGTAGCTTCTGACATTATTAGAAGACATTATCTCTCAGGTATAGGGAGGACTATGGCAACCACTTCTACATTGCACAGCTACAAAGGCATATCCTTCAGGAGGACCTAATTGAAGACTGCCTGAGAGATTAAGTATCACTGATGCAGACAGTGCCAGCCTATTGGAAACTGCTGTTGAGAAGATATGCTTTCTTAGAACCAATGGGGCATGGATTGAGTGTATTAAAGGAGCTTGCAGCAGTGTTCAGAGGAGCCTGCAGTGGCCTTTCTCACCTGCTCCCTGAGTAAGTGTCCTTGATTCCATTGATTGTGTGTCAACTCACCTCCAACCCCCAAGGGTAGCTAGGGACAGGAGTGAGTAGTCCAGGCCAGAGGCAGCATTCAGGTAATTCCCTGATCCTCTGGATCTTACAATCTCTGTTCCATAGTGTCACTTGGTGTGAACAAGACTATTTTATATGTGCATCCATTGGGTGATTGCTAAGAGAGTATTTCCTAATGAAGAATGGGGACTATGCTAATCTGTGGGTATAAGGACAAATGTTTAGATTATTGTTTGTAATTATGCTGGTTCAGTAGCATGTATACCTTGGAAGTAACCAACATAATTTATTTGGACTTAAGAACTACTCAACTGGAAAGAAACTATGTTTTTTACTGAAAAACTACTCAACTACCCAGTCCTTGTGAAGCCATGGATCTTGAAGAAGAACATACAACTAGGAATTTTTTTAGAGGGAAGTCTTTTTGTTAATAAAATTGGAGATGTACAGAGAAATCATAACAGAGAGTGAAAAAAATGTAGATAATCAAAAGGAAATGCTTTAAAACTTATATTGTATTAGGTTGAAAAAACTAACAGAAATGATTTAAAGTCTAGACATTCTGAAACACAAATGTTAATGCAAAATGAGGTTAAAGTTTCAACATACCGATAACTAGCAAGGAGAATTTTTCTGGCAAATGCTTTGACAATGTTACATTTCCTTTAACTTACAACCTGTCAAATAAAGGCAATTTTGGTATTATTCTCCTAAATGTATGTCATTCATTATGCACTCATCTAGCCCATACCCACAAAGAAATGAAAGATTCAACTAAGTATAAACATAACTTTATGTACAATAACTAAGGGTAATTGACTTTTGTTCAGTAGTTACTGATATCATGAACTCAGTTCATATTTAATTAGATAAGGAATATATCAATGGTAAGTGCCTCTATAAAAATGTGTATAGGACTCTTGGTTGAATGAAAGATGCAATAGAAACTACATAGTTTGGCATTCACGTTGAAAAATGGTGTAGTGTTCTATATACTCATGTGTCTACACATATATATGTTCTCCTGCCACATAAGTAGGGAAAAATCAACATCACAGAAACTCAAGCTCTTTCAGAGTCATTGTCTCACACAACCCAGAAAAACTTTACAACAGCTATATAGCTATGTAGCTATTTCTGGTCATACTGCCACTCCTGACTTGAGTGCTCAGAATATACATGTACGCTATCCCACCCATTTTATGCAATGATGAGTGTTTATCCAAAAGAATTGTGAATGCAAGGCAAGTTGTATACACATTAAACTATATCTCCCATCTTTATCCTTCTCCAGTTGAAGTTCATCATGAGTATTTATGAAGCAAATTTTCATGTATCACTTGCCGACCATAAAATAAAGGTTTCCATTCATTTTTTGAGAGAACTTTTTTTTTATTCACCTATGGATGAGATCAAATTGAAATTATATTTTGTGCCTCATTTATCTTTTTTTTTGAAAGTTTCATATTTTTAATTATTTTTATTAGGTATTTTCCTCATTTACATTTCCAATGCTATCCCAAAAGTCCCCCATAGACTCCTCCCCCACTCCCCAACCCACCCACTCCCACTTTTTGACCCTGGCATTCCCCTATATTAGGGCATATAAAGTTTGCAAGTCCAATGGGCCTCTCTTTCCAGTGATGGCCGACTAGGCCATCTATTGATACATATGCAGCTAGAGTCAAGAGCTCCGGGGTACTAGTTAGTTCATAATGTTGTTCCGCCTATAGGGTTACAGATCCCTTTAGCTTCTTAGGTACTTTCTCTAGCTCCTCCATTGGGGGCCCTGTGATCCACCTATTGGGTGACTGTGAGCATCCACTTCTTGTTTGTTAGGCCCCGGCATTTTCTTACAAGAGACAGCTATATCTGGGTCTTTTCAGCAAAATCTTGCTACTGTATACGATGGTGTCAGCGTTTGGAAGCTGATAATGGGATGGATCCCTGGATATGGCAGTCTTTAGATGGTCCATCCTTTCGTCACAGCTCCAAACTTTGTCTCTGTAACTCCTTCCATGGGTGTTTTGTTCCCAGTTCTAAGAAGGGGCTCAGTGTCCACACTTTGGTCTTCGTTCTTCTTGAGTTTCATGCGTTTAGCAAATTGTATATCTTGGGTATCCTAAGTTTTTGGGCTAATATCCACTTATCAGTGAGTACATATTGTGTGAGTTCCTTTGTGATTGTATTACCTCGCTCAGGATGATGCCCTCCAGGTCCATCCATTTGCCTAGGAGTTTCATAAATTCATTCCTTTTAATAGCTGAGTAGTACTACATTGTGTAAATGTAACACATTTTCTGTATCCATTCCTCTGTTGAGGGGCATCTGGGTTCTTTCCAGCTTCTTGCTATTATAAATAAGGCTGTTATGAACATAGTGGAGCATGTGTCCTTCTTACCAGTTGGGAAATCTTCTGGATATATGCTCAGGAGAGGTATTGCTGGATCCTCTGGTAGTATTATGTTAAATTTTCTGAGGAACTGACAAACTGATTTCCAGAGTGGTTGTACAAGCTTGCAATCCCACCAACAATGGAGGAGTGTTTCTCTTTCTTCACATCCTCACCAGCCTCTGCTGTCACCTGAATTTTTGATCTTAGCGATTCTGATTGGTGTGAGGTGGAATCTCAGGGTTGTTTTGAGTTGCATTTCCCTGATGATTGAGGATTTTGAACATTTTTTCAGGTGCTTCTCTGCCATTCAGTATTCCTCAGGTGAGAATTCTTTGTTCAGCTCTGAGCCCCATTTTTTAATGGGGTTATTTGATTATCTGGAGTCTACCTTCTTGAGTTATTTATATATATTGGATATTAGTCGCCTATCTGATTTAGGATAGGTAAAGATCCTTTCCCAATCTGTTGGTGGTCTTTTTGTCTTATTGATGGTGTCTTTTGCCTTGGAGAAGCTTTGCAACTTTATGACGTCCCATTTATCGATTCTCGATCTTACAGCACAAGCCATTCCTGTTCTATTCAGGAATTTTTTCCCCTGTACCCATATCTTCGAGGCTCTTCCCTACTTTTTCCTCTATAAGTTTCACTGTCTCTGGTTTTATGTGGAGTTCCTTAATCCACTTAGATTTGACCTTAGTACAAGGAGATAGGAATGGATCAATTTGCATTCTTCTACATGATAACCGCCAGTTGTGCCAGCACCATTTGTTAAAAATGCTGTCTTTTTTCCACTGGGTGATTTTTGCTCCATTGTCAAGTGACCATAGGTATGTGGGTTTATCTCAGGGTCTTCAATTCTATTCCATTGGTCTACTTGTCTATTGTTATACCAGTACCATGCAGTTTTTATCACAATTGCTCTGTAGTACAGCTTTAGGTCAGGCATGGTGATTCCACCAGAGTTTCTTTTATCCTTGAGAAGAGCTTTTGCTCTCCTAGGTTTTTTTTGTTGTTCCAGATGAATTTGCAGATTGCCCTTTCTAATTCCTTGAAGAATTGAGTTGGAATTTTGATGGGGATTGCATTGACTCTGTAGATTGCTTTTGGCATCATAGCCATTTTTACAATGTTGATCCTGGCAATCCATGAGCATGGGAGTTCTTTCCATCTTCTGAGATCTTCTTAAATTTCTTTCTTCAGAAACTTGAACTTCTTGTCATACAGATCTTTCACTTCTTTAGTTAGAGTCACACCAAGGTATTTTTTGTTGTTTGTGACTATTGAAAAGGGTGTTGTTTCCCTAATTTCTTTCTCATCCTGTTTATCATTTGTGTAGAGAAAGGCTATTGACTTGCTTGAGTTAATTTCATATCCAGTTACTCCATTGAAGCTGTTAATCAGGTTTAGGTGTTCTCTGGTGGAATTTTTAGGGTCACTTATATATACTATCATATCATGTGCAAAAAGTGATATTTTGACTTCTTCTTTTCCAATTTGTATCCCCTTGATCTCTTTTTGTTGTCGAATTGCTCTGGCTAGGACGTCAAGTACAATGTTGAATAGGTAGGGAGAGAGTGGACAGCCTTGTCTAGTCCCTGATTTTAGTGGGATTTCTTCTAGCTTCTCCCCATTTACTTTGATGTTGGCTACTGGTTTGGTGTAGATTGCTTTTATCATGGTTAGGTATGGGCCTTGAATTCCTGATCTTTCCAAGACTTTTATCATGAATGGGTGTTGGATTTTGTCAAATGCTTTCTCTGCATCTAAGGAGATGATCATGTGGTTTTTGTCTTTGAGTTTTTTTATATACTGGAATACGTTGAAGGATTTCCGTATATTGAACCATCCTTGCATCCCTGGGATGAAACCTACTTGGTCAGGATGGATGATTGTTTTGATGTGTTCTTGGATTTGGTTAGCAAGAACTTTATTGAGGATTTTTGCATTGATATTCATAAGGGAAATTGGTCTGAAGTTCTCTGTCTTTGTTGGGTCTTTTTGTGGTTTAGATATCAGAGTAATTGTGGCTTTATAGAATGAGTTGGGTAGAGTACCTTCTGTTTCTATTTTGTGGAATAGTTTGTATAGAACTGGGATTAGATCTTCTTTGAAGGTCTGATAGAACTCTGCACTAAACCCATCTGGTCCTGGGCTTTTTTTGGTTGGGAGACTATTAATGACTGCTTCTATTTCTTTAGGGGATATGGGACTGTTCAGATCATTAACCTGATCTTGATTTAACTTTGGTACCTGGTATCTGTCTAGAAACTTGTCCATTTCATCCAGGTTCTCCATTTTTGTTGAGTATAGCCTTTTGTAGAAGTCTCTGAAAGTGTTTTGGATTTCTTCAGGATCTGCTGTTACTTCTCCCTTTTCATTTCTGATTTTGTTAATTAGAATAATTTCCCTGTGCCCTCTAGAGAGTCTGGCTAAGGGTTTATCTATCTTGTTGATTTTCAAAGAACCAGCTCCTCTATTGGTTGATTCTTTGAATAGTTCTTCTTGTTTCCACTTGGTTGATTTCACCCCTAAGTTTGATTATTTCCTGCCATCTACTCCTCTTGTGTGAATTTGCTTCATTATGTTCTAGAGTTTTAGGTTTGTTGTCAAGCTGCTAATGTGTGCTATCTCTAGTTTCTTTTTGGAGGCACTCAGAGCTATGAGTTTTCCTCTTAGAAATGCTTTCATTGTGTCCCATAAGTTTTGGTATGTTGTGGCTTCATTTTCATTAAACTCCAAAAAGTCCTTAATTTCTTTCTTTATTCCTTCCTTGACCAAGGTATCATTGAGAAGAGTGTTGTTTAGTTTCCATGTGAGTGTTGGCTTTCTATTATTTATTTTGTTATTGAAGATCAGCCTTAGTCCATGGTGATCTGATAGGATGCATGGGACAATTTCAATACCTTTGTATATGTTGAGGCTTGTTTTGTGACCAATTATGTGGTCAATTTTGGAGAAGGTACCATGAGGTGCTGAGAAGAAGGTATATTCTTTTGTTTTAGGATAAAATGTTCTGTAGATATCTGTCAGATCCATTTGTTTCATAACTTCTGTTAGTTTCACTGTGTCCCAGTTTAGTTTCTGTTTCCATGATCTGTCCATTGGTAAAAGTGGTGTGTTGAAGTCTCCCACTATTATTGTGTGAGGTGCAATGTGTGCTTTGAGCTTTACTAAAGTATCTTTAATGAATGTGGCTGTCCTTGTATTTAGAGCATAGATATTTAGAATTGATAGTTCCTCTTGGATTATTTTACCTTTGATGAGTATGAAGTGCCCTTCCTTGTCTTTTTTGAAGACTTTGGGTTGGAAGTTGATTTTATTAGATATTAGAGTGGCTACTCCAGCTTGTTTCTTCCTACCAATTGCTTGGAAAATTATTTTCCAGCCTTTCATTCTGAGGTAGTGTCTATCTTTTTCTCTGAGATGAGTTTCCTGTTAGCAGCAAAATGTTGGGTCCTGTCTGTGTAGCCAGTCTTTTAGTCTATGTCTTTTTATTGGGGAGTTGAGTCCATTGATATTAAGAGATATTAAGGAAAAGTAATTGTTGCTTCCTATTATTTTTGTTGTTAAAGTTGGCATTGTGTTCTTGTGGCTGTCTTCTTGTAGGTTTGTTGAGGGATTACCTTCTTGCTTTTTCTAGGAAGAGGTATCCAACCTTGTATTGGTTTTTTTCTGTTATTATCCTATGAAGGGCTGGATTCATGGAAAGACAATGTGTGAATTTGCTTTTGTCATGGAATACTTTGGTTTCTCCATCTAAGGTAATTGAGACTTTGTCTGGGTATAGTAGCCAAAAATATGGAATGCTTCACGAATTTGTGTGTCATCCTTGCGCAGGGGCAATGCTAATCTTCTCTGTATCATTCCAATTTTAGTATATGTGCTGCCGAAGTGAGCACTCATTTATCTTATTTAACAAAGACATCTTCACATTCATCCACGTTGCTGCAACTGACAGGTTGCAGTCTTCTATTTAGCAGATCTGTATCCAAGTCTGTGTAGGTACCATATTATCTCTCTCTCTCTCTCTTTTTTTTTTTTGTCCTGAATTTTCTTTTTTTTTCTTTTAATTTTTTATTACGTATTTATTTCATTTACATTTCCAATGCTATCACAAAAGTCCCCCACCCACTCCCCCACCCACCCACTCCCACTTCTTGGCCCTTGCATTCCCCTGTATTGAGGCAGATAAAGTTTGTATGACCAATGGGCCTCTCTTTCCAGTGATGGCCGACTAGGACATATTCTGATTCATATGCAGCTAGAAAAACAAGCTCCTGGGAGTACTGGGTAGTTCATATTGTTGTTCCACCTATAGTGTTGCCGATCTCTTTAACTCCTTGGTTACGTTCTCTAGCTCCTCCATTGGTGGCTCTATGATCCATCTAATACCTGACTGTGGACATCCACTTCTGTTTTTGCTAGGCCCCGGCATAGTCTCACAAGGGACAGCTATATCTGGGTCCTTTGAGCAAAATCTTGCTAATGTATGCAATGGTATCAGCATTTGGAGGCTGATTATGGGATAGATCCCTGGATATGGCAGTCTCTAGATGGTCCATCCTTTCATCTCAGCTACAAAATGTGTCTCTGTAACGCATTCCATGGGTGTTTTGTTCCCATTCTAAGAAGGGGCAAAGTGTACACACTTTGGTCTTCTTTCTTCTTGAGTTTCATGTGTTTAGCAATTATATCTTATATCTTGGGTATTCTAAGTTTCTGGGCTAATATCCACTTATCAGTGAGTACATATTGTGTGAGTCCTTTTGCGATTGTGTTACCCCACTCAGGACGATGCCCTCCAGGTCAAACCATTAGCCTAGGAATTTCATAAATTTATTCTTTTTAATAGCTGAGTAGTACTCTATTATGTAAATGTACCACGTTTTCTGTATCCATTCCTCTGTTGAGGGGCACCTGGGTGCTTTCCAGCTTCTGGCTATTATAAATAAGACTGCTATGAACATAGTGGAGCATGTGCCCTTCTTACTGGTTGGAACATCTTCTGGATATATTCCCAGGAGAGGTATTGTGGGATCCTCCGGTAGTACTATGTCCAATTTTCTGAGGAATAACCAGACTAATTTAGAGAGTGGTTGTACAATTTTGCTATCCCACCAACAATGGAAGTGTGTTCCTCTTTATCCAGATCCTTGCCAGCATCTGCTGTCACCTGAATTTTTGATCTTAGCCATTCTAACTGGTGTGAGGTGGAATCTCAGGGTTGTTTTGATTTGCATTTCCCTGATGATTAAGGATGTTGAACATTTTTAATGGTGCTTCTTAGCCATTTGATATTCCACAGGTGAGAATTCTTTGTTTAGCTCTGAGCCCCATTTTTTAATGGGGTTATTTGTTTTCTGGAGTCCACCTTCTTGAGTTCTTTATAAATATTGGATATTAGTCCCGTATCTGATTTAGTTTTGATAAAGATTATTTCCCAATATGTTGGTGGTCTTTAATCTTATTGAAGCTGTCTTTTGCCTTGCAGAAGCTTAGCAATTTTATGAGGTCCCATTTGTCAATTCTCAATCTTATAGCATAAGCCATTGCTGTTCTATTCAGGAATTTTTCCCCTGTACACATATCTTCGTGGCTTTTCACTACTTTCTCCTCTATAAGTTTCAGTGTCTCTGGCTTTATGTGGAGTTCCTTAATCCACTTAGATTTAACCTTAGTACAAGGAGATAGGAATGGATCAATTCACATTTTTCTACATGATAACTGCCAGTTGTCCAAGAACCATTTGTTTCAAATGCTGTCCTTTTATCACTGAATGATTTTTGTACCCTTTTCAAAGATCAAGTGACAATAGGTGTGCCGGTTCATTTCTAGGTCTTCAATTCTATTCCATTGGTCTACTTCTCTGTCTCTGTACCAGTACCATGCAGTTTTTATCACAATTGCTCTGTAGTAAAGCTTTAGGTCAGGCATGTTGATTACACCAGAGGTTCTTTTATCCTTGAGAAGAGTTTTTGCTCTCCTAGGTTTTTTGTTATTCTAGATGAATTTGCAGATTGCTCTTTCTAATTCATTGAAGTATTGAGTTGGAATTTTGATGGGGATTGCATTGACTCCATAGATTGCTTTTGGCAACATAGCCATTTTTTTTTTTTTTTTGGTTTTTCGAGACAGGGTTTCTCTGTATAGCCCTGGCTGTCCTGGAACTCACTTTGTAGACCAGGCTGGCCTCGAACTCAGAAATCCGCCTGCCTCTGCCTCCCGAGTGCTGGGATTAAAGGCGTGCGCCACCACGCCCGGCTAACATAGCCATTTTTACAATGTTGATCCTGGTAATCCATGAGCATGGGAGATCTTTCCATCTTCTGAGATCTTCTTTAATTCCTTTTTTCAGAGACTTGAAGTTCTTATCATAAAGATCTTTGACTTCCATAGTTAGAGTCACTCAAAAGGTATTTTGTATTATTTTTGACTATTGAGAAGGGTGTTGTTTCCCTAATTTCTTTCTCAGCCTCTTTGTTCTTTATGTAGAGAAAGGCCATTGACTTGCGTTAATTTTATATACAGCAACTTCACCGAAGCTGTTTATCAGGTTTAGGAGTTCTCTGGTAGAATTTTTAGGGTCATTTATATATACTATCATATCATCTGCAAAAGGTGATATTTTGACTTCTTCTTTTCCAATTTGTATCCCCTTGATCTCCTTTTGTTGTCGAATTGCTCTGGCTAGGACTTCAAATAAAATGTTGAATAGGTAGGGAGAAAGTGGACAGCATTGTGTAATCCCTGATTTTAGTAGGAATGCTTCAAGCTTCTCACCATTTATTTTGATGTTGGCTACTGGTTTGCTGTAGATTCCTTTTATCATGTTTAGGTATGGGCCTTGAATTCCTGATCTTTCCAAGACTTTTATCATGAATGGGTGTTGGATCTTGTCAAATGCTTTTTCCGCATCTAACGAGATGATCATGTGGTTTTTGTCTTTGAGTTTGTTTATGTACTAGATTACATTGATGAATTTCCGTATATTCAACCATCCCTGCATCCCTGGGATGAAACCTACTTGGTCAGGATGGATGATTGTTTTGATGTGTTCTTGGATTTGGTTAGCAAGAACTTTATTGAGGATTTTTGCATCGATATTCATAAGGGAAATTGGTCTGAAGTTCTCTATCTTTGTTGGGTCATTTTGTGGTTTAGGTATCAGAGTAATTGTGGCTTCATAGAATGAGTTGGGTAAAGTACCTTCTGTTTCTATTTTGTGGAATAGTTTGTGAAGAACTGGGATTAGATCATCTTTGAAGGTTTGAGAGAACTCTGCAATAAACACATCTGGTCCTTTTCTTTTTTTGGTTGGGAGACTATTAATGACTGCTTCTATTTCTTTAGGGGATATAGGACTGTTTAGATCATTAACTTGATCTTGATTTAACTTTGGTACCTGGTATCTGTCTAGAAACTTGTCCATTTCATCCAGGTTCTCCAGTTTTGTTGAGTACCGCCTTTTGTAGAAGTCTCTGATGGTGTTTTGGATTTCTTCAGGATCTGTTGTTATGTCTCCCCTTTTAATTTTGATTTTTGTCAATTAGGATGTTTTCCCTGTGCCCTCTAGTAAGTCTGGCTAAGGTTTTATATATCTTGTTGATTTTCTCAAAGAACCAGCTCCTCGATAGGTTGATTCTGTGAATAATTCTTGTTTCCACTTGTTTTTTTTTCACCCCTAAGTTTGATTATTTCCTGCCATCTACTCCTCTTGGGTGAATTTGCTTCCTTTTTTTCTAGAGCTTTAAGTGTGTTGTCAAGTTGCTAATGTGTGCTCTCTCTAGTTTCTTTTGGATGCACTCAGAGCTATGAGTTTTTCTCTTAGAAATGCTTTCATTGTGTCCCATAAGTTTGGGTTTGTTGTGGCTTCATTTTCATTAAACTCCAAAACCTCCTTAATTTCTTTCTTTATTGTTCCTTGATCAAGGTATCATTGAGAAGAGTATTGTTCTGTTTCCATGGGAATGTTAGCTTTCTATTATTTATTTTGTTATTGAAGATCACCCTTAGTCCATGGTGATCTGATAGATGCATGGGACAATTTCAATATTTTTTTTCATATGTTGAGTCTTGTTTTGTGACCAATTATGTGGACAAATTTGGAGAAGGTACCATGAGGTGCTGAGAAGACTGTATATCCTTTTGTTTTAGGATAAAATGTTCTGTAGATATCTGTTAGATCCATTTGTTTCATAACTTCTGTTAGTTTCACTGTGTTCCTGATTAGTTTCTGTTTCCATGGTCTGTCCATTGGTGAAAGTGGTGTGTTGAAGTCTCCCACTATTATTGTGTGAGGTGCAATGTATGCTTTGAGCTTTACTAAAGTTTCTTTAATGAATGTATCTGCCCTTGTATTGGAGCGTAGATATTCAGAATTTATAGTTCCTCTTGGAGGATTTTAACTTTGATGAGTATGAAGTGCCCCTCCTTGTCTTTTTTGATGACTTTGAGTTGGAAGTTGATTTTATTAGATATTAGAATATTAGAAACAAGTTTCTCCAGCTTGTTTCTTCAGACCATTTGCTTGGAAAATTGTTTTCCAACCATTCATTCTGAGGTACTGTCTATATTTTTCTCTGAGATGACTTTCCTGTAAGCAGCAAAATTTGGGTCCTGTCTGTGTAGCCAGTCTGTTAGTCTATGTCTTTGTATTGGGGAGTTGAGTCCGTTGATATTAAGAGATATTAAGGAAAAGTAATTGTTGCTTCCTACTATTTTTGTTGCTAAAGTTGGCATTCTGTTCTTGTGGCTGTCTTCTTGTAGGTTTGTTGAGGGATTACCTTCTTGCTTTTTCTAGGACGTGGTTTCTGTCCTTGTATTGGTTGTTTTTCTGTTATGTTCCCTTGAAGGGCTGGATGCATGGAAAGATAATGTGTGAATTTGGATTTGTTGTGGAATACCTTGGTTTCTCCATCTAAGGTAATTGAGAGTTTGGCGTTGTGTAGTAGCCTGGGCTGGCATTTGTGTCTCTTAAGGTCTGTATAACATCTATCCAGGATCTTCTGGCTTTCATAGTCTCTGGTGAAAAGTCTGGTATAATTCTGATAGGCCTGCCTTTATATGTTACTTGACCTTTTTCCCTTATTGATTTTAATATTCTATTTTTATTTAGTGCATTTGTTGTTCTGATTATTATGTGTCAGGAGGAATGTCTTTTCTGGTCCAGTCTATTTGGAGTTCTGTACGTTTCTTGTATGTTCATGGGCATCACTTTCTTTAGGTTTGGGAAGTTTTCTTCTATAATTTTGTTGAAGATATTTGCTGGTCCTTTGAGTAGAAAATCTTCATTCTCATCTACTCTTATTATTCGTAGGTTTGGTCTTCTCATTGTGTCCTGGATTTCCTAGATGTTTTGAGTTAGGATCTTTTTGTATTTTCAATTTCTTTGATTGTTGTGCTGATGTTCTCTATGGAATCTTCTGCATCTGAGATTCTCTCTTCCATCTCTTGTATTCTGTTGCTGATGCTCCCATCTATGTTCCCAGATTTCTTTCCTAGGGTTTCTAACTTCTGTGTTGCCTCACTTTGTGTTTCCTTTATTGTGTCTACTTCCCTTTTGAGGTCTTAGATGGTTTTATTCAATTCCATTACCTGTTTGGTTGTGTTTTCCTGCAATTCTTTAAGGGATTTTTGTGCTTCCTCTTTAATGTCTTCTACCTGTTTAGCAGAGTTCTCCTGTATTTCTTTAAGTGAGTTATTAATGTCCTTCTTGATGTCCTGTACCATCATCATGAGATATGCTTTTAGATCCGGGTCTAGCTTCTCGGGTGTGTTGGGGTGCCCTGGACTGGGCGAAGTGGGAGTGCTGGGTTCTGATGATGGTGAGCGGTCTTGGTTTCGGTTAGTAAGATTCTTACCTTTACCTTTTGCCAACTGGTAATCTCTGGAGTTAGTTGTTATAGTTGTCTCTAGAGATTGCTCCTCTGGTGATTCTGTTACCCTCAATCAGCAGACCTTTGAGAATAGTTCTCTCCTCTGAGTTTCAGTGGTCAGAGCACTCTCTGCAAGCAAGCTCTCCTCTTACAGGGAAGGTGCACAGATATCTGGCGTTCGGACCTCCCTCCTGGCGGAAAATGAAGGTCCAAAACAGGACCTTTCCCAGAAGCTGTGTTGCTTTGGCCTGTCCCAGAAGCTGTTAGCTTCTGTAGTGTACACTCTACCCTGTGCAGACTACTTTCAGTGGAGTCCCGGAACCAAGATTGCTTTCGCTGATGCTGAGGGAAAGCCCTCCCTGGCCGGGCAGACACCTTTCCTCTGGCCAGGCAAGGTGGCCGGATGTCTCTTCCTGCAATTCTCTAAGGGATTTTTGTGCTTCAGCAGTATTCTCCTGTATTTCTTTAAGTGAGTTATTAAAGTACTCCTTGAAGTCCTCTACTATCATCATGAAATATGATTTTTAAATCTGGGACTATCTTTTCGAGTGTTTTGGGGTGCCCAGGACTCGGTGGGGTGGGAGTGCTGCATTCTGATGATGGTGAGTGGTCTTGGTTTCTGTTAGTAAGATTCTTACGTTTGACTTTTGCCATCTTGTAACCTCTGGAGTTAGTTGTTATAGTTGTCTCTGGTTAGAGCTTATTCCTCAGGATATTAGGTTAGCCCCTATCAGCAGACCTGGGATACTAGGTCTCTCCTGAGTTTCACTGTTCAGAGTACTCTTTACAGGCAAGTTCTACTCTTGCAGGGTAGGTGCCCAGATATCTGGTGTTCGAACCTGCCTCCTGGTAGAAGTTGTGATCCACAAACCAGAGGTCCTAAGATCCCATGGAGAGTACTGTGGGGATCTTGGGGGTGTCTGCAGACTCCGTGCCCAAGGTGTCCCAGTGCTGGCATGGACTGGAAGGTACTTGTGACCCTGGTCAGGCCAGGTTTTCTGCTTCCCTAATTAATGCAGTCTCGGGTCCCGTGCAATTGGATTGGAGCAGAAGTTGTGTTCCACTTACCAGAAGTCTTAAGATCCTGTGGATGGTCCTGTGGGAACCTTGGGGGTGTCCGCAAACACCTCACCCAAGGTGCCCTGGTGCTGGCGTGGACTGGAAAGGACTTGTGACCCTGGTCAGGCTGGGTTTTCTGCTTCCCTGTACTCCTCAGCTTCTTTCAGTTTTCCCCTAACTGAACCACAGAGGTAGGTGTCAGCAGCTTCTGGCAATTGGTTGGGTGCAAATATCTGCATCTGACAGCTGCTTGTTGGGTCTTTCAGAGATCAGTCATGATAGGTCCCTTTTTGTGAGCACTCCATAGCCTCCAAAATAGTGTCAGGTCTTGGGACCTCTGCTTGAGCTGGATCTCACTTTGGACCTGTCAGTGAACCTTCTTTACCTTGGGCTCCTTTCCATTTCCACCTCGGCAGTTATTTCAGACCGGAACAATTTTGAGTCAGAATTTTGACTGTGGTATGGCAACCCCATCCCTCACTTGATGCCCTGTCTTTCTGCTGGAGGTGCACACTACGAGTTCCCTTTCCCCAGTGTAGGGCATTACAACTAAGGTCTCTCTCCTGAGAGTCTCCCACCTCCCAGGTCTGTGGTACATTCTGGAAGGTTCCTCAAACCTCCTACCTCCTGAAGTTGCATGTTTCCATTTTTTCTGCTGGCTCTCAGGGATTTCCGACCTTTACCCCCCACCCAATATTGAACATATTCCCCTCTCTGCCCCCTCCATCTCCTTTTCATCAAGGTCCCTCCCACACTCCCCACTTGTGATTGCTTTCTTCTGCCTCCCAAGAAGGACTGAGGCATCATCAGTTGGGCCCTTCAGCTTGTTCATCTTTTTGAGTTCTGTGGGTTGTATCTTAGATCTTAGGTATTCTGATTTTTTTTTGGGGGGGGGGCTAATAGCCACTTATTAGTGAGTACATACCATGCATGTCCTTTTGGGTGTGAGTTACCTCACTCAGGATGATATTTTCTAGTTCTGTCCATTTGCCTGCAAAACTCAGGATGTCCTTATTCTTAATATCTGTGTAGTATTCCATTGTGTAAATGAACCACCTTTTCTGTATCCATTCTTCTCTTGTGGGGAACCTGGGTTAATTCCAGGTTCTGTCTATCACAAACAAAGCCTCTATGAACATAGTAGAACATGTGACCCTGTGGCATGGTGAGGCAACGTTTGGGTATATTAACAAGAGTGGTATTGCTATGTCTTCAGGTAGATCTATTTCCAATTTTCTGAGGAACTTACAGATTGATTTCCAGGGTGGTTGTACAAGTTTGCAATCCCACCAGTAATGGAGGAGTGGTTTTCTTTCTTCACATCTTTGCCAACAAGTGCTGGTGACTGAAGTTTTAATTTTAGCCATTCTGATTGGTTTAAGTTAGAATCTCAGGGTTGTTTTGACTTGCATTTCTCTGATCACTAAGGACTTTGAACACTTTTTTGGTGCTTCTCAGCCATTCAAGATTCCTCTGTTGTGAATTCTTGGAGTAGTTCTATACCCCATTTTTCTGATTGGGGTGTTTGTTTGTTTGTTTGTTTGTTTGTTTGTTTTTAACTTCTTGAATTCTTTATATATTTTGGATATTAGCCCTTTATTGGATGTGGGGTTACTGAAGAATTTTTAAGTGTAAGTTGAAAATTTGTCTTTTTGGCTATGTCTTTTGCCTTACAAAAGCTTTCCAGTTTCATCAGGTCCCATTTATTGATTCTTGATCTTAGAGCATGAGCCAATGGAGTTCTGATTAGAAAATATCCCACTGTGCCAATGAGTTCAAGGCTCTTTCTCACTTTCTCTTCTATTAGAGTTATTTTATCAGGTTTTATGTTGAGGTCCTTGATCCACTTGGACTTGAGGTTTGTGCAAAGTGACAAATATGGGTCTATTTTCACCTTTCTACATATTGACAGCTAGCTAAACCAGCACCAGCATTTGTTGAAAGTGCTTTCCTTTTTCCATTGTATATATTTGGCTTCTTTTTCAAAGATCAAGTGTCCATTGGTGTGTGATTTTATTTCTGGGTCTTCAATTCTATTGCATTGATCAACGTATCTTCTCTGTACCAATACCATGGAGTTTTTTTTTTATCACTTAGTAGTAAAGATTGAGGGCAGACATGGTAATTCCTGCCTGCCATTCTTTTATTTTTAAGAAATATTTTTGGTATTCTGGGATTTTTTGCTTTCCAGATGTATTTGAGAATTGCTCTTTCCATGTCTTTGAAGAACTGCATTAGGATTTTGATGGGGATTGCATTAATTATGTAAATTGCCTTTGGTATGATGGCCCTTTTTCCTATGTTAATTTTGCCAATCCATGAGCATGGGAAATCTCTCCATTTTCTGAGATCTTCCATTTCTTTCTTGGCAGACTTGAATTTGTTGTCATATAGATCTCTCACTTGTTTGGTTAGAGTTACCCCACTATATTTTATATTATTTGTGGCCATTGTGAAGGGAGTTGTTTCCCTAATTTCTTTCTCAGCCTGTTTATCATTTGTATAAAGGAAGGCTACTGATTTAGTTGAGTTAATTTTATATCCAGCCACTTTGCTGAAGTTGTTTATCAGCTGGAGAAGTTATCTGTTAGAAGTTTGGGATCACGTATGTATACAATCATATCATCCTCAAATAGTGATACTTTATTTCTTCTTTACCAATTTGTATCCCCTTGATCTCGTTTTGTTGTCTTATTGTTCTAGCTAGCACTTCAAGTACTATATTGAGTAGGTAACTTCTTAAATCTCAGTCTGTTTCAAGTGTACTTCTGTGTCATGTCATTGTTTCAGCACTAGATGGAAACCCAATCCTAAATTTGTCCCAAACATACAAGGTGCTTTATAGCATGCATCACAGAACTACCTGAAGGTAATCATGGTGCAATTGGGCTCTACTTTACTTTGAGGAAAATTAGGTTCCTATGTCCATGGTAATAAACATCATAAGAATGGGACACATGAGCATATAGATCCCCAAATTCACAGAGCACTGGAGTAAGACTGAGGTCCATATTATCACCTTCAGAGGCTTGTATTTTATGTACACATGTGGTTCAATACCATTGTGATGGTTTCAATAAGAATTTCTCCCAATGTCTCATGGATTTGACCCCTTAGGCCCTGTTTGTTGCCTCTGTTTTAGTAAATATAGGGGTTGGAGTTTTGCTAGGGAAATCTTATACTCACTTCCATTTTGCTCTCTCTGCTTTGTGTTTGCAGTTGAAGATTTGATCTTTGAGCATTATGATATGCTCCCACCTACTGTACCTTAATTCCATAATAGATTTTCTGAATGAATATTTCTTTCATAATAGTTGTCTAAGACTGGGTAATATAGATGAAAAGCAGCCCTGTGCATGTGAATGCTGACATTCTTCTGGGTTATAGCCAAGAATCACAGTAACAGAGTCTCCTTTGGTCTTAGGAGTTAGTCAGGAGATAGTGTTGTAGGATGAATCCAGAGACAATTTCACCAGGGCACAGATTGTGTGATTCTTTTCTGTGATAGTATAAAGATATACTTGCTTACCAAGTTGGGAGAAAGATGTTAGAGACAGTCCTCTGCATACTAACACTGTTGTTAAATTGGCTTACAACATCAGCTCACAGAGACAGAGACCTCACAGTCTGTGGTGCTTCGAAGTGCTGCCTTAGGTCCAATCAAAGCTGGTAACAATACAGGTCTTACTCAAGACTGTCCACCTGTATCACACCCAGACTCCTGCTGAATCTCACTGTTAGGCACTCAACACTGAGTTGCAAGTCAATATCCTATGTGAGTTCCAATGTCTTGTTACTAATCAGGTATTATCTAGCCCTTCTCCTTGACTTTGGGGTTGAGGGATACAGGCACTCTTCCCTATGTCCAACGGCTCAAGTAGCTTGGTTCACTGCTCATGCTTTTCTCTCAGTGCTGAAATTGACCACGGGGAGTCTAAGCTCCTCACATAGCTTTTTTTGTTGTTTGATATGTCTCATAACATTTGGTGAATTATGCACTTAACATAAATATGTAGTACAGTATGCCCCAACTTGCTAGAGAATAGTATATCATAACATTGTAATGTAGTATAGTATATAATAATATAGTATACTATGTTATATTTCAGTATATTGTGCCATGGCATAGTATGTGAATTACAGTATGGCTAATATTTTAAAAATAGAAGTTCATTTCCTTAGTCCTAGTCATCTGAGTATGAGAAACAGAAAACCATGAGGTCCAAAACAGACTTCATTAACAAGTCAGTACAAGTATCTATATGTAGTTACATACTAATCTCTTCTTAATATATAAAGTGAGCTAATCTCTGAAAAATTTCCATTGTTTTTCTCTCTTATTACTCTCTTGAAACCACATTGCTTTGTTTTAAATTAGAAGAGGAGAGACTTGGCACAATTGCTCCTCTCCTGAGAAGAATTGATGCTACTTATTACTTAGGTCAAAGTCACATCAGTGACTTTGTTTGAAATTTACTGCATAGAGTGTTTTAAATACTAAGCTTTCATAGGAGGAAGAACACAATGAAAAAACAATTTGACAACATTTAACTTATCAAATTTACTTTGACTTAATTTGTGCAGGTCACTATGTGGTTTTACTGCATAAAAATCTTAATTTGATAGAATAAAAGCAAGGAAGACAGAGAGAGAGACGGAGACAGAGACAGAGACAGAGACAGAGGTGAAGAGTGCTTAAGAATGAAGGGACTTACTGATATCTACATTGTAGAAGGAAAGAGTCAGTATACCTTGACTTGCAGCCCGCCTTGGCCAAGGAATGTGCAAAGTAGCTTCCACACTTGCTAACCCTAAAGCCTGTCTGACACTCAGAGACCAATGATGACAGAGTGTATGACCAGAACAGCCAATCAGATGGTAACAATTATATGGAACTAGCAGTCATGGACTAATGGTGGCTGGGTGGAGGGTATAAAGGCACTCCCTAAATCCACAATAATCATGTCTGCTTCTACCTTTCACCTAACACCCCAAGTCTGTGTCTTTGATTCTACCTTTTTAACTCACTACCTGCAAGGACCCTCATGAGGGGCCAAGGACTAATGCAACACTACATGATTGATGTATTTGATAGAGTTGAAGTGGAAAGGGGAAAATAGAATGACTTAGGAAAATATGCACCTAAATGGGAGTTTTCAGCTTGAAAGGACTGATCCAAAAACCACTTTATTTTTTTAATGAATTCTTCCATTACACATGTATTGTCATAACAAGAAACTCACAAGATAAATTATAAAATTATTACTGTGATGACTTGAAGACTAATTCTTTTATAACTTTTACTTTATTATAAGTGTGAGTAATTACCAGCCTTAAGCAAGCGAGTGGTAGTACTTCTTACATCCCCAAATGTAGTTGTGCACATTCTCAAAGAGAATATACAGCTGTATTTAGCTTGCTATGGGAGGAAAAAAATGATGTTTTTGCATTTTATAAATCTGTCTCTCATTACAATATAAGGTATTTTCTTTCAAATTGTCTGAGCATCTTTATAGGTTTCCCTCACTACTTCTTAATATTTTCAGCTCTGTCTGATATAACAAGCTATCTTGGCCATGGAATACTCTTTTCATTTTGTTCCACTAACAGCTATAACTTTTAGAGGAAAAAAAAATGAGATTGTATTATTTAGTTTTCTGATGTTCTGACAAAACCCCTGACTCAAAGCTAATTCTAGAAGTGTGGTGATTTGAATAGGAATGGATTCCATAGGAAAATATATTTGAATTTTTTTGGTCATTGTGTATTGAAATTATTAGGAATAGTGTCCTTGTTAAAGTAGATGTGGCTGAATCAGTAGAAGTGTATCATTGGGTGTGGGCTTTGAGGTTTCAGATGCTCAAGTCATACCCAGTGTTTCTCTCATTCTTCCTGCTGTCTACTAACCCAGATATAGATCTCTCAGCTCCTTTCACCAGCACCATGTCTCCCTACACAGAGCCATGCTTCCTGCCATGATGATAATGGCCAAAATTTTTGATCCTGTAAACAACTCCAATTAAATGTTTTCCTTTATAAGAGTTGCTGTGGCAATAATGTCTTGCACAAAAAGAGTTTATTTGGACTCATGTTTCAGACAGAAACCAGAATGTCAAAAGGGACATGAAAGCACCTGTTCACACAAGCAAGCTGAAGTATCCATACTTTGGTCTTCCATCTTCTTGAGCTTCATTTGGTCCATGGTGCCACGGACCAGGCCCAGCCACCCCCCCTCAATCTGTGGGAGTCAGGGGTTCAGACAGATGGGCATAGAGTCAGAGGGAATTGACAGACAGACACAGACATGAGAGAGTGTGCTGGATCTGAATGCAATTTGTCAAATTGAGCATCAAACTTTTTATACAGAAAAAAATAGGGAAGTTAGGTGACACATAGGTACAACGAGGTTACTGGATTCTTACATAAAACAGAGGAATGCAAACACGGAAGGACTGGCAGGAACCAGCTGGGATAAAATTCAATGTTAAAAGCTGGGATCAGAAAACAGCTTCACCTAAGTTCAGCCTAAACTTAGAAACCAGGGGCAAGTGCTTCATGCCCTTGCCATAGTTCCTATTCTAGTCTATTGTATAGTCCACCTTCCCCCTCGGCCATTGTAAATACGTGTGTATGGGTGTAACTCAGCTATCTATAGTTCTAAGTATCTATTCTGGTTCCTCCCTAGACCGCAACCTTTCTTCTTCCTAGATAATGGTAAATTCGTGTGTAGGGCAGTGACTTAGCTATCCATGCCCAGGATCTGCTCAAGGACTGACTAGGACTGGTGAAGAATCTAACTTAGCTAAATAGAGGCTATTATAATAAAGCAATATTAAGGGAAATCACACAGATCCGTTTACCAACTAAAGCAAGGACATTGGAGCATTTGTTATACAGGATGCCACAATTCCAGTGAAAGAACCTAGTGGGAAAACCCCTACTCAACTCTCGATTCAGGGTGCACCCAAGAATCACGAACAGAACAGAACTCCTTGATGTAAAACACGAGGTAGTTTAATGGCAGAGCTCTGGGTCGAAATGTATCTCACACAGGAGACAGTGGATTCGACCATGAGGCTTGGAAGCTAGGGTTTTTTATAGAAAAGGGGCTGGGGCTGGGGGAGGAATTGGCACGGTTTCACATAATTGGTCTATTTAAACATTAGCAGCCTGTTAACATTTAACTTAGGTCAGAAGGGCAGGAGATAGGGAGGCGCCTGGCCAGTCTGGCATGTCATTCTCTTTATCTCTCTTTATCTTTATGGCCAAACAGCCTCAGAAATGTCTTAATGACATGCCCGGGCATGTCCTGGCCTGTTCTGCTATGTTCTCATCCCCAGGTTTCAAAGCTTACAAACAACTCTTTGGGCTATTTGACATAAATTACATGAATCACAGGTCTCAAGTTTTATTTTCTTTTATTAGGAGACTAAGTTTCCATGAACTTTCACCTCAGGACAGTGCCCAGGACTTTGGGGCCTATCGCACTTGTCACTACTGGTGTGGATGTATCACATGGGAGGGGATACTAAAGGAAAGGCCATCCAGAGACTCCCCACCTGGGGATTCATCCCATTTACAGTCTCCAATCCCAAACACTATTGGGGATGCCAAGAAATGCTTGACAGGAACCTGATATAGCTGTCTCCTGAGAGGCTCTGCCAGTGCCTGACAAATACAGAGGTGGATGCTCTCAGCCAACTGTTAGACTGAGCACAAGGTCCCCAATGGAGGAGCTAGAGAAAGGACCAAAGGAGCTGAAGGAGCTTGCAGCCTCATAGGAGGAACAACAATATAAACCAACCAGTAACCCCAGATCTCCCAGGGACTAAACAACCAACCAAGGAGAACACATGGAGGGACCCATGGCTCCAGCTGCATATGTAGCAGTGGATAACCTTCTTGGACATTAGTGGGAAGAGAGGTTCTTAGTCCTGAGAAGACTTGATGCCCCAGTGTAGGGGAATGCCAGGACAGGGAAGCGGGAGTGGGTGAGCTGGTAGGAGGAGGGGAGATGGGAGAGGGAGCTTTTGGAAAGTAAACCAGGAAAGGAGATAACATCTGAAGTGTAAATAAAGAAAATATCTGGGCTGGAGAGATGGCTCAGTGGTTAAGAGCACTAATTGCTCTTCCGAAGGTCCTGAGTTCAAATTCCAGCAACCACATAGTGGCTCACAACCCTCGGTAATGAGATCTGATGCCCTCTTCTGGGGTGTCTGAAGACAGCTACAGTGTACTTACATATAATAAATAAATACATCTTTAAAAAATAAAGAAAAGAAAGTATCTAAAAAACAACAAAAAAAGCAAAACAAAACAAAAACAAAGGAATGCTGAAGTGTTACATCTTTAATTGTTAACATGAAGTACAGAGAATGAATTGGGTATGAGGCAAGGTTATGAATTCTTCAAGCACACTCCAGAGTTGTATTCTCTAACAAGGCTGTGAAACCTCTAAGCAGTGTCATTAACTGGGGGAAAGTGTTCAAAATCCTAATCCTCTGGTAGACACTTCTCATTCAAATTATTACACAGTTATATACAATTGAGCAATAAATGTTCTGAGAACCAGATAGCCCAAGAAGCAGAATAAACTAGGTGAATCCAGACTTCCAAATGACTTGGTAACATTTTTAGAAGTGGTATAGTGAAAATGGAATTGATATAGAAAGGCAGATGTACTGGCCACAATTTGGTAATCATCCCATTTAACCAGGTTTAATCAGTCAACTGAGTGAGAACAACACTGTTCACTTTCTGTTTTTAGCTGAGAACTAGGCTACTTACTGTAAGAATGAGTTAGTATTTGCACTGCACATCGAGGAGGATTTTTGTCCAAAATTAGAATATGTAAAGAGACAGCTTTTGGCTATACTCAGTTAAATTTAACAGAGTGTAAAAAGTAGAGCAGACAGATAGTAGAATTTTGTCCTTTTGAATGAAAAACAGCTCATAATTGGAAGACTTCCATATTGTCAAGCAGAAGCCAGGGTATCTTTATTTATAAGAAGCTTCTGAAGATGAATTTTGTAAGTACCTCTATTATGTTCTTTTAATGTGTGAATGATTGAGTATAATGGTATCTGATGCAGTTTCTTTTGTCTATTCTTTTGAATATGCCTGTAATCATTCTCATAAAAACAATTCCATAGTTCTTACATTTGAAAACCATAAAAGGATGCCTCAGTGCATTAAGCACTATAGATAGATAGTACCTAGAATAATACAGAATAGATTTATTTTTATTAACTTGGCATTTAAATACACACTTAGTGCTTTACATATCAATGTAGTTCATAGGATTGCAAAATCATCCAGGTACATATTTCTCCACCTAATGTGCAATTGTGTGATCACTTGTGAACATTTATTTAAATCTTCCATCAGCTTTCCAAGTAAATGTTGCATTGCAAGATGGGTATTTGTGAATGTACAATATACCAGGAATAAGACTTTCCCATTTTATTATAATCTTCAACAACCTACTGTAAAGTTTAAAATATGTTAGCAAAAGTCTGTAGTTATCTTTTTTGTAATACTGCATGACAAAGCATAGAATGTTGTAGTATAATGGTACCTAGCTTTGTGGATATGAGCTTTGATATCTTACTACAAAGAAATAATAGAGTGGAGATGTTTGTCAGGTTATTATTCCAATAAGACTATATATCTTAGTGGCTTTAAATTTAAGATGAAAATTTAAAACTCAAGTAATTATAAATCTCTCTGGTGGTTTGAGTGAAAATGGACTCCACAGGCTCATGGGCGTGACACTATTAGAAAGTCTGGCCTTATTGGAGTTGTTGGGGTTTGGGTGGAGGAATTATGTCACTGGGTGTGAATGTTGAAGTCTGAGATGTTCACTCCCGTTCCAGTGGCTCACTCTCTCTTCCTCTTGCCTGATGATCTGGATATAGAACACTCAGCAACTTCTCTAGAACTATCTTTGCCTGTATGCCATCATCACCATGCTTAACACCAGGAAGATAATGAGCTATACCTCTAAACTTTAAGCCAACCACAACTAAATGTTTTCCTTTAGAAGTGCTGTCATGGTCATGGTATCATCTATACCTTCATAGCGATATAAATCATAAGACAGGAATTGACACCAGGAACTGGAATATTGATGTATAGGTTGAACCATTTTTTTGTTTGGAGAAATGTAGATATTGAGGCTTTGGAAGAGAAAGCCAGCTGAATGCTTTCAGCAGTATTTAATTGGCCATAATAATAGGAGCTCAGGGTAATTTAAGCTCTGGGTGCCTGACTCAAAATGATTCAAAGAAGATTATTAACATGTGACCTAGAGAGTGTTCTTGTGATACTTAGTTAAGAACATGGCTGCTTCCTACCCTTACTCCAAAATTCTATGTGAGGTTAATTTGAAGAATTACAGATTAACAATGTTAGCAGAAGACATTTCCAAATAACCTAGCATTGATTATGTTGTGTGGCTATTAATATCCTGTCTAATGCAGATCTGCAATAAGAAGAGGATCAGGCTAAGCCACGAAAAATATAAAATGTACTGTTGAAGGAGAAAAGGTATACCAGGAAGTGTAAACAGGTTACAGAAAAGCCCGATGCTAAGTGGAATAAAGGGGGAGTGGAGACCTCAGAGAAAGACCAACCCAGCTGCATTTCCAACATGTGAAAAGGGATTAACAAAAAGTAAAGCTGGACTTAAAGAAAAACTAAGGACCAGGCTTGCTCAATTCAAAGCCAGCCTTGTCTACAGAGGGAGTGCCAGGACAGCTAGGTTTAGGTAGTGAGGCAAACCATTGACAACAGAAAGCTAGTGAATAGGTAATCAAACAAGGGGACTGTATTCCAGCACCAGCAAGTAGTAGAAATTGGCAGCTTCTGCCATGTAGTTTTGGTTTTAGAGCAAAAGATACAAGAACTGGGTTATGGAATCTCCCAATATTCCTAAGGAAAGCCATTGAGGCCAAACTTGTATGAGGGGTGTCCCTGCAGGGAGGACTAATGTAGCTGAAAAGCTGAAGACTGGGCTGCCATGGAGACTCCAAAATGTTGGAAATGCCAGACCCATGAGATACCTGCTGAGGAAAGCTGCTAATAGGGAGTAAACTGAGTGCAAGAGAAAGAAGTATGCTGCAGTCAAGATCTCTGAAGGGAGTTGTGTATCTGAAGAGTGCTTTGACATGAGACATGGAGATGTAGAGTTTGGAGCTTATTCAGCTGGGGTTCAGCCTTGCTTTGAACTTGTATTTACTACTTATGGTTCCTTTGCTTCCCCTGTGCTATCCTGCTGCAATATAGACATGTTCTTAGTATACACCTATATACCCTCTGCTTGGAATCCTTTAGTACATGCCTTTAATCCCAAGCATCTAATTGAGGGGCAGACAATGTGACAAAATCATAAAAAGATCTGAGAGGATGAGTCAAAGATAGGATACACCCAACTTTCAGGAGAAAAGCTATTTAAGAGCAGTGCAGGAAGAGAGCATGAGTTAAATCAGTTCAGTTGGGCAATTGGGAGTCAGTGTTGTGAGTGCAGTGTAGTGGAGCTGAGTTCCTTCATGTGTTCATATAGTTCAATGTAGGTCAGCAGAGGCAGCTGAAGCCAGTCAATGAGGACACAGAAGATAAGAAGAAACTGACAGAATTAGTTTGAGACCAAACGGAACAACTTAGAAGCTGAGAGAAGCCATGTTTAAAAAGTCAACTGGAAGAGGAGTTTGAGCCAACACGGCTGAGTTGAACCAGGTGAATAAAAACTACTATTACAATGGAGACTTTTGAAGTTGTTCTAAATGCATTTTCATATTATGATATGGCTACAGGCCTATGGGGACCAGAAAGTGGAATGTGGTGGTTTGAAATAAAATGGTCCCCAGAGGCTCAGAAAGAGAGGCAGTATTAGGAAAGATGGCTTTTTGGAGTAGGTGTGACTTTGTTTTGACACTCAGGGTGGGTTTTGATGAGGAAGATGATCCAGGCAGATTCAGGGTCTCACTCTCTTTCTGCTGCCTGTTGATCTGGATGTAGAACTCTCAGCTACCTCTCTAGCACCATGTCTGCTTGTGTGCCACTATGCTTCCTGCCATGACGATAATGAACAACATATCTAAACTATAACCCTCCTCCCAATTAAATATTTTTCATTATAAGAGTTGATGTGGTCATGGTATCTCTTCATAGCAATAGAAACCCTTATACCATCTCTAAATTTATTCTCAAATAATAATAAGTAAAATATTTTCATGAAACTTGGGTTTGTGATATTTTTTGCAGAGATAAATCTGATTTTTTTAATTAGGTATTTTCTTCATTTACATTTAAAATGCTATTCCAAAAGACCCCCAGACCCTCCTCTCCACTCCCCTACCCTCTCACTCCCACTTCTTGTGTGAGGCTATGCCGGGGCCTGGCAAACACAGAAGTGGATGCTCACAGTCAGCATTGGATGGAACACAGGGCCCCCAGTGGAAGAGCTAGAGAAAGTATCCAAGGAGCTAAAGGGGTCTGCAACACTATAGGTGGAACAACAATATGAACTAACCAGTACCTCCCGAGATCGTGTCTCTAGCTGCATATGTATCAGAAGATGGCCTAGTCAGCCATAATTGGAAACAGAGGCCCCTTGGTATTGCAAACTTTATATGCCCCAGTACAGGGGAACACCAGGGCCAAGAAGTAGGAGTGGGTGGGTAGGGGAACAGGGTGGGAGCGGGTATAGGGGACTTTTGGGATAGCATTTGAAATGTAAATGAAGAAAATACCTAATAAAAATTGGAAAAAGAAAAAAAAAGAAACATTGTACCATTCTTGCAATATAATTACATGAGATTAATTTAAACTAATTAGACCACGAGTCAACATAGTTAAAATAAAGAATATATGGCATCAAACCCTTGAGTTAGCTCTTTAATTTTATCAATAAATATAAGGCACACTTTAAAGTAAAATTATGGAGCCTTAAATGTTCATTCAATGGAATACATTAAATCTATGTTAAGGGAACAGATAATGGAGTGTCTGGTAAAAGTAGAACTTCCTCCATAAAGGGCAGCTTAGTGATATTATCAGCTGGCATACTTTCATAACTAGAACATGGTTCTTCTAATTGCCTATGACCTCCAGCAGAATAATGGTCTGTGTATTCAGACAAATATACCATGTGGCCAGATCTGAACCATAAATGAAATACCAGACGATAGTTGCCACTCAGACTAGGCTGTGGGGAGGGAGATTAGAGAGTCCTGGTTTTAGATTGTCAGAATTATTTCACTGCTTCACCTGAGTCTATTTTCTGTGGTATAAGCCAGAAAAATAGCAACAATTATGCTTACTTTATACTTCTTATCCTTATTTTGCAGGCACAAACCAAGTTTTTGGTTTTTAAATTTAACTTTGGCAGCTCTTTGCCTACAGGTTAATATGGATTTGACCTGAGAAGGAACTCTTGAGACTATCTCAAGTACTGAGTGTTGGTTTCATCATATCACCTTTCCTTATGCTAGGATTTGCATTTATATACCCCTCAGAGAACAAGATTTGTCATAGGAAATGAGAGGCACCACTGACTGAGAGACGTCATATTATATTATTGGAGCATGTCTCTGTGGAATGAAAATATGCCATGTGATGAGCCTCAGCCATAATTTCAGTGGCTGTAAGGTCAAAGCTGTTTGGAATCTCTGCCTCATATTTTTTTATCTATTTAAAGTTTATGTTACTTTTATTTATGTCCACGTGTGTGCATACTTGATTCCATGTTCCCCTGTGTGCCATAATAGGATATTAAATCCCCATGAGATGGAGATACAGGTGATTGTGACCAGCCTGCCAAGTGTACTTAGAAGTTTGGCCTTCTATAAAAGCAGTAAGTGCCCTTAACTGCTGAATTATTATTGCTTCAGCCCTGGTCTATGCTCTCTTCATGTTGCAGATAGGCCAGCTGTTCTCTTTCTGGAAAGTAAAATACAGAGCTATGTAGAACATTATCAGATGAATTAAAATACAGTTATTGGCAACAGAAGAGAGCAATATATATTGAAAGTTGCTGAAGTATTGTGCTTGCTAATAAGGCTGCTATTAAAGATATAATCATTCAAAGAAATATTGATTAATCAAATATTTAACACTCAAGTTGTAAATGCTGAGTTAATTCATTTTAGTAGATGTAACAGATAAGAATGGGGGAAATTCTTCTTATGTGGTAGTGAACTTCCAGAACAAACAACCTGGGACAGTATTTATAGTAGTCAGGTTCTCTTAAAAAAAAAAAAAAAAAAAAAGATTGCATATATTTAGAAGAGAGAGGGAGTTATAACATTGGCTTACACAGTACAGATTAAGTAGTTAAAAAAAAGAACTGTCAATATACTGGAGAAGCTAATAGCCTGGTAGCTGTTCAGTCAATGAGACTGACTGTCTCTAATTCTGATCTTGTATGCTGAAGGCATAGAGGAGTCCTGGAGCACAAGGATTCAGCTCACTTTGAACTGCAGTTGCTGGGATCTGATATTAGTGAATGATAATGACAAAAGAATAGAGACAATTGCCAAAAGCAATCTACAGATTCAATGCAATCCCCATCAAAATTCCAACTCAATTCTTCAACGAATTAGAAAAGGCAATCGGCAGATTCATCTGGAATAACAAAAAAAACTAGGATAGCAAAAACTCTTCTCAAGGATAAAAGAACCTCTGGTCGAATCACCATGCCCGAAAGCTGTACTACAGAGCAATTGTGATAAAAACTGCATGGTACTGGTATATTGACAGACAAGTAGACCAATGGAACAGAATTGAAGACCCAGATGAACCCACACACCTATGGTGACTTGATCTTTGACAAGGGAGCTAAAATCATCCAGTGGAAAAAAGACAGCATTTTTAAAAAATGGTGCTCGAACAACTGGCTATTATCATGTAGAAGATTGTGAATTGATACATATCTATCTCCTTGTACTAAGGTCAAATCTAAGTGGATTAAGGAACTCCTCATAAAACCAGAGACACTGAAACTTATAGAGGAGAAAGTAAGGAAAAGCCTCGAAGATATGGGTACAGGGGAAAATATTCCTGAATAGAACAGCAATGGCTTGTGCTGTAAGATCGAGAATCAATAAATGCGACCTCGTAAATTGCAAAGCTTCTGCAAGGCAAAAGACACTGTCAATAAGACAAAAAGGCCACCAACAGATTGGGAAAGGATCTTTACCTATCCCAAATCAGATAGGGGACTAATATCCAATATATATAAAGAACTCAAGAAGGTGGACTCCAGAAAATCAAATAACACCATTAAAAATGGGGATCAGAACTGAACAAAGAATTCTCACCTGAGGAATACTGAATGGCAGAGAAGCACCTGAAAAAATGTTCAACATCCTTAATCATCAGAGAAATTAAAATCAAAACAACCCTGAGATTCCACCTCACACAAGTCAGAATCCCTAAGATGAAAAATTCAGGTGACAGCAGATGCTGGCAAGGATGTGGAGAAAGAGGTACACTCCTCCACTGTTGGTGGTATTGCAAGCTTGTACAACCACTCTGGAAATCCCTTTGGCGTTTCCTCAGAAAATTGGACATAGTACTATCGGAGTATCACACAATACCTCTCCTGGGCATATATCCAGAAGATGTCCCAACCAGTAAAAAGGACACATGCTCCACTATGTTCATAGCAGCCTTATTTATAATAGCCAGAAGTGGGAAAGAACCCAGATGCCCCTCAACAGAGGAATGGATACAGATAATGTGGTACATTTACACAATGATACTACTCAGCTATTAAAAAGAATGAATTCATGAAATTCCTAGGCAAATGGATGGACCTGGAGGGCATCATCCTGTGTGAGGTAACCCAATCACAAAGGAACTCACACAATATATACTCACTGATAAGTGAATATTAGCCCAGAAACTTAGGATACCCAAGATATAAGATACAATTTGCTAAACGCATGAAACTCAAGAAGAATGAAGACCAAATTGTGGACACTTTGCCCCTTCTTAGAATTGGGAACAAAACACCCAGGGAAGGAGTTACAGAGACAAAATTTGGAGCTGTGACGAAAGGATGGACCATCTAGTGATTGCCATATCCAGGGATTCATCCCATAATAAGCTTCCAAACGCTGACACCATTGCATACACTAGCAAGATTTTGCTGATAGGACCCAGATAGAGCTGTCTCTTGTGAGACTATGCCGGGGCCTAACAAACACAGAAGTGGATGCTCACAGTCAGCTATTGAATGGATCACAGGGCCCCCAATGGAGGAGCTAGAGAAAGCACCCAAGGAACTAAAGGGAACTGCAACCCTATAGGTGGGACAACAATATGAACTAATTAGTACCCCAGAGCTCTTGACTCTAGCTGCATATGTATCAAAAGATGGCCTAGTCGGCCATCACTGGAAAGAGAGGCCCACTGGACTTGCAAACTTTATATGTCCCATTACAGGGGACGCCTGGGCCAAAAGGGGGAGTGGGGGTGGGTGGGTATGATGGACTTTTGGGATAGCATTGGAAATGTAAATGAGGAAAATACCTAATTAAAAATGAAAGAATAGAGACAATCACCTGTAACTACTCAAAGAAGCCATGACTCAGTAAAAAAATACTACCCACTCAAGGAAGGGGGTTTTCTATCTTACTGGTTTTTTTTTGTTTGTTTGTTTTGTTTTTCCCGAAAATTCCCTGACAGATCCACTAGGAGGTTAGCCTGTTGATTCATTCCAGTTCCATTTATGTCTAGAACCTAGATTTACATTCATGGTATTGTGCAGAATCTTATAGTTATGAAAGGGCACATATTCTTTGAATTTTAGATATGATGTAATTGCATTCTCTTGATAATTTAAAATTCAGTTTAAATATTTAAAAAGAGATCTAACGTCTTTATTTTTATTTTTTTTAATTAGATAGTTTCTTTATTTACATTTCAAATGTTATCCCCTTTCCTTGATTCCTCTTTGAAAACCCCATATCCCTTTTCCCCTCCCATTTCTCACCAACCCACACACTACTTCTTCCTGAACCTGGCATTCCCCTACACTGGGGAATAGAGCCTTCACAGGACCAAGGGCCTCACCTCCTATTGATGACCCACAAGGCCATCCACTGCTAGGTATGCAGTTGCAGCCATGAGTGCCTCCATGTGTACCTCTTCTGTTGGTGATTTAGTCCCTGCGAGCTCTGGGGATACTGGTTGGTTCATATTGATTTTCCTCCTATGGGGATGCAAAGCCCTTCAGCTCTATGGGTCCTTTCTCTAGCTCCTCCATTGGGAACCCTGTACTCAGTCCAATGGTTGGCTGTGAGCATCCACCTCTATATTTGTCAGGCATTGGTAGAGCCTCTCAGGAGACAGCTATATCAGGTTCATATCAAGCATTTCTTGGCATCCACAGTAGTGTCTGGGATTGGAGACTGTATATGGGATGAATCCTCAGATGGGGCAGTTGCTGGGTGGCTTTACCTTCAGTCTCTGATCCACATTTTGTCTCTGTAACTCCTTCCATGGATAATTTGTTTTCTCTTCTAAGAAGGACTGAAGTATCCACATTTTGGTCTTCCTTCTTGAGTTTCATTTGGTCTGTGAATTGTATCTTGGGTATTCCTAGCTTTTTGGCTAATATCCATTTATCAGTGAGGACATACCATGTATCTTCTTTTGTGTTTGAGTTACCTCACTCAGGATGATATTTTCTTTCTTTCTTTTTCCTTTTTTCCAGAGCTAAGGACCGAACCCAGGGTCTTGTGCTTGCTAGGTAAGAGCTCTACCACTGAGCTAAATCCCCAATCCCAGGATGATATTTTCTTGTTCCATCTCTTTGCCTAAACATTTCATGAATTCATTGTTTTTAATAACTGGGAATTACTTTATTGTATAAATGTACCATATTGCTGCATCTGCTCTCGACCAGCAAGAATGACACAACACAGTTGGATTCTTCTCAACAGCCTTTATTACAGGAACGCCTCAATGCTGCTACTGGGACCCCGGGCGCTCAGGGAGCCCTGCTTATATACTCTCAGCCCCCATCCACTCACAGCAAGCCACATCACCTCACCAGGCACGCAGCTTTAGCCAATCAGGGCAGCAGGGGTACATCTCCACCAAATATGGACTTGTTTACACTGCCAGCATCATGGTGCACCTGCACAGCACTCAAGATGGTCGTGGCTTACTTTCAGGTGTATGAGGAAGTCAGGTGCAAGTCATAAGACTTAGCTGCAGTCCCGGGCGCCATCTTGGGACTGCTGCCACACCTGCTCCTCACACCACATTTGCTATATCCATTCCTCTGTTGAGGGACATCTGGGTTCTTTCCAGCTTCTGGCTATTATAAATAAGAATACTATGAACATAGTGGAGCATTTTTCAATATTACATGTTAGAGTGTCTTCTGGGTATATGCGCAGGTATTGCTGTGTCCTCAGGCAGAACTATATCCAATTTTTTGAGGAACCACCAAAGTGATTTCCTGAATGGTTGTACAGTAGTACAAGTTTGCAATCCCACCAAGAATGGAGGAGGTTTCTGCTTTCTCGACATCTTCACCAGCATCTGCTATCACCTGAGTTTTTAATTTTAGTCATTCTGACTGGTGTGAGGTGGAATCTCAGAGTTGTTTTGATTTGCATTTTCCCAATGACTAAGAATTTTGATTATTTATTTAGGTGATTCTCAGTCATTTGGTATTCCTCAGTTGAGAATTCTTTGTTCAGCTCTTTACGTCATTTTTAAAAAGGGCTATTTGGTTCTCTGGAGTCTAACTTCTTGAGTTATTTGTATATATTGGATATTAGCCCTCAGATGTAGGATTGGTATAGATCTTTTCCCAATCTTTTGGTTGCCATTTTGTCCTATTGACAGTGTCCTTTGCCTTACAGAAGCTTTGCAAGTTTATGAGGTCCCATTTGCCAATTCTTGATCTTAGGGCTATTGGTATTCTGTTTAGGAAATTGTCCCTTGTGCCCATGTACTTGATGCTCTTTTCCACTTTTTTGTTTATATTAGTTTCAGTGTATCTGGTTTCATGTGGAGGTCCTTGATCCATTTGGACTTGGGCTTTATACAAGCAGATAAGAATGGATCCATTCACATTCTTCTACATGATAATCACCAGTTGAGCCAGCACCATTTGTTGAAAATAGTATCTTTTTTCCACTGGATGGTTTTAGCCTCTTTGTCAAAGATCAAGTGACCATAAGTGTGTGGGTTCAATTCTATTCCATTGATCTACCTGCCTGACACTATACCAATAACATGCAGTTTTTATCACAATTGCTCTGCAGTAGAGTTTGAGGTCAGGGATAGTGATCCCCTCAGATGTTCTTTTATTGTTAAGAATAGTTTTTGCTATCTTAGGTTTTTTGTTTTGTTTTGTTTTTCCAGATGAATTTGCAAATTATTCTTTTTAACTGTAAATAATTGAGTTGTAATTTTGATGGGGACTACATTGTATCTGTAGATTGCTTTAGGCAAGATGGCCATTTTTACTATGTTAATCCTGCCAATCCATGAGCATGAGAGATCTTTATATCTTCTGAGATCTTCTTTGACTTCTTAGTTCAGAAACTTGAAATTCTTGTCATACAGATCTTTTACTTGCTTGGTTAGAATCACATCAAAGTATTTTATGTTTGTGACTATTGTGAAGGGTGTTGTTTTCCTAATTTCTTTCTCAGCCTCTTTATCCTTTGAATAGAGGAAGGCCACTGATTTGTTTGAGTTAATTTTTTATCCAGCTCCTGCACTGAAGTTGTTTATCAGGTTTAGGAGTTCTCTGGTGGAATTTTGGGGGTAAATAAAGTATACTATCATATCATCTTCAAATAGTGATAGTTTAACCTTTTCCTTTCCAATTTGTATCACTTTGACCTCCTTTTGTTGTCTAATTGCTCTGGCTAGGACTTCAAGTTTGAATAGGTAGGGAGAGAGTGGGCAGCCTGATTTTTGTGGGATTGCTTCAAGTTTCTCTCTGTTTAGTTTGATGTTTGCTACTGACTGCTGTTTATTACTTTTACTATGTTTAGATATGGGCCTTGAATTCCTTATCTTTCCAACACTTGCATCATGAAAGGGTGTTGGATTTGGTCAAATGCATTTTCAGCATCTAATGAAATGATCATGAGGGTTTTTTTTTCCTTTGACTTTGTTTATATGGTGGATTATGTTGATGGATTTCCATGTATTGAACCATAGCTGCATCCATTGGATGAAGCCTACTTGATCATGGTGAATGATCATTTTGATGTGTTTTGGGATTCAGTTGCCAAGAATTTTATTGAGTGTTTTTGCATCAATATTTATAAGTAAAAGTGATCTGAACTCCTCTTTCTTTGTTGGGTCTTTGTGTGGTTTAAATATCAGAGTAATTGTGGCTTCATAGAACATATTGGATAGAGCACCTTTTGTTTCTATTTTGTGCAATAGTTTGAGGAGTGTTGGAATTAGGTCTTCTTTGAAGGTCTGCTATAACTCTGCACTAAACCCATCTGGTCCTGGGCATTTTTTGGTTGGGAGACAATTGAATGTTTCTTTTTTTTTAAATATTTTTTATTAGGTATTTTCCTCATTTACATTTCCAATTCTATTCCAAAAGTCCCCCATACCCTCCCCATCCCCACCCACCCACTCCCACATTTTAGCCCTGGCATTCCCCTTTACTGGGCCATATAAAGTTTGCAAGTCCAATGGGCCTCTCTTTCCATTGATGACCGACTAGGCCATATTTTGATACATATGCAGCTAGAGTCAAGAGATCCAGGGTACTGGTTAGTTCATCATGTTGTTCCCCCTATAGGGTTGCAGATCCCTTTAGCTCCTTGGGTACATTCTCTAGCTCCTCCATTGGGGGCCCTGTGATCCAACCAATAGCTGACTATGAGCATCCACTTCTGTGTTTGCTAGGCCCCAGCATAGTCTCACAAGAGACAGCTATATCTGGGTCCTTTCAGGAAAATCTTGCTAGTGTATGCAATGGTGTCAGTGTTTGGAAGCTGATTTTGGGATAGATCCCCAAATATGGCAGTCTCTAGATGGTCAATTCTTTAGTTATAGCTCCAAACTTTGTCTCTGTAATTCCTTCCATGGGTGTTTTGTTCCCAATTCTAAGAAGGGGCAAAGTGTTGAGAAGCTGGAAGCAATCCCACTAAAATCAGGGACTAGACAAGGCTGTCCACTCTCTAACGACCTATTCAACATTGTACTTGAAGTCCTAGCAAGAGCAATTAGACAACAAAAGGAGAACAAGGGGATACAAATTGGAAAGGAGGAAGTAAAAATATCACTTTTTGCAGATGATATGATAATATATATAAGTGACCCTAAAAATTACACCAGAGAACTCCTAAGCCTGATAAACAGCTTCAATGAAGTAGCTGATTATAAAATTAAATCAAACAAGTCAATGGTCTTTCTGTACACAAAGGATAAACAGGCTGAGAAAGAAATTAGGGAAACAACACCCTTCTCAATAGTCACAAATAATATAAAATACCTTGGCGTGACTCTAACTAAGGAAGTCAAAGATCTGTATGATAAGAACTTCAAGTCTCTGAAGAAAGAAATTAAAGAAGATCTCAGAAGATGGAAATATCTCCCATGTTCATGGATTGGCAGGATCAATATAGTAAAAATGGCTATCTTACCAAAAACAATCTACAGATTCAATGGAATCCCCATGAAAATTCCAACTCAATTCTTCAACGAAATTGAAAGAGCAATCTGCAAATTCATCTGGAATAACAAAAAACCTAGGATAGCAAAAACTCTTCTCAAGGAAAAAAGAACCTCTGGTGAAATCACCATGCCTGACCTAAAGCTGTACTACAGAGCAATTGTGATTAAAAACTGCATGGTACTGGTATAGCGACAGACAAGTCGACCAATGGTACAGAATTGAAGACCCAGAGATGAACCCACACACCTATGGTGCCTTGATCTTTGACAAGGGAGCTAAAATCATCCAGTGGAAAAAAGACAGCATTTTCAACATATGGTGCTGGAACAACTGGCAGTTATCATGTAGAAGAATGTGAATTGATCCATTCCTATCTCCTTGTACTAAGGTCAAATCTAAGTGGATTAAGGAACTCCACATAAAACCAGAGACACTGAAACTTATAGAGGAGAAAGTAGGGAAAAACCTCGAAGATATGGGTACAGGGGGAAAAAATCCTGAATAGAACAGCAATGGCTAGTGCTGTAAGATTGAGAATCAATAAATGGGACCTCATAAATTTGCAAAACTTCTGCAAGGCAAAAGACACTGTCAATAAGACAAAAAGACCACCAACAGATTGGGAAAGGATCTTTACCTATCCCAAATCAGATAAGGGACTAATATTCAATATATATAAAGAACTCAAGAAGGTGGACTCCAGAAAATCAAATAACCCCATTAAAAATTGGGGCTCAGAGCTGAACAAAGAATTCTCACCTGAGGAATACTGAATGGCAGAGAAGCACCTGAAAAAATGTTCAACATCCTTAATCATCAGAGAAATTAAAATCAAAACAACCCTGAGATTCCACCTCATACCAGTCAGAATAGCTAAGTTGAAAAATTCAGGTGACAGCAGATGCTGGCAAGGATGTGGAGAAAGAGGAACACTCCTCCACTGTTGGTGTTATTGCAAGCTTGTACAACCACTCTGGAAATCCGTTTGGTGTTTCCTCAGAAAATTGGACATAGTACTACCGGAGGATCCTGCAATACCTCTCCTGGGCATATATCCAGAAGATGTCCCAACCGGTAAGAAGGACACATGCTCCACTATGTTCATAGCAGCCTTATTTATAATAGCCAGAAGCTGGAAAGAACCCAGATGCCCCTCAACAGAGGAATGGGTACAGAAAACGTGGTACATTTACACAATGGAGTACTACTCAGCTATTAAAAAGAATGAATTTATGAAATTCCTAGGCAAATGGATGGACCCCGAGGGCATCATCCTGTGTGAGGTAACCCAATCACAAAGGAACTCACAAAATATGTACTCACTGATAAGTGGATATTAGCCCAGAAACTTAGGATACCCAAGATATAAGATATAATTTGCTAAATGTATTGACTGTTTCTATTTCTTTAGAGAATATGGGACTGTTTAGATCTTTTATTTGATCCTGATTTAACTTTGGTACCTGGTATCTGTCTAGAAAATTCACCATTTCATCCAGATTTTCCAGTTTTGTTGAGTATAGCTTTTTATAGTAGGATCTGATGATTTGCTGGATTTCCTCAGGTTCTGTGTTATGTCTCCCTGTTCATTTCTGATTTTGTTACTTGGGGTACTGTCCCTGTGCCCTCTGGTTAGTCTAGCTGAGGGGTCATCTATCTTGCTAATTTTTACAAAGAACCAGCTCATGGTTTGGTTGATTCTTTGTATAGTTCTTTTTGTTTATACTTAGTTGCTGTTAGTTCTGAGTCTGATTATTTTTGTTTTCTACTTCTCTTGGGTGTATTTGCTTCTTTTTGTTCTAGAGTTTTCAGATGTGCTGTCAAGCTGTTAGTGTATGCCCTCTCCAGTTTCTTTTTGGAGGAACTCAAAGCTATGAGTTTTCCTCTTAGGACTGCTTTCATTGTGTCCCATAAGTTTGGGTATGTTGTGGCTTCATTGTCATTAAACTCTAAAAAGTGTTTAATGCCTTTACTTCTTCCTTGACCAAGTTATCATTGAGTAGAGTATTGTTCAGCTTCCATGTGAATGTTGGATTTGTATTATTTATGTTGTTATTGAAGACCAGCCTTAGGCCAGGATGATCTAACATGATGCATTGGATTATTTCAATCTTCTTGCATTTGTTGAGCCCTGGTTTTTGGCCGATTATATGGTCAATTTTGGAGATTGTACCATGAATTGCTGAGAAAAAGGTATATTCTTTTGTTTTAGAATAAAATATTCTATAGGTATCTGTTAAATCTATTTGTTTCATAACTTCTGTTAGTTTCACTATGTCTCTGTTTAGTTTCTGTTTCCATGATCTGTCCATTGCTGAGAGTGGGGTGTTGAATTCTCCCAATATTATTGTTTGAAGTGCAACGTGTGCTTTGCGCTTTAGTGCAGTTTCTTTTATGAGTGCAGGTGCCCTTGCATTAGGAGCATAGATGTTCAGAATTGAGAGTTCTTCTTAGTAGATCTTTCCTTTGGTGAGTATGAAGTGTCCTTCCCTATCTATTTTGTTAACTTTAGGTAGAAAGTCAATTTTATTTTATTTGGTATTAGAATGGCTACTCCAGGTTGTTTCTTGGGACCATTTGCTTGGAGAATTGTTTTCCAGCCTTTTATGCTGAGATAGTGTCTGTGTTTGTCACTGAGGTTGATTTCCTATATGTAGCAAAATGTTGGGTCCTGTTTATTTATCCAGTCTGTTATTCTATATCTTTTTATTTGGGAATTGAGTCCATGGATATTGAGATATTAGAGGAAAAATGATTGTTGATTCATGTTATTTTTGTTGTTAGAGGTAGAATTATGTTTCTTGTCGCTATCTTATTTTGGTTTGTTAAAAGAAGATTGTTTACCTGCTTTTTCCAGGGTGTAGTTTTCCTCCTTGTGTTGGAGTTTTCTATTTGTTATCCTTTGAAAGGTTGGATATTTGGAAAGATATTGTATAAATTTGTTTTTGTCAGGGAAAAAACATTTTCTCCATATGTGGTATTTGAGAGTTTTGCTGGGTATAGTAGCCTAGGCTGCCATTTGTATTCTCTTAGAGTGTGTATGACATCTGCCCACGTTCTTCTGGATTTCATGGTTTGTGGCAAGAAGTCTGGTGTAATTCTAACAGATATGCCTTTATATGTTACTTGACCATTTTCCCTTAGTGCTTTTAATATTCTTTGTTTTGTGCATTTGTTGTTCTGATTATTATGTGACCGGAGGAGTTTCTTTTCTGGTCCAATCTATTTAGAGTTCTGTAGGCTTCTTATATGTTCTTTAGGTTAGTGAAGTTTTCTTTTATGATTCTGTTGAAGAAATTTCATTTCATTTATTTACTGGCCCTTTAAGTTGGGAATCTTTCTTCTCTTCTATATCTATTATCCTTAGGTTTGGTCTTCTCATTGTGTCCTGGGTTAGAATATTTGTCATTATGCATTTTCTTTGATTGTTGGGTCAGTGTTTTCTATGGTATCTTTTGTGCCTGAGATTTTTCTCTTCTATTTCTTATTTTCTGTTCATTATGCTTGCATCTATGGCTCCTGATCTATTTCCTAGTTTTTTATCTCCAGAGTTGTCTCCCTTTGGGATTTCTTTATTGTTTTTACTTCTATTTTTAGATCTGGGATGGCTTTCTTCAATTCCTTCATCTGTTTTGTTGTGTTATCATGTAATTCTTTATGGGATTTTTGTGTTTCCTCTTTAAAGGCTTCTACATGTTTACCTGTGTGCTCCTGTATTTCTTTAAGGGAGTTTTTATGTCTTTCTTAAAATTCACAAAGAAACTCACACAATATGTACTCACTGATAAGTGGATATTAGCCCAAAGACTTAGGATACCCAAGATATAAGATACAATTTGTTAAACGCATGAAACTCAAGAAGAACGAAGACCAAAGTGTGGACACTGTGCTCCTTCTTGGAATTGGGAACAAAACACCCATGGAAAGAGTTACAGAGATAAAGTTTGGAGCTGTGAAGAAAGGATGGACCATCTAAAGACTGCCATATCCAGGGATCCATCCCATAAACAGCTTCCAAACGCTGACACCATTGCATACACTAGCAAGATTTTGCTGAAAGGACCCAGATATAGCTGTCTCTTGTGAGACAATGCCGGGGCCTAGCAAACACAGAAGTGGATGCTCACAGTCAGCTATTGGATGGATCACAGGGCCCCCAATGGAGGAGCTAGAGAAAGTACCCAAGGAGCTAAAGGGAACTGCAACCCCATAGGTGGATCATTATTATGAACTAACCAGTACCCCAGAGCTCTTGTCTCTAGCTGCATTTGTATCAAAAGATGGCCTAGTAGGCCATCACTGGAAAGAGAGGCCCATTAGACTTGCCAACTTTATATGCCCCAGTACAGGGGAATGCCAGGGCCAAGGGGTGGGGGTGGGGGACTGGGGGGGGGAGTGTATTGGGTACTTTTTGGATAGCATTGGAAATGTAATTGAGGAAATTACCTAATTAAAAAAAATAAATAAAATCGGTCTCCTATAGAACATAAAAAATAAATAAATAAATAAATAAATAAATAAATAAATAAATAAATAAAATAAAATTCTCTACCAGCCTCCATAGGACCAAGGACCTCTCCTTCCATTGATGCATGACAAGTCCATTCTCTGCTACATAATTGACTGGAGCCTCTGTTGATGCCTTTGTCCCTGGGAGTTCTGGGTTGTCAAGTTGGTTAATATTGTTGTTCTTCCTATGGAGTTGTGGATAGATAGATGCCCTAGTATAGGGGAATCAAGGGTGGGGAGGTGGGAGTGGGTAGATGAGTGGAGGAACACCCTCCTATGAGCAGAGGAAGGATGTGATAGGATGTTTCCAAGAGGCAGTGAAACTGGGAAAGGGGATAACATTTGAAATGTAAATTAAAAAAAAAATATCCAGTAAAAAAAACCAAACAAACAAACAAACAAACAAAAACCCCAAACCAAAACTAAACAAACAAACAAACAAACAAAAAATCCCTATCAGCATCATAAGACGTGATTTAAATCCACACCTTGATTTTTTGGTTTGTTTGGGTATTCAGGACTTGCTGTGGTGGTAGAACTGGGTTCTGATGATGCCAAGTAATCTTGGTTTCTGTTGTTAAGATTTTTCCATTTTCCTTTCACCATCTGGTTATCTCTGGTGTTAAATGGTCTTGCTGTCTCTAGCTGGAGCTTGTCCCTCCTGTGGGTCTGTAAGCCTGTGTCAGCACTCTTCAGAGTCTAGCTCTCTCCAGGAGGAACTTGTGTACAGTGGGTTCTGGAACTGCCCAATCTCTGGGTCCAGATGGTGACCAGAAGGCTCCTGTCTGAGCTCCTCCACTGTTCCTGTGCCCCTTGTGCTCCTTATTGCCCTGCTTTAGACAGTTATTGTAGAGAAATTAGCTATCTTATCTCTGAGCCCAGGAATGAAAGCACTCCTAGGAGAAGAGCTCTCTATCGGTGGAACCCTACACAGTAGGCTGTGGATCAGCCTCAGCTCCTGGGTACAGTTGGCCAAAAACTTTTCATAGAATTCCTTTTAAAGTAATTCTGTATTTTTCATTGATAACAATTCTGGCATGGCCAGAAGGTAGAAGAGGCAGATGTTTTGTCTTCCCTCGAAAATTGTAAAACATTTTATGTTCATTCAAATAACTTTAGATCTTCTGAGGTGAGAAATAACAATCTCCTATTTATAATTTCTGCCATGCACTGAAGAGTCCAATTGAGTTCATCTACCCAGACTTCACAATTTCTTTGTCTCCAAAAAATAGACATATTCAGTATCTATTTATCATATTACTCACATTGAAAATCTCTGTATGCATTCATTCACACACACACACACAGACACACAGACACACACACACACACACACACACACACAATTTGCTTTCTATTTTACTCCCGTTTTTTACATCATTGATGTTTTCACTTAACTGACATTGACTCTTTCATATGTATGGGTCATTTTACTTTTTTTTCACTCCCTGTCAATAGTTTTGACTGTTGTCTCTCATTTGAATCACAAAACATAAATTATCTTCAATAGTGCAATATTTGCACTTTTCCTTTTCTTCTCTCTGACCATCTCTTAGTTATTTTCCATAGTAACTGCTCAGTCTGTAGACTTAAATCAGTCTGTTTCTAGGTAAATACATATATGAATGCTACCTCTTAAATCTCATCATTCACTGTGACATAAATATATCTTTCATTTTCCTGTGTTACAAAATGCAAATTTCATTGCCATTTGCTTTGCTTCATTAATTGTAATGGTATCCCCATATCTGTGCTTGGCCATGTTATTTAAATCAATTAAGGTTTTACAAATACAATTTTTTGCTATTCTAGCTCCTTAAAAAATTGTTTTATCACATTGTATAGTATCAACTTCTCACAAATGTCTTTTCTGACTACCTCAACAACCATTCTCTGTCCTATCTTTTCCAATTATTTCATTTTATAGGAATGTTAAAATATTTTATGAAGTGTTTTTCCTTGTAGTTTTGAACCTAAGGAAATTTTGGAATTTTTTACTTGTCTTCTTGATCCTAAGAACATGGCCCTGTGCTTTTGACACAAAGAACATGTTTATTGAATGAATGGATGGATCTTGATATACTAGACTAAACATTTTAAACTACTTAAAATTCATTGCTTTAAATGATTGATAATAAAACTTTCTTCTATGTTTTTATCACATTTCATAGCTCTTGAGTCCATGCTGGATATTTCTACTCAATTGTATAGTTAACTTATTTTTCGTGTTCTAATATGTCTACTTTAATTGGTTTTGCTATGTTTTTTTCTTCGGAGAATACATGCTACAAGTTTAGATCTTGATATTTGGCATATATTTTTAGAGATTTTTAAATTTTTTTTAAATTGAAAAAAATCACACTGACATACTAAGGAGAGCTTTCTTTTATCACTCTGCCCTCCCATGGCTTTTCAGTTCTCTCAGGTCTTCTGAAAGTTTTGCCTCTATCTATTCTGTGTGTTATCTACACATGTTTTCTAAACCTTACATTATTGCATAATGCATATCTTTTTCTATGAAGTCTCCACATAAGACTTGAGTAGATATTTGATACACAGCACCAAGAATTTGGAGTTCATCAATGGACCATAACACGCAGCATCAGTTTCAGGGTTTTTAGTTATACATAACAATGCATACATACATCATGGATCACTCTGCAGGGCTCTTCACTCAAATTTGTTTCACTAGTGACTGCTTTAAAATATCCTTTCTAAAGTTTTTTCTCTCTGCTCTTCTTCCCAACTCTCAGTTCACCCACATTTGGAACCCCAGTTCTCCAGTACAGCCTTGCAGTTATCTGGATGCAGAGTAAAGGGAGATTAGTTTTACTTTAGGTTTCAGTGAACATAACAAACAAGTATACCTTAATATTTCCCAAGAGAGTTTTAAAATGCCTTTTCTTGACTCTTCTAATTGTAGGTCTCAATTATAACTAACATGCAATTTGGTTAAGTTGTTATGAGTGATCAATTTTCTCTAAGTTACCCATACATGTTGATGAAAAGCTTTTGAGAGGAATATGAAGAAAGATAATTATGTCCTTGCAGAGTAGAGATCAATTATTTATATTACACGGAGCAGATGCAGGTCAGATGTGAATTAGATTCATTATTTTTCCTTACTCCCTGAAGCCTCTAAGAGTAAGTATCCATTGATTCATATTTTCAAGTCACAAACGTTCCATTTAGTTATATTCTCAACTATTCACCTTAAGTAAAACCAGTTTATGAAAATTATACCTATAAAAGTGATAGATCACAAAATGCTCATGTCAGCCTTAGAGCCAAGGCTTCTATTATATTGATACATTTATCTTGCTTCTATTCACCCATATTGGGACTCTTTATAAACAACCCCTAGAATTGAGAAAGTTGACACTTTTATTATTTCCTTATATTATGTTCATATTAAAACTCCAGATTGGCAAGGTTCTAGATCAGTTGCAGAAAAACTTTAAATATATGAGTAAAGAGAAAAATAAAAAGGGTGAGACTTGGCAGATAGTTCAGTGTGCAAAGTGCTCATTTTACAGGACTGAGAATCTAAGTTCAGTCCTCAGAAAACACATAAAATTGGCATGTCTGGTGCCCAGTGCTTACAAGTGCTGAGAAGGTAGAGATTGGCAAGCTCCTGAGGCTTTCTGGCAGCTAGTCTGGCTTGTTATTTTGCTTCAAACCAGTGAGAGACTTGGCCTCAAAGAAGGCTGATAGTGTTTCTGAGGACAACACCTGAGATTTTCAGCTGACTCAAGCAGGTGCAGAAGCACATCCATGTGGCACAAAAAGGAAGAAGTAAGAAGTTAAAACATTTCTAGATTTAGTAGCAAGGATATACTTCACATGTTTGCAACAGTCAGGTATTAATATCTCTAAAACATGATATCGTAGGGAGTTTTTAGGAAATTCTAAATTGTTGTTTCACTTCTTTTATACTTATACTTTAATTGTTAGTTTTTTATAACTATGGAATTCAATTTCTGCTGTCCATATACTCCACAGATTAATATACCTTTTGCTGAAGTATGCAAAGCCACCTTGGGCCCTTAAAGACAATGAACTTCCCTTCTCCCAGCAGCTATTAGTAGCCAATGTCTCCTTAGTAGAGGGGCTTCCTGCCCATCTTTTATTTCTCTACTGGAATTTTATCTGTCTCGAGGTTTCACAGGTTTTGTTCATGCTATCTCTAGCCATACATTAATATGTACAGCTGCCCTGCTGTGTTCAGAACATACTATTTCCACTACCTGTAGCTCTTACATTCTTTCTATCCTATCTTCTGCTACAACTCCTCAACCTTGGGAGAAGGTTGTGCGATATATATGTCTCATATAGGTCTGCACATTTGACAGTGTCCTATTCTCTGCACCCAGTAAGTTTAGAGTGTTTCCCTATTCATCATTATCTATTGCAGAAGAATGTTTCTCTGTATAGGTCTGACAGATGCAATGCCTGTTGTCATAATGATAAGCCATTAAGAGTCAGTTTAACAGTACAGTATGTCCACTCATCAGTATTCTCAGTTCCTGCTTATTTCTGTAAATGGGGAATGTGACTGGTATCTGGATTTAAAGGAAGGGCCTTTTGTGGATACTGTCTCTTAGACTTCTTTCTCCCTGGTACAGACTTGTGGGCTGAGTAATTATTTCTCTTCTTCAGAAAGAATGATTATCCAAAAATACCAGTCAAAGAAAGACATATTAATGTAGTTACTCAAACACATACATGCCCAATCACAAAATCTCTATACCTCAGTGACCTTCCCAACACAGTAGCCATTCTTAAGCCATCAAGTTTCACTTAGAGTTTTACACTTTTAATATCAACTATTATATTTCTATTGTGTTTTTTTTTTGTTGTTGTTACCTTAACCTACCTGTGTGATTTTTTTTCATGAATCTATTCAAATAAATTGATTTTTATTCAATAAAACAAAGAAGATAGGAGTAAAAGTTCATAAAATGTTCCTAAAGAATTTGTTCAGGGCAGGGCCCTGAGTGAGTACCCTGAGTAAGGGTATTTCCTGAATGTCATAATTTAAGTGCTTCATATACTGCCTTTATTTCATACTGAGCTTTGTATAATCTAAAATACCTTCTTCCTCTTATCCACTGCTTCTCTAGGTACACTCTACCTGGATGCTTATGAAAGCCATTGTATGAATGCACATGCCTCACAGCTGTTGTACATTCAGCGAACACATTTGGGAACCGTTGACAACCTCCTGGCAATGCACTAGCAGCTCTGAAACATTCCTCATGACAAATGGCTCTCTAACTTGTTGTCAGCCTTATAGAATGCCTTTATACCACTCACAGCCATCTGTTTAGGACCTTCTGAGAATAGAAGTCTTGGGAACTTCAGGTTTCCTCCCAATTTTGTGTACACCTGAGAAGGTAGAATATATGATCTATTTTACCTACAAGTTTCACAATTTCATATTTCTTTACTACTGAATAATATGCCATAATATTGGAATGAAAATTCAGCCTATCTTTATTATCAGTAAATCAGTTGATGGGCTTCTAGGATGATTCCATTTCTTAGATATTGTGTTGAGACAAGAAATGTACATTGGACTTCAAAACCTCTATAATATGAATTAAAGTTCTCTAGGCATAAGCTAAATATGAATAGAGTTTGACCATATGGTAACTCTATTTTTAGGTTCTTGTGAAAGCTTCAGAATGATTCCCTATGTGGTCACACTACTTTATAGCCTTCCCAAGAGGGAATTAGGGTTCTGCACTTTCCAAATTGGTGCCAACATTTGATGTCATTTTTATTCTCCATGATGGCCATTCAGAGTGAGGTAAAATGTAATCTTAAGTAAAGAACAAGAATACTAGAGGGAGAAACATTCAAACAAAAAGTTGAATAAAGGGATTGAAGAATGATAGGGAGGAGAAGAGGGTTAAGCAAAATGAAGTATGCATGAATAAGTCACACAGAAACCTTAAATCATGAAATCCAAATATAATATAGATGAGCAAATAATAAGACATTTGTAATATGAATGAACTTGCAAAAGGGAGCATACTAGTTTTTTTTTAAGCAGGGAAAGAAATGAGTTTCAGAGGAAAGGGTAGATTGAGCAAGAAATTACACAAAATTAAATTCATGGAAAAATAAATGTGAAATTCAGTAAGATTTTAAGCTAAGTAAAAATAACAACAAAAATGTTAAACTGGAGTATCCTGTATGAACAAACAATGCTGTTGCCATAAAACCTGGATTATCAAGTGGAAATCTCAGTGTCAATATTATACCTCCCAAGGAATATAAGTCAACAGAAACTTTTGTTATCTCTCTGGGTTACCAACCATGACTAGATGAACATACTCTATTCTAAGAGAAATCACCCTCCCTTGACTAGGAAATGCCCTCAATGCT